>NC_135785.1:96965833-97276666 GCF_051106095.1 Pogona vitticeps
CTCTACTTTGGTACCAGTATTTCAACTTTGGCATCTTACGTAGCCCAAATTTACAGCAGGGCTGTAAAAGCAAGTGGATTGGGTTCAGTTTACAGAAAAGTGTGATAAAACCTTAAGAGTTTTAAGGGTTTAGTTTATCCCTTAAACTATTCTCTTTCAAAAAAAGCCAGAAGCATTTGAAAGAGGAAGTATTCTGGATGATTCTGTTATGCAATTTATCTTGAACAAAAAAGGCAAACAAATAAAATTAATATTAAGGAAGCCCTAACATCATATCTATTTAGTCTGTAATATTTAAATACAAGGTTTTTGTTCCTTTATCCAATGACCCTTGAAATACTGGTGGATCTAATGATCAGATGGGAATTGTATTCACAGTTCTACAGACAAGAATACACCCCTAACCACCCATATTACACATTCATCAGAGATCAGAAGTAGCAATGTATAGTATTTCCCATGTTGCACTGCCTAGTAATATGGATTATTGCTATATCACCTTTTGGCAGAGTTAGGACAAATTCAGATCTGTCTGGTATGGCCCAAAAATGTTGACAATGAGTTTGTTTGTTTGTTTGTTTGTTTGTTTGTTTGTTTGTTTGATTGATTGATTGATTGATTGATTTGATTTGATTTGATTTGATTTGATTTGATTTGATTTGATTTGATTTATACCCCGCCCATCTAGACCAAAGGTCTACTCTGGGCGGCATTACAAATTTAAAAACCAGTAAACATGCAATAAATCCAAGATGGTAAAATGTGAATTTAAGGATAGCATGTCTATTCCGAATTTAGGAATAGCATGTCTGTTCCGAAGCAGGTTCCACTAAATTTAATGAGGCTCATTCTCAGGTAAGTGAATACAGGGTTTCAGGTTGAATCTGGTACGGAGATGCCTCGGGTGAAACAGATGTGTCTGTTTGGGCTCTCCTTCTGCGGATCTCAATTGTCCTGTCCAACTCTCAGTCATCTAGCATTCCACTCTCTCAGTCCCACCCTTCTGACGGATTGACACCACCTGATTTACATGGTGCCTCACACTGTATCAATGTTACACCATGGCATGCTGGGGAGGGGGTGATTTCAGTGTTTCTCCAGGGATAGCAAGAACTGCATGTCCCTGTGGATTGCTGCTTCAAACACTCCATCTGAACATCAAGAAAATGGTTGCAGATAGGGCTATTTCCAAAAGGCAAAAAATTCAAGGCTTCATGTTAACATGAAGAAGTTGAAACATACAGTATGTAAACTAGTTTCAGAAAGCCATCCAATCTATTATAACACAGCAGACAAGATGGTTTTTCTGAGTCAAAAGTTAGAAATCTATAAGTTTGATAGAGTGTGGAGGGCCTGCAATCTGCTGGTGGTTTTGAATTACATTGGGATGTGATACATCTCGATTTGGAAGGGACAATTTTTGTTCTTCTGCAAACCTTAAGGTTATCCTAAATATGTTTACAGATCTGGCTTGAATGTGGATGATGCTGTATTAGGACTTGAAGAAATTATATTTGCTATTAATGTATACGATACTTATCAAATAAATGTTCAATTTTTTTCGCAGAATATCTTCTGCTCTTCATACATCCTTTCAGTCTCCATTCCATCAACTATCCACAGTTCTTGGAAACAGTCAATCCTGATGGAACTACAGTGCCTTAAACCGTGGGAGCTCAACTCACTGTCGTATTCTCAGTGGGAGAGTAGCCAACTACAAATTGTATTTCTAACTGCAGGGGGGGAAATACTTCTCTCCATCCTAAGTGATACTTTGAAAATGAAGAAAGCTTGGGATAATTACAGTTGAGTTATATATGGGAAGATTAAGACAGTAAATCGGTTCTTATACTTAGTGCAGAATTTAAGAAGGGTGAAAGGGGAGTACGTCCCCTGGCAACATATTGAGAGGCAATGGAATTAGAGACTTCAGGCAAGCAGCTGAGGAAAAGCATAGTGGCATGATGTACCACTGGGTTTTGAAGCTAAAGTATCAACTACTTGACAATGAAGAAAAATATTTTTGTAGAAATGGAATGAAGATCCCTTTCTGGAGTCCTTGTGAATTTGGCACACAACTTCTCTTGCCTGGAAACTGGACCTACTCCTCAATGGCTTCTTTTGATTTCCTGAAATTGCTGCTTGTGTGTGCCAGAGAGAAGACCTTACCTGCTCCTGAGTAATCCAGTCCTTCTTAATGGTCAAGAGATGTGCAGCAGTGAGGAAAGTAGAAACAGAGGCGGGTAAAACTAACAGGAGAGGTTACAAAGTGGCAAATTGGGTGCACAGGAGTTGAAAAAAGGGATAGAAAATGCCCACTGGGATGATTAGAACTGGTAAGTGGGGGAAACAGCCAGATCTGATGTGTAAAGGCAGTGGGAAATGGCATTCAGAAATAGGTAGAGTGGGTAAGTGTGGGTTTGTTTTTTTAAAGGAGGGGACAGCTAAGTTTTGTGGGTAAGAGCAATGGGGAAAGGGTGGCAAGAGCCAGATCAAATGGGTGAAAATGTGGGAGGGTGAAGAAAGTAAGTCTGTGTCAGTATACTTAATGGGGTGAGTGAAAGAAGCTGGGCTTAGTAGCCTGCTGGACAAGGTTCTCTTCAAAATGGGAGAGGCCATGCCTGCCGCCTGCCTCCAGGCTGAACGCTCAGATGTCAGGGTTTCCCATCTGTTGAGGTCCATTCCTAAGGCCTTCAGATCCTGCTTGCAGATATCCTTGTATTGCAGCTGTGGTCTCCCTCTGGGGTGCTTTCCTTGCACTAATTCTCCACACAGGAGATCTTTCGGAATCCGACCATCAGCCATTCTCACAACATGCCCAAGCCAACATAGATGTTGCTGTTTCAGTAATGTATACCTGCTAAAAATTCCAGCTTGTTCTAGGACTACTCTATTTGGAACTTTGTCCTGCCAGGTGATACCATAAATGCATCGGAGACAATGCATATGGAACATGTTCAGCTTCCTCTTCCGCCATGCACAAAGGGTCCAGGACTCACTGCAGTACAAGAGTGTGCTCAGGACACAGGCTCTATAGACCTGGATCTTGGTATATGCCGTCAGCTTCTTACTGAACCATAGTCTCTTGTGAGTCTAGAGAACATGGTAGCTGCTTTGCCAATGCGTTTATCCAGCTTGACATTTAGAGCAAGTGTGTTAGAGATCGTTGAGCCAAGGTACACAAAGTCATGAACAACCTCCAATTCTTTGTGGAGATGGTAATAGAGGGAGGTGAGTCCACGCCCTGGCCCATGACTTGTGTTTTCTTCATGCTGGTTGCTAATCCAAAGTCTTGGCAGGCCTTGCTAAAACAATTCATTAGTTGTTGGAGGTCTTCAGCAGAGTGGGCAATAAACGCTGCATCATAGGTGAAGAGGAAGTCTCGCATGCATTTCAGTTGGACTTTGGTCTTTGCTCTGAATGTAGAAAGATTAAAGAGCTTTCTATCTGATCTAGTCCAGAGATAGATACCTTCTGTTGCAGTTCCAAAGGCGTGCTTCAGCATGACAGCAAAAAAGATCCCAAAAAGGGTTGGCATGAGGACATAGCACTGTTTCACTCTCCTTCAGATATCAAAGGGATCTGATGTTGAGCCATCAAAAACTACAGTGCCCTTCATTTCCTTATGAAAGGACCTGATTATTTAAGGAGTTGAGGCGGACAAAGTTGGTTCATTGTCCAACTCTTCCAAGACAGGCAAGCACTCGATGCTATTTAATGCCTCTTCGGTTACTACATTCTTTCTGGAATATAGCTCAGAGTAGTGCTGCACCCAGCGTTCCATCTGCTGTGCTCAGTCCCAGATGATCATGCCAG
This sequence comes from Pogona vitticeps, assembly GCF_051106095.1. Classification (NCBI taxonomy): domain Eukaryota; kingdom Metazoa; phylum Chordata; class Lepidosauria; order Squamata; family Agamidae; genus Pogona; species Pogona vitticeps. The sequence continues at coordinate 96,969,650 of NC_135785.1, forward strand.
TAGCAGACTTCAAGGGAGCAGATTTCTTCTTTATTGGACCTAAAGCCTGCTTGATACCATCATACATTCCCTTGATGTTACCTATGTCCGCTGCTATCTGTATCTGAGAGCAGAGCTGAAGCCTTCTTGTTATGATAGTTAAAAATGTGTAAACAGGGATGTGTCATTTGTATTTTTGTGGGGTTGGGCTCCAGCTCCCAGAAACCTCCAAGAGCAGTGTTTCCTGGGCATGGTAGTATTGCAGCCTTTACGGCACTATAGAGGGTGCTTTCCAAACAAGTTATGATGCCCAAGTGGCAAATTCCTTTTTTATACATTCACAACAGTAAAGACGGCCTGAGACAGCTGTGCAACCTTGCAGCTAGGCCCTGGTCCAGGTCAGAGAAATGTAGGTGTCTGCAGGTGTAGGTCTGTGGGATGGAACTCCCAGAATTCTGCCAGAGAATTTCTAAGAGTTACCATCCAAGAAAACAAGCAAAAAATGAATGGCACATCCCTGTTAGTGAAGCCCTGGGCTTTTCCTTCCAACATTTTACATGGCTGAAATCATGTCACACAACTCTGTATTTTAAAGGCTGTTGACATCAGCTGTGGAATTTAATAATTCACTAAAACTCTCCCATCCCATCCACCCCATCAGATTCCAAGACTCCCACCCAATTGCCTTTGACCTGGGGAATCCTTTGGGGGCCTTGGGATCCAAAAATCATCATCGCCAGTCCCACCACCAGGATCAAGACCACTGGCAGTGATTTTCAGATATTGCAATCTTCATTCTGGCCCATTCTGAGGCTCCCAAAGGCTTCACCAGGTTCAAAGGGATCTCTAGGGAGCCTCAGACCCTGAGGAAGGCGGATAGGAAGGTTTAAAATTAAGATGTAATTATGTGGCATGATCCTTATATGCGCAGAGCTGCACAACAGGAATCCAGCCATTGAAATGTATACAGATCATACAATGCATCCAATGTCACAGAATCCAGCTTTTTGTGGTTGAGACTTCAGATGACCTTCTCCTTCCTACCTGTTTTTTAATACCTGGTAATCTCCATTACACACAGTGAACCGCTTCAATATTCAGTGAAAGCAAAGACTGCAGAAATATGCACAATGTATATAGGAATAACACAGATGCTTCCAATAGGAAGCATCTGTGTTATTTTCATTGATCCACTGAGTTCTGGTAGGAGGATTCACAAGTAAGCAAGACCTGTAAGAGAAAATGAATACAACATTTGAAATGCACAGCACCGGCAAACCATTTAAAAACCCACTGATGAGCGCACTTGCATTCATTTTAAATATACCTGGAAAATGGCAAACAAAAAGCAATTACAATTCAAGAAGTTTTAATTCCAAGTAATACACTGAAGTACTTTTCTACAGCTTTTTAATTGGAAAACACACTCCTGATTACATTTATTGCACATTTAAAGCCGGACCTATTTGAATAAAATATTAAGGAACGTCACCTTAATACTTTCACATAACAATACCATTCCCCAAGAATCAGAAAATTTGCCCAAAGCTGTGTCTGCAAAATAATACAGGCTTTAGTTTCTAGCTATTTATTTAAATGCATATGCTCACTGTATGCTCCCAAGGCAATTTACAATAGATTGAAAACGAGGGAAAAACAAATTAAATGTTTAAAACATCATGAAAATATTTGATTAGATTTTAAAAATATTCTTAAAATATATTTACAATATTTAAAAACAGATTCCAAATATTCTTCAAAATCCAGTGTTTAGAAAGCAGTCTTAGAGATCAAAGGCTGGTTCCCTTTCCAAAAAAAAAAGAAGGATTAGCTGCTCCTTGGAAGCTCAGCATCCATTGGCAAGGAATTCCACATGCCAGGAATGGGATTATTACATGAATCAACCATGCTAGTTTTGTTACTAATTGGCTGAAACTGGAATTTAAATTGCAGCTGCTGTGGGGCAGCCTCTAGATTTTTTCTGATTTCCTCTCCTTGCTCTCCTTCACCCAGCCCAGTCTACATACCTTCAAGGAAACACAATGTTTAATCGGAGAGGACTGCCATACAACAACCCAGAATTCTCCTGCTGTACATAATCAGGTATCCCAAGGAAACCAGCCAATGTTGCTGTTTGATATAAAGCTCCTAATTGTTCTATCTGCCCCACTCCATACCTGACTCATTCACAGAGGGTGGAGAATGGATAACGTCATAGGAATTCATCATGTCCATATCCAGTAGGTATAGAATAATCACCTAAGCACAGTTGTGAGCCACAGGAGGCTATTGTGAGTGTTTCTGCATCACAAAAGACACCTCCACCCTGTTTCCAGCCCTCTCCTGCCTCAGTTTCTCCACATTTCACCCAATGATCAACTGTCACTCCCCAGAATTCCAGAACTCCACCCCCACTCCAATGCAGAATGCTCACAGAAATTTTTAAAGGCCCTACATATCATTGCAGGGACTCTGTTCCCTTGGTATATAAAAGTATAGAAACTTGCAAATTCATTTTAAAGAAAGAACACCTCCCAAAGCATCTAACAAGAATCTGTGAGCTTACAGATTGCTGGTGGTAGACACTGAAAAAGAAAAGAATTTTCAACAAAAACAAAGGTCAGGGAGTCTCTGTGGATCTGCCAATTAAGGCCACAGTTTAGAGCAGCTAAGACACAGGATGTCAGGATGTTCCTTGAAAATACACAGGCTTCAAAGAACAAAAGGGGCAGAGGTTACCTTGTTTGGGTCTCTGACAGCTTAGAGTAAATATCTCAGGAGGAGGGATGCCAACCATGAGGTGCAATGTTTATAGTCTCAGTTATGTTTTAGTGTATAGTTTTGTCCCCCTTCATGGATTGCTGCATTGTCATGGCAAAGGGGCTTGAGTAATTCAGAGAAGCTATGGGCTATGCCGTGCAGGGACACCCAAGACAGACAGATCATAGGGGAGAGTTCTGACTAAACGCGATCCACCTGGAGCAGAAACTGGCAAGCCACTCCAGTATCTTTGCCAAGAAAACCCCATGAACAGAAACAAAAGGCTAAAAGATATGACATTGGAAGATGGGACCCTCAGGTCGGAAGGCATCCAACATGCTACTGAGGAAGAGCGGAGGATAAGGACAAGTAACTCCAGAGCTAATGAAGTGGTTGGGCCAGCTGTGGACATGCCTGGAAGTGAAAGGAAAGTCCGATGTATTCGCGAAGGCTTTCATGGCCGGGATCTAATTGTTGTTGTGGGTTTTTCGGGCTCTTTGGCCATGTTCTGAAGGTTGTTTTTCCTAACGTTTCGCCAGTTTCTGTGGCCGGCATCTTCAGAGGACAGCACTGTTCCCTTGGTATATAAAAGTATACCAAGCCTGGATGTTAACAACACTGATGGTGGCAGTCAACATGGTCCACAGCAGCCATTCTCAACAGGGGCCATATGGCCCCCTGGAGTGCCCTAGCACATTTGAAGGGGGCTACAAATCAGAAACAATTCTCCACACATGACCTTGCAAGGTTCATTATGCAACTTAAACTATCTTGATTTGGGCTATATTTCTTTCATATTGTGCTTATGGCTGTGGCCAACCAAAAAAGAAAGGTGGAGAATGGCTGGTTTACAGGATGCCCTTCTGAGCTCATACATGCTTTGTAATTCTGGGTATCAATGCGAGGGAGGTTTTTAGGATCTAAAAGGGATTATCTTCTTTCCCACAAATCAATTAGCAAAATTCTTCTTTATGCCTCTGGTTTGCCTTCCCTCTTCCTGTTTGTCCTGTTTGCTTTGCCCTCTCTTCCTTTCTGGCTGTTAATCACAGCAGACATGTAAATTCTGCTCATGCCCTCTAGACTATGGTGGATTGAGCTTCTCAGATGGTGGAGGCTGGACTTTCTTTTATCTTTTTTACTCTTCTGATTGTACATGAAATTTAACTGTAAGTAAAGATTTTTTTCTTTTCTACTTAAATCAATTGTAGCGTATATATATATATATATGCAAAGGGTTAATTTAATTTTGAAAACAGTAGGGCTAGGTGGAAGCTGGGAGTTTTTTTAGTCTCTCCTTTACATTTCCCCTGTGCTGTAGCTGTTTGTTTCTATACTTTATATTCTACTAATTATAAGGGAATTACCCTTTTTTTCAAAATATATACCTCCCCAGAAACAAGTCCCACTGAACTTATTGGACTTGTTTCTGAGTAGATAGGCATAGGACTGGGTGGTATTCATTTATTTATGGGACTCAATGTGGCTACCAATAATTAAAATACAAGTAAAACTAAAAAAGGACAATAATTGTGCAGTTAAAAAGCAATAATATTAAAAATTGATCATACAATCACTAAAACAACTTTTAAAAGATAGCTCGGTCACACATACACTGTCAGGCCTTCAAAACTCCATGTGTTACTCAACACATTAAAAACAATAATCTGAGGGGCAGGAGGATTCCTATTGAGACTGCCTATCCCACAATATTTTTTTCATCTGCACAGTACTAATATTATGAAGAGGCCAAGTTCAGGACCCTCAGGTGAGGGGGGGGGGGAGTCTAGACAGATAATGCTTAAAGTATTGCATCGATTTAAATTAAAAGCCTGAGAGAAAACATAAATGAGCAAGATCACTGGAAAGCCATTGAAATTATTGGAAACCTATTACTCAGATCCTAACAAGAGATGCCAAGTCTTTAAAACAAACAAACCTAGATGTTAAATTAAAAGAAAATTTCATGTAGCCATTACCACATTTTGCACTAAAGTCCAGTGAGAAGAATTAGCACTAAATGAAGAGTGTGTTTTCTTAAAAAAAATCTCTTACTGCCATCTTCTGGTCATTATTTATTACTTTTTTTCCAGTTTATAACATTGTTGCCACAACTGTCTCCAGATGCTGAACTATATTTTATTTTTGCAAAGACTGGGAACAGCAAGAAGATTACAAAGCAGTGGGGAGAAGTAGATTAAAGTATGAGACTCTCAAAACACAGACAATGGACAAATCAAATCACAAAGTCTGAGGTAGGGCAACACTTTTATTGGATCAATTAAAAGTTACAAATAAGATCAGCTTTCAAGTTCTCCAGAACTCTTCATCAAATGTGGTATAAAACCTGAGGCTAAAGCAAATAGTTCATAAAGTCTTTATCTCTGGTATGAAGGCAGACCGCCAACAAAGGAAAAATGAGTTTAGGTTCCATGTGAGACAGAGGTAATGAAAGTATTAATTGGCAGTGCCTTTTTTCTCTCCATGCAAAAGCCTGTTTGCCTCTTTCCCCAGTATACATGCTGATTGCCTTAGGTAAAATCAGAGCTCAATCACACCTGACAAAAGAACCACAGTTATACCAATTTGGCCATTATTTAGATCATTTATTTCATAAACCTCTGTTCACATGAGACATGGCCAACATAGATTCATCTACTCCAGCAATCAGTTTATTTCATCTTCACCAGGAAGGTTGTTTTAAATTGTAGCAAGGATGTGTTGCTTCATTCATTATTGTTTCAGTGTGTGTGAATGTTGCTGTTGATTTATTTCCTTTTTGAAGGATTTGGTTTTCTGGGTGCTGTGGCCACTTTATGGCCACTATGTACATTTTTTTAAAAAAATTGTCGTCGTCTAGTCGTTTAGTCGTGTCCGACTCTTCGTGACCCTATGGACCAGAGCACGCCAGGCCCTCCTATCTTCCACTGCCTCCCGTAATTGTGTCAAATTCATCTTGGTTGCTTCGATGACACTGTCCAACCATCTCATCCATTAATAAAAATTAATGGATATCAATACCTTGCTTGTAGCCACCGCTGGTGCCAGCACCACCCACCACCAATACCACAAAAGCAACATTAATACATTGTTCAGGAGAAAGCCTTCCCCTGCTCCCTTGTGGGTGAAAGAGGGCCTGAGATTTCTTGCTTTGAATTGTAAAGAAAGGAGCATTGCATTTTTTAAACTCTGCTCTTTACAAAACTTAGCCTGCTTCCTCCTTCCAATGCTGTTCAAAAAGGAAAAGGAAAACAAAAGCCAAAAACTGATGAGAGGGAGAGATATGCAGGAAAGTGAGTAAAGGGGGGAGGGGAAAAGGGGAGGGGGAGAGAAGGCGTGTACCACTTCATTGATATATCAATTTTTAAAAAAGGATGGGGGGCAGATTGCCCCAAGAAATAGTACAGAAAATGATTAAATACAAAATTAAAGAGTCATGTAGCCTGCGATAACAGGTCAAATAGAAATAAATGAATTGCTACAGTAGAAGCTGACACTGGGCAATACCTTCACTGAACCACTAAAATGTGAAAAATAAAGCAAGCTGTGGAGTCTCCCAAAACTCTTCATCAGGCAAAAAGGGTGTAAAAAGTGGGGTTAAAGCAAATACATCAAAAACTGGGCCAGAGTTTATGAAACATCTGTTGGTTATGAAATATCAAGTGTGAAGTTCTTTGATACGACCCTTTGGAAGATGATGGATTTAACCAAGCTTGGCCAGGAAGACATCTCCGTATATTTTTGCCTGTATTTCTTCCTGAGCTTCTGTGACGTTAGGATTGGAAGTCATTGCCCACGAGGCCATTCCAGGATAAGTGATGTGAGGCTTGAAGCTGGAAATGTTCTCAAATGTGTATTACCTTCAACATCCACTTAAACTGCAAACTGTCCACTTCATGAATGTCTTACATCTTGCCTGTAGGCAATAACACATTATCAGTGCCACAGTAAATAACACGATTTCTCTCTTATCTGACGGTTTCGCATTTCATAACACGTAAGCCATCTCTTGCCACAATGTTTTCTTGTTTAAAACCTGAGCAAAAGGCTGGCTTGTGTGCTATTTGCTGCCGGACTGCAGCTTTGTTTCATGTGCTTCTTTCAGCCTAAGCTGAAAAAGGGGGCTCTGGTGGAAAATCTGTTAAGTCTTGTTATGATCCTGTAGCGTCTTGTATTGTCCATTATGTCTGTAGTGTCTTGCTTTTCAGATAAATAGGACCAGCTTATGTTTTACTTATGCTAACTTTACATCTTGTACAACGGTTAAGTTGGTAGTAAGGTCGCCAAGTCTCAAGTTTTGGCCCTGAGACTCAGGTTTTGGAGTTCAATCTCCTCACCCTGAAATTTCGGTGAACAAGATGCTGTTGGTGACGCTGACTTTGGTTTGCAGGTTCATCATCTAGACTGAGATTCACCAATAGACCCAAATTAACTTTTGTCCCATCTTTGGTTTAGAAAATGTATGGTTGTGTTTTCATATGAGTAATGCACTTCCCCTCCCCACGTGGCACGTTGTAGCAAAACATGTTGCCGGAAATCTCCCAACTGATTCTGGGTGGCAGGTCCTTGGTAGGAGAGACATGTTTCTTTTATCTCCACATTGCCCCCCCCCGTGCTTTTCCATTTGTCATTCCAACCCACCCACCCCATAATATCATAAGAACGCAAGCCTTGCGGTCAGGTTGTGGAGCTGAAATCTGGAGGAATGGGATGTTGTTGACCTGAGAGCCCTACCAAGTAGGGAAGAACAGGGGGCTGCAAAAGGAGGCAGAGTATGCAGGAAGAAAATGATGAGCTCTAGCTAATCAGCGTCCTTCTCTGGATAAAATTCACTATTCAGTGCTTCCATGGCCAGTCAATGGATAATTTCACCCTCTCACACGTAGAAAGAGCTTGGAATATTATTTTCCATGAGATAAGTCATTGCTTATTAGTCCTCATCATTTTCGAAAATCCATTTGCATTACTCTTTACTTGTTATTTTTAATGAAGCAGATTACCAACACATTACTTGTCAAAATTAAGTATACCAAGTACAAAAATGACCAAAAAATCCCAGAATGGCCTCCTGAAAGCAATATACGAGCATAAGGAGCAATAAATAACCATTGATTAGATACGCACATAGTATATTTGTTTGGTGTGTCACATGTTTTACCTGGAAAATTAAGTTTGCAAATAGAAGCGGATCAGTGGATTGTTAGATATCTCCTGCCATCTAGAGCATTGAAATGAGCATTACATAGAGAAGATAATATCTGGAGTATTGATGTTGACACTCTTCTCCTAAACAGTGCTAGATCTGATGCTTGGATTGTTAATCACTACAAATTCTGACAAAACCATGTGCTTTTAGATCACAACAGCATTTAAGTTTAAGACAGTGTTGCATACTAGGTAGCTCAGAAAAAAATCAAAACAGCAAGATTTGGGGGCTTCTTTGTTAATTATCATAAATGGTCGGTGGTCCAAGTAAGAATGGGAGTGTCATCCTGAAATTCTGGAATGAGGAACTGCACCCATCCACATTGGCCAAAAGTTGTTTCTGTGATGAAACATTAGCTGAAGGCTATAGGATACTTTATTCTCACAAAAGGGACTTACGATATGGCAAGAGCTACCGTATCTATGATCTCTTGCTGATCATTATCTTCCACAAAGGAGAAAGGAAACCTAGGTGGAGAACACAGAAGAGCAAAATGGTTCATGATTCTATAGCAAAAAAAAAAAAAAGGGGGGGGGGGAGAAAATGCTGAAAGAATCTCTTTAATATTCTCCATAATGGATATTGACAAATGTTATACTGTACATTCCATTCTGTGAAAAGGTAAAAGCAATACCATTGGAATATCATCTTTCTTTCAAGCATGGTCATGATCCAGCAAAGCATATGTGTATTTGAATCCTGTGAGTTCTGCTTAGGAAATTAACTGCATGCTTTACTCTCTCACGCATTAGTGCAACTTAAACATGCTCTACTTCAGCTGAAAAAAAGCAGAGGTGTAAAGAATTCATAGTGCTGTAAATAACAAAGGTGGAGATTAAAATTTAGTGCATAGTTTTAGTTTTCTTAATCTTTCTAACACCACTTGGAGGGATTGCACAGATCCAAAGACTGGGTAAAAACCACTTCATCTGACTTTAATTGACTCTTTAACTAAGTCCTGCATCTAATATTTAATCTCTGTACTGTCACCTTCCCACCTGGCTTTGCCAGAGGCCACAAGACAGCTCCAGGACTCTCTGAGTCATCAATCCCCTCTGTTCAATTTGGGATTGAGTTAATCTGTAGATCTCCCTGGATTCAAACAGCTAGCCAAATATTTGGACTTCCATATCTTTATTTTCTCCATTAACCAGTACTTTTCCCTAACTACTTACCACTTGGCTTGATGGAAAATGTTAAACGATTTCAACACCTTGCATACTCTGTGGGGGGTGGGGAGTGGCAATTGACCCTCCCTAATAAAGATATTGCCTCCTTTTGGATTTTGTTTTGCTCCCAAGCATCAACATGACCTCATTCTTCTTTAAAAAAAAAAAAAAGAACTGATTTTAAGGTAAGTAACCAGAAAGGAAATACATAAATGACAGTTTGTGGAAAAGGTTTTTAAAAATCAGCATTTTTCTCACACTGCACTAGAAACTTATCAGCAATTATCTAAAACTTTGACTACTCTGCTTCTGAATATCACTCAGCTGACACCAATTTTGATATGCACAGAATCAGGCAGCAATTAGATATGTATTTCATATTCTTTGCTTTAATATTCAGCGTACATTTCACTGGTTTCCCATAGAACTTCTCCTGAGGTATGTAGTTACCTCAGAATTTCTCTTGACTACATAATAAACTGAGTGTCATTTCTCCTCATGTTTTTTCTTCTGGGTGGGAATATTAAACAAGATTCTGAATGACACAGTCATTGTTTAGCAGACTGGCATCCCAAAATTAGCTGTTGTTGGTCTTTTGAAGTAGATTCATAAACACTGTTTGATGTTATCCTCTTTCTGTCAATTAAACTGCTGCCGGTTGCCTGATGACGAATCCTTTATTTGGTGATGATCCCAACTATTTCATCAATTGTTTTGATTGCTTTGTAGAAACGGGATTCAGTTTGGCTCTGAACCTTATCCAAGTCCTTTCTTGTTTCTAGCTCCATTTGTTAAGCAAAACTCCCTTTCCATGCATTGGAAAGGTGGGGAGGGGAACAGATGGAATGAAATGACCATTCCTCTAGGACAATAAAGCAACATGCATGTGTACTATACTATCACACCACATGTGACAACACTACACACCAGGAAAGAACTCTCAGACAACAGCTGTGGGTTTTGCCAAACACTGATTAGGGAAATTTGTGAAGGATGTGATTCGGAATTGTTCTGTTGGGAGGTGGTATACATTGTTTAAGAAATGCCCAGACTCTGGTTCTTACAGTCATTCCTAGCCTATTGACAGGAATCATTGCCTATATTGCCTACACAGCTAGGCTTCATTGCACCTTGTATTGCCACTGATTCAAATTCAGATTGGAACTACATGACAGAACTGGGGGCACATCTGCATCTCACAAGCAGTGTAATACTGTATTTCTCTCCAAGAAAAAGTGGCTTGCCTTGTAGAAAGAAAGAAAAGGGGGAACCATGAACTGCAAGGATTCCCATGAAGGATTTAGGAAGTTATTACAGCCCTGTGTATTACAGCAGGCCTCCGTGAAAGGCTGAAAGGGCATAGAAAGTAAAACAGATCTGTACATTTTGATTGGAGAGAGCAAAATTCAGAACCAAGAGTCGGGGGGGGGGGGGGAGAAGAGCTTCTCTCAGAAGGGCAGCAGCAGCCGCAAAACAAACCATGGTCTAAGGTTGCCTTCTTCAGCTTCAGGATGTTTTGAATGCTAACTTGTGCAATTGCTCTGCCTTAGCCACACTAATTGCAGCTAATGGGAGTTGCAGAGTAAAACATCTTATAGGGTACCAGAGGGGAAAGAGTGGTGTAAGGATGTGTGATGCAACCACCGTGGTGAATCTAAAAGGGTTTTAGTTTTGTCAGCAGCTACGCAATTACCCACAAACACCATGTAGGCAGGAAATCATAGTGCACTGAGTCAGATCCAAATGAAACCATTCCCAGGGCAGACCTATTGGAATCTATGGGACCATTGTTATTCATAACGAATTTGATTCTCACTGATTTCCATGGATCTGCTTCAGGTATGGGTTACTCAAGATCCAACCCACTCCATTCTAGGGGTCTGAAAATAGCCTGGATAGATGAAGTACTGTACCTAATGTGTACTGTACCTATAGTACACATCTCACTGGTATTAACATCAGTATAATCACTGTTCCTGTAAGCAAGAGTCACAGAAAATTACTGAGAGCAGAATAGCATGGAAGTATAAATTGCATGGGGAGCCTACATAAGTAGAGCAGTCCTTCAAGTGTAAGCATTTGCCTTGAGTATGTGGAGTGTAACGAGCATGGCATAGAAGAAGCAGAGCTAGTATGCATGTCCCCACTCCTCTACACACAATGCTGATTGGGGGGGCAGTCTGAATGCCCAACAAAGACTGGTGATCAGGTGACTCCTCAGGTGACTTTTGTCTACCTAAAAATGTGTACAAGCTAGATCTAGATTTAATGGTTATCGCATATACGTATCACACCAATTAAATCATATAAGTGAATTACATAGAGTGAGATTTCTGTTCTTTAAGTATGATAGCAATGAAGTGCTTTTCCTAGGCCAAAATTCCACTGCAGAAACTACAAAAGCTAAGTGCTGCCACAAATAATTTTTTTCTGCAGCAGGATTGCAAACATCAGTTAATTTTGGTACTTAAAACAAATCTGGAGGGTCATGGTTCTGCAACTTGAAACCTCTTCCCCAGAGACCCACAATTGATGGATCTGGTGCTGGGTTTTTTTTTCTTTTTTTTTCTTTTTTCTTTTTTTGAAAAAACAGAATAAACCGACTTTGCAACCCAGCCAGGAAAAGGATCACACAGCCCATTTTCCTGGCCCATGGAGGCACAAACAAAGTTTAATCGAGGTGTTCACTTCTCTCTTTTTTTTAATGCTCGGTTTCACTTGCAAAAGAAGATTTTTGTTTCATTTGGAAAAGGTGCAATGTGCTGGATGTGTATTTCACTGCCAATGCAGGAGGGCTGTTTTAGGAAACCTGTTCATTCTTCTCACCACTTCTCACACCTCCAACCTGGTTGATTCATCATCTCAGACATTCTCACTACAAGATAGTGGCCAATGGGGCTCAGATGTTAGGGACCTTGAAAATCCAGGAGCTGAGCATCCCTGCTGCAGAGCAGCAGAATCATTCAGGTGCCTGAACTTTCCTGGGATTACACCTATGCACATGATAAGAAGTTAGGCAATTGTTTGCTGTGTCAGTATTAACAAACAGAAGTGGATGGCCAGATATCCTATTTCAACTTTTTGTTCCTTCCTGACAGGGGACTCCTAGTCTGCCTGACTAGGAGTCCCATATCTAGAATACAATACAGTGGTGCCTCGCATAGCGAGGTTAATCCGTTCCGGATTAACCTTCGCTATAGCGAAACATTGCTGAACGGGACAGGGAAAGCCATTGGAATGCATTAAACATCACTGATAAGGTTTGACATGTAATTGGTCACTGAAATTTGACAGCATGATTTTGGGGAGTAAAAAACCAGCCTTGGACTTTGTACAATTGCATGAGCCCCATCCCTGCTGTGTGAGCAGATGAAAAGAAAAGATAGGGAGTTAGTGTTCTATGGGAAAGAAAAAGAACCCAGCTTATGCTCAATGAATGCATAATTAAAATTAGTACAGCTGTTCAGAACAACACACTAAAATCTATTCCTTTTGCAGTCATCAGTTGCCACTGAAAGAACTAGAGTCACTACCATTGGAAAAACCTACGGCTGGACTAAGAAGGAAGTGCTTCCACCTTCTGGACCAACATGTGCTCAGTTGTTGTAGCCAAGATGATGGAAGCCCATGGCTGTTTTTTGGGCTTAAAAGTTGTGTAAAATTAATACAAGTTCAGGTAATAGCTGAAGAATTAGTCCCAGTTCTGACAAAGCCCATGTAGTGCTCTAAATGAACAATAGGCATAGAGGAGGTAATGGATATACTTGGTTTCAGGCCTTTATAATTACAGTTATGGAAATTTAGCAGAAAAGGAACTCCCTCCATCTATCACAGGATGAGGCACATAATGATAATTGCAGAGCTGACCCATATGTCAGACTAATGGAGAACAGTCTCTTGAGTAATTCTTGTAGTTTCATGGAAGCCATTTGTCATTGCCTGGAGAATGAATCCCAATGACTGACGAATGAATCCTCTCTCTCCTTAGTGCAATATTTCAGTGAAGGAGTTACTAATGTGTTTGAGATCAATGTATTTCAGATGAAATCCATTATTTAAATTCTGCTTGTCACTCATGTGTCTAACATTATGTGCTGAAGTTATCTATCAGTATATGTCACACTAATTTATGGTAATTATATTAGCAGAGTACAAAAAGCGGGTAGTAAGATGGCTATGAATGAGGAATAATCCCTCAGGGTACTTGCGGTATGGTGAAAGTAAAAAAAAACGATGTTAATTTTCCAAAATATCAATTCAGGATAGAACAGAGTAAAACTGAGACTGGAGTACTGAAGTGTTAGCTTGCCTACTATAGAGTCTCAAGACTAACATGCCAGCCTTTCATTGCAGATGAAGAAGAACTAACCAGCCAACCAATCGTTTTGTTGAAGAAGATGGGGGAGTGACATAGAAAGATGATCAATGACAAAGGTCAAGATGGGCAAGATGCCCAAGCCCACCTGACATATATGTGCATACACATATACTGCTTTATTTCCCCCTCACTAGTTACTCTGCACATAGTCTTGTTGCATTTGTTTTAACATCTCTTCTCAGCAGTGCATGTGAAAGCATGCAAACTTTTGTCTGCTTTCCCAGTAACTGAGTGATCTCTGGGAAGTATCTTAGTAAGAATCTCTGCAGTTAACACTCTTGATGGATGGTTACTCCTCTCAGTAAACCATGTCTCACATCTCATGTCTCACGTGTCTATGATTTGTGGAGATTTTGGTTTAGTCATGACCAGGTCCTCTGATACCTGTCATAAAGTCATTTCTTGACATACTTGGGAAGCTGACAGGTATGCTGCTTCAGTCAAGGAGACCATTACTACACCCTGCTTCTTGCTTGTCCTGCTAACTGTTACACCTTTGAAGAAGAACAGGTTCCTACAGCTAGACTTAATAATTAGTGGCATCACTGGCTGAATCTGCATCTGTGGACTGTTTGGCTTGCAGCCTTAGCTTTGCATGTGCTATGCTCTTTAAGCACCCAGCTACAGTATTTTAATGGCATTTCACTCCCTTGCTCAATGAATTGTTTTTTCTACCCAAAATTTCAACTGATGCTTTTGACGGTGCAGATCAGGAAAAGCTATATATTGTTTTAAATGGGTGTGCCACAATCTTTGATTACCCTTATATATTTTTGATAAGAGACTACTATTGGGACAGAATATGCAGAGACATACAGTAACAGTTTCCCATTGGGAGAGAGGTCAGATAACAGTGCGTTGTATCTCCCATTCTGTCCAAACTACATGCAGAACATATCGGATAAAAGCGTGGCTTCCATGGCTTCTTCCATGTGGGCGTCTATCCTGAAGAAGCATGTGTGGAAGTTGCCTCGTTGGAGCCTAGGATTCGAAACAAGCCCATTTGGGCTTGCTTGAGCCATCCATACTCAGACAGCCTCTGTAAAAGATTAAGCACTTTCACTAGCACAGTATGAACTTGTACTGCAAACCCATAAGAACTGGGCCCGTAAGTTAGAGAAAGGTGTGGTAATTATGTTAGCAAAGTGCAGCAGGCTAGTATTTTGTGCTTATTGATATAAACCAGGAGCAATCACCCAGGATTCTTATGGAAATGGTAGAAATTTCTTGTCTCAAGAAATCTATTACAGGTTGTGACGTCCCTCTTTCACATCACAACGGTCAGGACACTCTCTCATCCACACTTTATTTACGCTGCCACCAACCACTCCTTCATAAGACTCTTCAGACAAATGTATGATTTTAAAAATAAAAGCTTGTATTTTATTGATAACAACAGAAGGAATGGTAAATCACTTTATCAACTAAAATAAAAAGGCAATCAGTAATAATAAAGTATCCCCTCATACACACTATCACTCAGACCTTAACTCTTCATAACTCTTAACTCTCAAAAACTGTCTCACATCATTCACTCCCCCCCCCCTTATATACACAGCTCCACCTCCTGGAGTCCCACCTCCTGCTCTGCTATAGGCAGATGGGCTCCAGCATAACCATGATAGGCAGGTGACGTCATCGCAGCCGTCACACAGGTAAACCGGGATAAAACCTTGTCCTGACTACAGAGGACCCCAGAATGGGCTTCCATTGGTGCAAGTCTGCTGAAGATCAACATGAAAGCATCTTTGTGTCCAGATTTTCATTGTAATTGAAGAAATGGGATGACACCTATGCACATGATAAGAAGTTAGGCAGTTGTTTGCTGTGTCAATATTAACAAACAGAAATGGATGACCAGATATTCTATTTCAACTTTTTGTTCCTTCCTGACAGGGTGTGCCTGACTAGGAGCCCCATATCTAGAATACCATATTCTTGGACTGATAGTTCCCTATGTAGGGAATGTAAACACAATCTTCCCTTTCACTATTCCTATCCTTGTCATCTTTGTGTCCAGATTTTCCTTATAATTGGAGAACTATTTTCTAGGGGCAAGTGACCTAACGAAGACATGATCAGCAACAGAAGTCAAGTTGAACAAGATATCTAAGCCCAACTGGGCGACCTTCAACCTCTTGCATCCCACAACAGAGGGTCTACACAGAGCCTTACGTGCACAGAGCTCTGTACATGCAGATGGGGATCCTGGCTAAATGTGCAGACTTTGAGCCAAATGTGCAGAGGTCAGGGCAGTGGTCAGGATTAGCTGACATAATCCCACTTTCCCCATCCATATGGTTATACCCACAGATGCATCACAGGGCTGTACTGGAAGAGATGACATTGAAGAATGATAAAGCTGTGCTTTCTCCTCATCCACTGCCACTTAGTGCCATTCATGTGTGCAGGTGGGAACTCACCTAGTTCCTTGATTGTTTCCTGATCACAGTCCTAACTAGAGATTCCTCCTTTGGCATTGGTTGCCTTCTCTCAATTTCTATTCTTGAGGGCCCACCTGTTGTTTCTTCTCCTTTCTGTTTGTCTTGCCTGGTACTTTCAACTGAAATAGAAGCGTACCACTGTTTCATTTGAAATTCTTGCTTATCCCTGTCTCTTCTGAGATGGTCTGGTGATAACATTGCCCGACACCATTTTTCTCCCAATGATGCTGATCAATGTATTCGCGAAGGCTTTCATGGCCGGGATCTAATGGTTGTTGTGGGTTTTTCAGGCTTCTTGGCCGTGTTCTGAAAGTGATTCTTCCTAACGTTTCGCCAGTCTCTGTGGCCGGCATCTTCAGAGGACAGCAAACTGTGCTCTGGGTAGGCTTGAGAGTGGGTGGAGTATTTATGGCTGTGAGAAGGCTAGTTTGTGAGGTAGGCTATTGTCCTAATCAGGAGATGGTTGATTAATGTGTTTTGTTGTGGATGTATTGTTTTGATAAGGAGGGGAGATTATCTGTCCCTGTGGTTGATGGGTGTCATTAGCTGGTCTTTTGTGTGCAGTAATCCCCTGACCTTGTGGCTGGGTGGAGCTCGTTGACCTTTTGCACTCTGTGTTTTTGAGAGCTGGGAGCCAGGTTTTGTTGAGTTTCAGACATTCCTCCTTCCGGTTGAAGTTTTGTTGATGCTTGTGGATTTCAATGGCTTCCCTGTGCAGTCTGATGTAATGATTGCTGGTGTTGTCCAGTATTTCAGTATTTTGAAATAGAATTTCATGTCCAGTTTGTTTTATGGCTACTGCAGATTTTTCTGGTTGTTTTAGTCTGCAGTGTCTCTCATGTTCTTTGATTCTGGTGTGGATGCTTCGTTTTGTGGTTCCAATGTATACCTGGCCACAAATGCAAGGTATCTGGTATACTCCTGCAGTGGTGAGGGGGTCCCTTCTGTCCTTTGCTGACCGTAACATTTGTTGTATTTTTGTGGTGGGCTTGAATACTGTTTGTAAGTTGTGTTTTTCCAGAAATTTCCCCATGCGGTCTGTGACCCCTTTGATGTATGGCAGAAATACTTTGTTTGTGGGTGGCTGTTTTTCTTCTTCAGTTCGGTGTTGTTTTCTTGGTTTGATGGCTCTTGTGATTTCATTTTCGGAGTAGCCATTTGCCTGTAGGGCCCAATTCAGGTGGTAGAGTTCAGTGTTGAGAAACTGAGCTTCACAGTTCCGATTTGCACGGTCTACCAGTGTTTTGATTATGCCTCTTTTTTGCCGTGGGTGGTGGTTGGAGTTTTTGTGTAGGTACCTGTCTGTGTGGGTGGGTTTTCTGTATACCTTGTGTCCCAGTCGGAGGTCAGTTTTGCGTAGGACCATGACATCTAGGAACGGGAGTTGGCCCTCTCTTTCTTTTTCCATGGTGAATTGTATGTTTGGGTGGATGCTGTTGAGATGGTTGAGAAATTCTTCCAATTTTTCTTCACCGTGACTCCAGATTGTAAAGGTGTCATCCACATATCGGAACCAGACTGTGGGTGCGAGGGGTGCTGAAGCCAGGGCAAGTTTTTCAAAATGCTCCATGTAGAAATTTGCTATAACCGGGCTGAGAGGGCTGCCCATGGCCACTCCATCTGTCTGTTTGTAGAATTCATTATCCCACTGGAAATAGCTAGTTGTAAGGCAGTGCTGGAAGAGGGCCTTGATGTCTTCTGGGAATATCTGCTGGATGAGTATCAGGGTGTCCTTTACCGGTACCTTAGTGAACAGGGATACTACATCAAAACTGACCAGTCTATCCCCAGGGTTGAGTTTTAGGGTGCTGATCTTGCTTATGAAATGCCCTGAGTCCTTGATGTAGGATGAGGTTTGTCCAATGTGGGTCTGTAGAAGGGTTGCTAGGTGTTTGGCTAATTCGTACGGCCAAGAAGCCCGAAAAACCCACAACAACCATTAGATGCTGATCAAGTTTGCCATGAAAGGATGAGCCGGTACTCTTCCTCAGATGCAAAGCTGCCATATTTCTTGAAATACACCCAGACACAAATATTACAGTCCCTACAAGGCTCCTCCATTACTTGATTGCATTTTCTGAAACCTACACTGAAACCGTTACTAGGCAATGGCCCGTTTAGCAAGAAAGAATCTAAGTCTATGTCAACAATAGATGTACTCATGGGTTTAAAGTCTTAAAAGCATAAGTGTTATTTCTCTATGAATTCCTATAATATGGTTTGTTCCAACTGCCACTGAAGGCCAATTTCCACCAAAGCAATTTAGATATAGCCCAAAAGGGACTGTTTATAAACTTCAAAGGAAGTTATGCATTATGTGGGTTTCCACTTCAGAGATACCTCTAGCTAGGGTAAAGGTAAAGGTAAAGGTTCCCCTTGACACAGAAAACCTTCAAGTTTCGTTCGTACCAGGTTTCAGATACTGGTCCTTTGGTTAAATGTGAAAAGAACTGACTCTTTCAGATTTGTTCATTTTGTTTTCCCTCACACGTACCCATTAGCCAGAGGAGGGGGAAATCATGACAGAGGAAGCAAGAGACAGTGAAACAACAAGCCAGTCAAAATGAGAGGAAGAAAGGGGAAGGAAGGAATGGCACATACAGCATAAGCCCTATACCTGTGATACTCCAGTCTTTTGAACTCAGAGATACACAACCTTTCACACTGCATGTAATGCTAGCAAAGGGCTAAATACACAGACACATGCTTGAGTTGGAAAGTTCAAGATTGCTGGGCTGGGTGTTTAACTCCAGCCTATATAGCAAGCCTGCTCCAGATCCCTATGGAGTATGAGCAGTTGCCTTAAGGTGACTGTGGCCTCCAGCAAAGATGACATAGACTGCTCCTTCCCTGCCATCAATGACACTGATGAAGAGAGCATTGCCATTGCGATTGATTGATTGATTGATTGATTGATTGATTGATTGATTGATTGATTGATTGATTGATTGATTGATTGACTGATTGATTGATTGATTGATTGATTGATTGATTGAATTATTTGGCTTCTATACCACCCATCTAGCTAGTAGGCCACTCTGGGCAGTTTACATGTTAGACAACTAAAACATACACCACACCAACAATGAACATAATAATACAAAAAAAAAAAGATAAAACAACCATGTGGAAGCATCTGAACACCATTCTTCCAGCTCTGAGGAAATGGACTTGTCCCCAAAAACTCACATTGAAATGTAGCATTTAGTTTATAAGGTGTCACAATGTTTTTGTTGTTTTTATTTTTTAATTTTGTGTTTGCCTGAGATGCTAGACCAGACTAACACAGCTACCTTTTAGCTCAGTAGCTAGATCTTGAATCCTGGAACTTTTTGCATATAAGTTATATGCATTTTCCTAACAGGAAAAAAGTTGATTCATTTGAAATGTAGTGTTGTGGGAAATCTTTGTGGATACCTTGTTGTTGTTTAGTCATTAAGTCATATCTGACTCTTCGAGACACCATGGACCAGAGTACGCCAGGCCCTCCTGTCTTCCTTAGACCCCCCCCCCCCAAAAAAAACCTTAGACAACCAAAAAAACTCAAGCCTGAAATATCTTTGGAGGCAAAAAAAAAAAAGAAACTGAAACTTTCTTACTTTGGGCACATCATGAGAAGGCACAATTCTCTGAAAAAAAAGTACAGTGGTACCTCAACTTGCGAACTTAATCCGTATTGGAATTAAGTTCATACGTCAAGTCAAACTTTCCCATTGGAATGCATTGAAAACCATTTAATCCATATCTGCTGTTTTCCATTTGTATGTCGAGGCACTGTTCGTAGGCAGAGGCATTAGTTCCCATAAGAACTAATGAAAAGCCGGTTAATCTGTACTCTACCGCTAGGGGGTGAATTTTTTATATATATTTTTTCTTTTTTTGATCTAAGGTGAACTTAGGTCAAAAAAGGGCAGGAAAGGTTTTTTTCTCTTTTTTTCAGTTCATAAGTCGAGGCTCCAGTCACAGGTCAAAGCAACTTTTTGCGAACGGAGCTGTTCATAACTCAAATTGTTCGCAAGTAGGGACGTTCACACATCAAGGTACCACTGTAATGCTGGGGAAGGTAAAAGGCAGCAGGAAAAGAGGAAGACCAGAAATGAGATGGACTGATTCCCTAAAGGAAGCCGCAGACTTAAGTTTACAAGAGCTGAAAAGGGCAGTTGAGGCAGGACATTTTGGAAATCATTCATAGGGTCACCATGAGGCGGGGGCAACGTCACAGCGCACAACAGCAGTCGCAACAATAACAACAGCCTATGAGATACCTGGGGAATAGTTTCTCTAAGCATTCTTAAGGTTGGAATCTCTTCCTTGAAATTCTAATCTACCTTCCCAAATTTATGACAACTCTTGGTACTGTTACTTGTATTTGGAGTGCTTGGCTAAAAATCCAGCTGCTCCCTAATGTTTCTTTCCATTCAACATCATCATATTTATTTATTCCTATTTATGCATGGCAGGGACGTGGTGGAGCTGTAGGTTAAACTGCAGAAGCCTCTGTGCTGCAAGGTCAGAAGACCAGCAGTCATAAGATAGAATCCACGCGACGGAGTAAGCTCCCGTCGCTTGTCCCAGCTCCTGCCAACCTAGCAGTTCAAAAGTGTGTAAATACGAGAAGATAAATAGGTACCACCATAGTGGGAAGGTAAAGGCATTCCATGTCTAGTCACGCTGGCCATGTGACCACGGAAACAGTCTACGGACAAACACTGGTTCTATGGCTTGGAAACGGGGATGAGCACCATGCCTTAGAGTCAGACACGTTTGCACTAAATGTCAAGGGGAACCTTTACATTTCATCCATGCATGGGTAAATCTGATACATCATTTTGCACAAGGTTCTAATTTGCTTTCATGCACACAAGAAATATATTGTGCTCTTTTTATTCTGCAACTATTTTTGGTTATTTTCTAAAATTTAAATCAGCCCTTTAACACATTGCAATAGGCAACACACTTTTCGTATTACAACACCTAAAAAAAAACAGTAGTCCCTGACAGGAACCCAGAAAGGTACAGGTAGGAATTATTATTATTATTATTATTATTATTATTATTATTATTATTATTATTATTATTATTATTATTATTATTATTATTATTATTATTATTATTATTATTATTATTATTATTATTATTATTATCATCATCATCATCATCATCATCATCATCATCATCATCATCATCATCATTATTATTATTATTATTATTATTATTATTATTATTATTATTATTATTGTAAGGTTCCCCTTGACATTTTTAGTCCAGTAGTCTCCGACTCTAGGGGGCGGTGCTCATCCTGTTTTCAAGCCGTAGAGCCAGCGCTTGTCCGAATACAGTTTCCGTTGCCACGTGGCCAGTGTGACTAGGGAATGGCATTTTACCTTCCCACTGAGGTGGTCCCTATTTATCTACTCACATTTACATGCTATTGAACTGCTAGGTTGGCGGGAGCTGGGACAAGTGACAGGCGCTCACTCAGTCGCGTGGATTCGATCTTATGGTCTTGTGACCTTGCAGCACAGGCTTCTGTGGTTTAGCCCACAGTGCCACCACGTGTTGTTGTTGTTGTTGTTGTTGTTGTTGTTGTTTATATGCTGCATTTCTCCCATGATTAAGAGTTATAAAAATATAATAATAATCTTAGAACTGCAGAGCTGGAAGGGACCCTATGGATCACCAAGTCCGGCTCCTTTCAAAGAGGCAAAGTGGGGAATCAAACTCCCAGCCTCTAGCTCTGCAGTCAGATACCTAACTCACAAAACTATCCAGCAGTTATGTAAACATCTCCATATGTTCAGTATCTCAGGTTCACTCTTCATCCTGAACAATGTCAGTGAGTTCAATAAAATGTTATGGTAAGGATCTGAACCATTGAGTTAATTTTCCCGTACATGCTCTAGGGTTTTTGTAAAGGTAAAAGGTAAAGGTTTCCCTTGACAATTTTTGTCCAGTCGTGTTCGACTCTAGGGGGCGGTGCTCATCCCCGTTTCCAAGCCATAGAGCCAGCGTTTGTCCGAAGACAATCTTCCGTGGTCACATGGCCACTGCGACTTAGACACAGAACGCTGTTACCTTCCCACCGAAGTAGTCCCTATTTATCTACTCGCATTTGCATGCTTTTGAACCACTAGGTTGGCAAGAGCTGGGACAAGCGACGGGAGCTCACTCCGTTGCGTGGATTCGATCTTACGACTGCTTGGTCTTCTGACCCTGCAGCACAGGCTTCTGCGGTTTAGCCCGCAGAGCCACCACGTCCCCAGGGTTTTTGTAGGCAAGTGATATTATCATTTCAGGTCCTTGTGCCCCCTGGAGCATTCCTGGCGGTCAGAGAATCTTCCCAAGTGTACTTTGATGTGGATAGGAGACTGGATCCTGAAGAACCATGGGGCAACCTCTCTAGCTTCCATAGAAATACATGGAATGATGTTTGGATGATGGCACATACATTTATAACGTATCTCATCCTCTATTTAATGTGTGTGAATATAACTGGCAGTTATTAAAATGTCAGGGTGAAAAGTCTCAAGGCTCCTCTACTGAATAAAATACTGTAGTCTCCTTTAGCAACAAGAACAGGGGAATCCTAGGGCTCTGGGAACACCTGCATCAACTCCAGGTCAGAGATCCCCCAGACGTGAAGGGGGACAACTTTTCACAGGAGAGTGGACTTGCAGCAAAAAGGGCCAGGAAATTTCCAAATTCAAACTGCCATCTGTCTTCGTGAGTTTTCTTTCCTCAAAGCATCTGACTCAGGAGATGCCATTCTGGTGAAATCAGCTGTCTAACTTTGCCAAGGAGGGGAGGTGTGTGAAGAAGATTTATGCCTGACTACATGAACTGTGAGTAACTGACTTTGTATTCAGCCTCAGCAAGTATAAATAAAAGGCTGACTTTAAAGAAGAGAAAAATAAACAAAAACGGGTGAAGGAGCATTTGTATCTCTGAAACATCAGCAAATTTTTATAACATAGTTATGTAGTTAGATTTTATATTAGATAGTGTATTATGGTAATCACTTCAAACTAGAAATTCTTTTGCTGAATTTAATATTAGAAGTTTTTATCTGAAATATATATATATATACATATAAATAAATAAATATATATATACATATATACATATACTGTACATACAGATGTTATTCCAACTGATAATGTTCCAATGTTTGTAACAGCAGCTGACATTACTCTGAAGAGCTAGTCTTTTCAGGAGCTGGTATAGCGCAGAGAGCTGGCTTACAGGACTGGAGTTGCAGACCCACTTGGGAAACGGGTCAACTAAGATCAATAATGAACATGACATTCTGTACACAGTGCCACCTCTTGATTCTTTCTTATCTAATGAGTCATAATTGAGTGTGGGAACTGACATGGCTCAGTGAGTTAAAACATCTGACTGTGAAGCCAGAGTTGAGAGTCTGAATGTTCCAGGATGTGTGGCCAATAGGGTTAAGTGCTCTTAACCAAGTTGTATTGTCCTAGGGCACTGCCAGGAGGGACTGGTAAACCATTTCTGAATACTTCATTTCTAGAAAACCCTGAGAGAGCTGCTGTAAGCTGAAATTGACTTAAAGGAACAGGATGTTGGCCTGTCAGATTGTTTTAAGAAAATTTTGCACAATTTTAATGTAGGCATAAGAGTATTTTAACAATAAAAAAGGAAAAATCACTGCATTTACAATACCATTTTTATTTATTACTTTTTTCCATAAAAACAAAATGGATGGCAAATTAGCCCCAATTAAAGACACATTATATATCTGAGATGAGAATTATTCGCTTCCCGGTAATAGGGTCAGAGAGAATTGTCTTAGACACTCACTCCTGCTTCCTCAGGAGCCAAATTTTTATAATGTTGCATTTTTATTAGAAAAATATATATTTATAAAACTTTCCATAATAATATCAAAACTCTATATAAAGGCTAGTCATCTTTTTTCCTGTTGTTTGGACACAAGCACTGAAGGAAAGTAATGGAGCATCTGGTGATACTTGGAAATATTCCTCTCCGTTGTGTTCCATTTACAGCTTACAAAAACGAAATGCATGAAAGAACAGAGCTTAGAAGAGTTATTTGTTTTTGACTTCAATCCTGAAATCTTAGTCAGCATAGGCACAGTCTATGCTGCCTGACGGATT
The DNA here is from genome assembly GCF_051106095.1 of Pogona vitticeps. NCBI lineage: Eukaryota > Metazoa > Chordata > Lepidosauria > Squamata > Agamidae > Pogona > Pogona vitticeps. The sequence goes on from NC_135785.1 coordinate 96,993,724, forward strand.
GTGGGAGTTGTAGTTTAAAAAAAGGAGTTTTTCTGAGTTCTGAAAAAAGAGAGACAATCTCTTAGCTCTCAGGTGGTCCATCCAGTTTACTGGCCAGTGTGCACAAGCAGCACACATTAAAATAAAGAACAGATGCGCACATGATAGTATGGCAGATTAAGACTTTGGGTTGTTGTTTTTTGTGCTATCATTTCTGCAATGAGTGAACTCAACATGACTTCACAGCAATGTGCCTGAATCCTATAAACCACAGGCCTACATAAAAGTAGACTATCAAAATGATTTTAACCTACAGAGTTCTCCTATAGAATTAAAAGACAATCAATATCCTTGGTATGGTGTTTTCATGTTGTGCAAAACATTCTTGCCCTTCAAGATTGATTCAATGTAAGGAAAAGCGAAACAGGTGCTACTGCATTTCGGAAATTCAATGGTTCTATAGAAAGGGAAGGAAACCTGGCCGATGTAGTGTCCAGAGGCAGACGTATCCTAAACACATCTCCTCACAGTTGGGAAGAGTCAAAGGGAGGTGGGGATCTCCATATTATTTCCAGTCTCAGTGACTGGAGGTAAAGCAGTGATTCCCCAAAAATCCTGGGTAAATCATCCAGCTCCTCTCTCTTCTTTAATTTATTAAATGCCTGTTCATACAAAGACTGCAAAAGTACTTGAACATACCAAAGAGCATTTTTTGGATTTATTTTCACATAAACATCTTATGCTAAAGCTCTCTCCTGGAAAATAGACCTTCCCTGAGCAGAAGATACTTTTTGTATGTGAAAGGGCTTCTTTGGATCTATCCCATAATCCCATATTTTCTTGCCATCATACATAAAGGCAATGATACCTGTTTCACCTAAAATACACAACTGCTACTTCAGCACTCACTTTTTCCTTACAGCTGCTGCATATTATTCAGTTCTTTCTTCAGATATGATATATTGCAGCAGTCCTCAGAAACAATACCTGAAAAGGCTTCTTTGGTCATTATACATATTTTGGAACATTCACCTCAAACCATTAATATAAAAATATTGACAATATGCAGAGAAGGCGGGAAAAAGAACTGAAGCATGCCTGTATAATTCAGGCTTGTCTGTTGTCTCCCAGTCTGAAGATGCTTCAAGGAAGTAGGATGATATTAATTTCAAGGGACATCCTGAGGCCATTTATATAAGCCTAAATACAGATCACTGATTAAATCCATATGTTAAATGTTGCAGTCAAAATCCTCAATTTTTTAACACCTAAACAAATAGTTTATAAAGAAAGCCAGCCTTCCACAACCTGGTGACTTCCAGGTATGTTGGATCCAACACCCATCATTCTTTCTAAACCTGCCCTGCAGAATTGGAGAGGGTAAGTTTAATAAAAGTTCCTCAGCTGTATTAGACCGGTCCTTTTCTTATTGAAAATGAAACAAGTGGGTAATTCTGAACATCCTAAAATGGAATGTGGCAGTTTAACATTTGTAATTTGTCGATTTCTCATATATAGTTTTTATAACAGTCCCCTTCACAACCAACAGTCTTCGCAATTTATGTCGACATAAAGCACTGGGTGTACTGGGAATTCCAAGATCTATTTGCATGTTGTCAGGTGATACTCGACAGCATCATACAACCGCTGTTGTCTTTTCCAATCAAATGTTTCTTGCAACGTTACCTGTTTTCATCTAACTGATTTACCTGTTAAATAGATGAAAAAATTAATTAAAATTATTGTTTATTATTATAGATATCTTAAGGCTATTATATTTTGAGCAGCACAAACCTGCAAGGCCACTGAATCACATGCAAAAGCTGATGCCAAAAGAAACTTGTTTGTAGGATTCCCCCTCCCCCATCGGCACAAAAACCTCTCTGTTGTTGTAAGCAGCCCAGAGTGGTCTTAATGGACTAGATAGGAGGGATATAAACAGAATTTTAAAAAAACTAAGAAAGCTAGCAAATTAACACCCAATAATTTTTTTTCTGTAGAGATTAAAAGACAAGACTGCCTCCTGCCTGCAGGTTCACTATTCAATAGTAAGGCTATGAAAGAAACAAAACAAAACAATGTGGAAGTAAAAAGCAAGCAAATTCAGACCATGTAACCTAAACAGCAGCATCTGATTATGCCAGGGGCTGCCTGGAGTTTAAGCAAACAAGAACCCTACCCTGTTTCCCTGAAAATAAGATCTAACCTGAAAATAAGCCCTAATATGATTTTTCAGGATGCTTGTAATATAAGCCTTACCCCCCCCCAAAAAAAATAAGTCCTAGTTAAGTGAAGCCCCGTCCTCCACCATTGTGCAGCAACCAGATGACATGACTGTAAAATAAAACATCCCCTGAAAATAAACCCTAATTTTTTGGGGGGGGTGCAAAAATTAATATTAGACCCTGTCTTATTTTTGGGGAAACACGGTAGTATGTCTTGAGTTCTCTGGGTGATGGGACTGTACAGGCCAGAACATGCTTCCTTTTGGTTCTGCAATCCTGAAGCAACTGGCAGCAGCAATATCCAATGCCCAATTTCTACAGGCTGATGAAAAAAATGTGAGGGCAGGGTGTGCCTAAATTTATTTAATTTCACTTTTACTAATGACCGAATTTCTCATTTCAACTAAGTATAGCTCTTCGATGCTTCTACTACGTAAGATTTAAGAAGTTAAAAAAATAGCTTCTATTTTGTCTTCTCCAACCAGCTGACAGAAGGTTGACTTTCTTCCTCTCCCTTTCTGTAGCCATCTAGGCTGTCTGAGGGCTCCAGGGAGATTTCCAGTATTCCAGAGCTGCTTTTGGAGGTCTATATGTGCTTGCAAGTGGATTGGAAAACTTACCCAGTTCCTGCTCCACCTATGGAAGTCCATTGTTAGATTCTGCCCCCACTAGAATATTATTTCTTCCTATAGTGCTTATTTTAGTGACTGCATACTTTGTATCATCCAAGCAATTCTAAAAGGACTTCCCAAAAAATGTCAACCCATTTTATTCTTTGAAAAAAAATATTTTGCCTCCATTGGAATTTCACTGAATAACTGAGATGTTTTTAATAAATGATAAGCTTACACTAAACATTTGTAGTTTCCAAATCTCATTGCTGCAGGATCAAAATTAAAAGTTACTGTATTTTTCCGTGTATAAGACAATACTTTTGTCTAAACTATTTAGATTAAAAATTGAGGGTCATCCTATACACGGAAGTAAGGAGGGGGAGGGATCAAAGTGCTTTGACTCCTGCTTTCCCCCTCCACTTTCTTCGCAAAAGGTAGAGGGGGGAGCAGGAATCAAAGTGCTTTGATGATTCCTGCTTTCACCTCCACTTTCTTGCGAGGGAAGTGCTTTTCCCCTCCAGGTTCTTTGCAAGGAAGTGGATGAGGAAAGCACTTTCCTTGCAAAAAAAAAGTGCAAGAAAGTGGAGGGGGAAAGCAGGAATAATCAAAGTGCTTTGATTCCTGCTTCCCCCTCCACTTTCTTGTGAAGACATAAATTTGGGGCATCTTATACAAGGAAAAATATGGTAAATTTAATTTTTTAAAAGTAACCAGGCTGAGCTTACTCATGACAAGCAGCTATTAAAATGACAATGCTACAGGAAAATCTTGCAGATGCCATTTAAGAGAAGAAATGGGAAATATGAAACCAAGACCCCTTCTTGGTATCACATATTTAATAGTCTGTCAGTAACAGAATGACTAAGTAAAAGCAGAAAAGTTAGAGAGTGCACAGGATGAGAGGAACTCTGCCAAACATATCACTGCAATATACAATGATAAAAAACAGAATGCCTCTAATATTTTGAGAATTCTTTATTCATGGATATGCAACAAAATATTAAACATACAAGAACTAAGGAGAAACAAAATATTTTACAAATGTTCAGTTAAATGGGACTTTTTTCCCATGACCAAGTCAGTATAAGCACTGTTTCTAAAAAATAAAAATAAAAATCATTTTTACTCTGCCTTTTTGCTTTTAAGTGTTTGATAGGTAGGCATCTGCAGATCTTCTATGGTCTCTGCAATAGGTTTGTTTAGAGTTTCTGGAAGCAGAAGAGTCAGGAAACCAGCCGATAATCCACTAATTCCAAAGACCACAAATGGTACAGATGGACCAAGGGTTTTCTAAAATAAAGTAATAATAAACTAATTATGAAATGACGCACATTAAAGACTTATTGGCTGAACTCCTGTTTAAGTTCTGAGACATAAGACAGATGATGTCCTCAGCCAGGGCAATTTTTTGGAAATTAAGCATTTACCCCTCCCGTTACAAACTGCCTATCAGTCCCAAATAATTTGTTTCACAGTCAAGACCATATGAGAACTCAGCAATGGGACAGTGCACCTTTAATTACTGAAAATGGCTGCCGTCAGAATAATTTTACTACTGATACAAGTTTTTGGTATTTAAAGACTTCCTCCTCCTCCTGTCTTTCATCTTGCACGAACTCCCAATGATGAAAGGGATCACTTGAAATCCACAGAGGTCTTGGAATGGGAGGGAAAATGTGTGATTTTTAAGAAATTGCCGTAATTGTTTATTTCATCAACCTGATGCCATGGAATATATGTGAACAGGATTTCAGTCACTGAAGAACAATTATCCCAAAATTTACTACCTATTCAATTCATATAAAAATGCAACAAATATTCACTTGAAAAGCATTTGCATATAGAAACCTAAATGGTAAAGCAGTGGGAAAGTCATATGACTATTCCACGACTGCCGTTTTCATCTGTTGTACTAAAAACCTTCTTTTGGGAAGGCTTGCAGAATTGCCAAGGTGTGGATGTACCAAAACTCTATCTCACCTCTATCCCTGCATTTGCTGGTAAACATTTCTTAGGCACAGTTCTCATATGTGACTAATCAAATCATCTACATATGGATAAAAGGCCAAACTACACAAGCGGGAGGTTTGTAACTGTATCTCCTAATACATTAATTTCTAATGAAATACAGCACAGGATATTTCTGTGTGTCAGAATTTGACTGGACAATATGATTAGGTGAGGGAGAATTCAGCCCTCTGTTCACACTACATTCTCCTATTTGTAAGGACCACTGATCCCACATTCCCCACTTTGGCTACTTCTCTGCAAGAGCTGAACATTGCTCCAGGCTTCACCATGGCCACTGTCATCATAAAGAGGAGATCTTTGAAACTTGAGTCAGCAATCTGGAATCTCTATACATATGCAAACTACACCAGTATTTGTATTATATGGCCTGGGTCCAAACTATCTCAAATACTGTGTCTCCCATTATGAGCCTACTCAGGCGTTAAGATCTGGGCTGGCCTCATCTATGTTGTCCTTTCACAAGCAGCCAAAGACCTTTTCTCTTCAGGCAAGCTTTCCCTCAATTACTGGTTGCCTGAGTAAAATTTTTAACTAGATGACTGGCTACAGTATTTTTTGGTTCCATTTAAATATTTGCATAATTACAGGCGCACCTCACTTAACAACCAAGTTCCAATTCAATTGTTAAGCAAATTGGTTATTAAGTGAGGAGCTTAAAGGCAGAAGCAGGAAGGAATTGGAGCAGGACCTAGCCAGAAGAGTAGCCGCAGCAGCATTGCTGCTGATTTGAGCTCAGGCGTTGGTCGTGGCTGATTTGGAGGCAGAATGAAACAAAGTCCGAGAAAGGAGATTTCCCCATGCTGGAGAAATGGTTGTAAGTCTGAGTGGTTGTAAAACAGGTAGTGAGGAGTGCCTATATTGTTTTAGCTTTAATACTGTTTTATTAATGATGCAAACTACCTCTTTATACTCATTGCTTTCAGCTTTAAATATTGTTTTGAATGATCTAAAAGAGAGGTTACCTACCTGTAACCATGGTTCTTCTAGTGATCCTCTGTGAATCCACACAATTGGGTTGTTTTGCACCTGCGCAGGATGTCTCGGAAGTTTCTAGAGCTTAAAGACATGTGATTAGTAGGATATGCCCCCATGGAGCGCATGCTCCGCCCTCCAAAGGTCCCCTCAGTTCCTGTAAGAGTCCGCCGCTGTCAAAGAACTATATCAAAAGACAATGTGACGGACAGAGGGGAGGATGGGCAGGATGTGTGGATTCACAGAGGACCACTAGAAGAACCATGGTTACAGGTAGGTAACCTCTCTTTCTCTTTGTGACCTCTAGAAATGAACACAGTTGGGTGACTGACAAGCTCACTTACCGGATGGTGGGACATCACGGTAGAAAGGATGTCAAAACCACTCTGCCAAAAGCAACATCATTCTTTGCCCAGACATCCAGACAGTAGTGCCTCACAAAGGTCGATGGATTAGACCATGTAGCTGCACGGCAGATGTGAGGGAGTTCTAGTCCATGCTGGAAGGCAGTAGAGGTTGACAGCACTCTGGTAGAATGAGCTCTTAAATGTTCAGGAGGTATTGTGCCTGTGAGCTCATAGGCCAATGAGATAGTTTGAACAATCCAGCGAAAGATAGTTTGAGGTGAAGCTGGGGTACCCTTATGAGGACCATGAAAGCATAAGAAGAGCCTTGGAGGCTTTCTGAATGATTTAGTTATATCGATGCAAAAGGCCAAAGAGCATCTTACATCAAGCACATGGAGCATGTGCTCAAGAAGTGTAGAAGGAAACAGAAATCAATGGTTGATTGAGGTGAAATTCAGAGACAATTTTAGGTAAAAATGATACATCAAAATAGAGGGTAATCTTATCAGAATGGAACTGAAGGAAAGATGAGGGCTGCAAGTTCACTAGCACGTTTAGCAGATGTTATTGCTACAAGGAATGATGTTTTTAAAGAAAGTAATTTGAAATTAGTAGTAGCCGCCAGTTCGAAAGGTGGTTGGGTAAGTGCTTTGAGAAGAAGTTGCAAAGGCCATTGAGGAGAAGGATGTTGACGTGGGGGACAGATATTGTGGAGTCCTTTGAGGAATTTCTTCAAAACTGGGTGAGAGAAAAGCCTAGCCAAGTCAGACTGAGAAGGCTGATGGGTTACAATAGCAGAAATCTACACCTTGAGGGTAGAATGAGAGTCCGAGAAAGAGATGATGGATAAAGGTAAGTAAAGTCTTCAGAGAAACCAGTGTTGCAGGTAAATTCTGAGAATTAGTAAAAGAAAGGAATGTTTTCCATTTGCTGTGGTATAACCATTGGGTTGATGGCTTATGGGCTCGATCTAATATGTTTTTTATAGCGGGAGTATCCCTCATGCTGTCAGGTTCAGAGAGTCTATGTTGGCATTCAGACTGGAGGCAGGCGGTGCATCATGGCCTCTCCCAATTTGAAGATACCCTTGTCCAGCAGGCCGAGGCAAAGAGGCAGTCACGAAAGCAGCAAAATCAGGGAGCTGGGCAGGGGACAGATTGGATTTCTCTTCAGTGTGGAAGGGATTGTCACTCTCAAATTGGTCTTCTCAGCCACATTAGACGCTGTTCCAAGTCCTACATACAGAGCACGTTACCATAGTCTTTCAAGACTGAAGGATGCCTAATGATGACGATGGCTTATGGGCTTGATCTAATATGTTTTTTTATAGCGGGAGTATCCTCCATGCTGTCAGGTTCAGAGAGTCTATGTTAGGGTGGTAAATCATCCCATTGTCCTGGGTAGAAGGTTGGTGATCGATGGGAGATGGAACACAATGGTCGATATCAACCTCAGGTGGGTGAATCATGGCTGGTGTGGCCACCATGGAGCGAGGAGGACGGCATTTGAGTAGAACTGTCAAAGTTAAATAATGATTTGTTGTATAAGTGGAACTGGGGGAAGTAGGTAGAGTAGGTCTCCGACCCAGTCTATCATAAGTGAGTTCCTGTCAATACCGGCTCGGGAGCAGTACTGCTGTCACTTGGTGTTGGTCTCAGAAGCAAATGGATTGATGGACGGGACACACCATCGGTGACAGAGAAGGTCGAAAACTTTGTCGTTCAATGTCCATTTGTGCATCCTTGTGGTAAGGTGACTGAGATGGTCTGCAATAAGGTTGTCCCCTGTGGCAACGTGGACCGCTACTGGGAAGACATGGTGTAGGTAGTACCATTCCCAGAGTTTGACAGGAGTGAAAGGAAGTGGGTACCCCCCTGCATGTTTACATTGTACAGTGCTGTGGTATTCTCTGTATCTAGCTGTACTGCTCATCCTGCAATGAGAGGTAAGAAGGCGTGGAAGACCTTGATAATTGGCAAGAGTTTGAGATGGTTGATGTGTAATAATTGTTCTTGCCTCTTCCACATACCATGTTATCTTGTGATGTTGAGGGGCTGGGGTCGGTGGTTACCTGTATTGAGAGCTGTAGAGGCTGAAAGAGTCTGCTTCCAATCAAGTGAGGAAGAAACATCCACCAGGCGAGTTGACTTGCAAGTTCTAATATTAATGTGAGATATTTGGATGGGTGGTCTGTAATGGGATTGAATAGTGATAGATACCATGACTGTAGGGACCTCATGCTGGATAACGGCTGTTGTGGAAGCCATAAACCTAAGAAGGTGCTGGGCTTGATGCACCAATACCGAAGCTAGGGGTTGGAATGGTCAGATGGCTCATTTTAGTTTGATGATTCTCTCTTGACGGACAAAGGCTCTGGCTTGTAGGGAGTCAAAGCACGCCCTGATATAGGTGGCAGTCTGTGAGAGCTCAAGATGGGACCTGGCAAGGTTTACCTTGAGTCCGAGATCTTGGAGAGTATCGAGTTTGGTAGCTGTGACAGCATCGTGATAAGAAGGGGTGACTATTAACCAGTCGTCTATGTATGGAAATATGGTAATACCTTGAAAATGGAAGTAGGCAGCGACTGGTGCCATACATTTGGTAAAGGTCCTCAGTGCTGTGGAAAGTCTGAAGGGACGAGAGAGCAGAATTGGTATGAGATGTTGTTGAATCAAAATCGTAGAAATTTGTGATGATGCGGATGGATAGAGATTTGAAAGTACGCATCCTGTAGGTCAATTATGACAAACCAGTCTTCCTATGAAAGAAGAGGGATGATAGTGTTGAGGGTCAGCATTCTGAAGTGTCTAGGTTGAATGAATTTATTAAGGTTTCTAAGATTGAGAATAGAGCGGAGTCCTCCATCCTTTTTGGGGACTGCAAAATATCTGAAGTAGAATCCACCATGCAGGGTAAAGGACGGGACTACGAGTATGGCTTGTTTTTGTAGAAGGGAATCCTCTTCATGGAGAGCTAGTGAGTATGGAGTAGTCTTAATGGTGCCAGAGGGTGGGGTAGGTTGGAATTCAATGAAATAACCATTTTGGACAATAGAAAGAACCCACTGATCATTAGTGATTTGGCATCAAGCACTGATGAAGGGATGGAGTCTAGTTTGGAATGTACATATGGATACTTTTGTGGGTGTCAAAAGGGTTGTCAACGTGTTTCTTGTTGTTGAGGTCAAAAGGCAGGTATTGTAGATGTAGATGGGCCTGGGTAGGATCTGTCAGATACTTGTGGTTTGTGTGGTCAATATGGTCGAAACTGCTGTTGAAAGAAAGACTGTCTTTGAAATTGAGGGCGCTGATACTGGTAAGATTGTTGGGTAGAATATGAACGTTCTGTTTTACGGATTTTATAGAGGTTATCCATTACTTCATCCGTTTTAGTATTGAAAAAGCCAGCACCATCAAATGGAAGGTCTTCTATCCTTGATCTAGTATCATCTGAGATACCTGCTGATCTCAGCTGGGCATGAGCCCTCAAGGCAATAGAAGTGGAAATAACTTTAGAGGCGGTGTCCACAGTATGGCAGGAAGCAATTATTTGCTGTTTAGCTAAGGTTGAAGCCTCAGTGTGAATACTTAGGGCTTCTGTCTTGGTGGTGTCTGGAGCCACTTGAATGATAGGTAGAATTCTATTCCATACCTAGCAGTGGTACGTGCCCATAGCGGCTTGGTAATTAGCGACCCTCGTGATAAATGATGTAAGGGAATAGAATCGTCTTCTCAGAATGTCAGGTTTTCTTCTTTCTCGGTTGATGGGAATTACAGATGATTTATTACGTGTTCTTGATTGATTAGATTCCACAATAATTGAGTTTGGTATGGGATGTTTAGAGAGGAAAGCTGTGTCTGGACCGTGAGTTTTGTAATGATTTTCCACGCATCTCAGAATTTGAAGTGAGGAAGGGGGTTTATCCCATGATTCTTTTACTAAATAAGCATGGCAGGGATGAAACTCAAGCTAAGGGGTGGTGTTTTATCCTGATTAAGATCATAGAAGATCAGGTCTTTCTTTTGAGCTGGTGGTTCTTCGATATCGAGTTGTAAATATTTTGCCATTTGCATAACAAGCTGGGAATAAGATGTGAAGTCTTCTGATGGGGATGGTGGATGGTTTTCGCCCACATCAGAAGTTGTGGTAGGTAAATTAGAGGGTGATTCCTGGGAAATACCGAATGTTAAATCTTGAGTAGAAAGGGACGATTGTGAGGATGGTCATCTGTGTGGTAGTTTGGTTGCCAACGCCGAAGGTTGTGATGGTGGAGGTAGTTGGTGTATGGGAGGTATATGTGATACCGGATGTTGTTCGATGTCAGGAGGAGGAGGGGGAGGTCCTTTTTAAGTGGTGGTGACTTGGAGAGACGTATGATGTCAAGAGTGCTTGGAAGAGTGCTTAGCTTGTTTGGGTTGCGACTGAGAATCCGGTACCAGGAGAATATGTTTGAGAGCTGATTTCGTAGGGATCGATGTATGGTGAGTCAGTGTTGGATATGCTGTGGATGAACAGCATCTACAGTTGTGTTCAAAATTATTCAACCCCCACTGAAATTGAATGTTTTGGCCATTTTGACATTGATTTTGATCATTCAGTCATCTTGCTTACATTTACATGAAAGAGGCACTTGTAGGTCAGAGAAATATAACCTTAAGTTTATAATGAAATAACCACAAATGTCTTTTCTGTGCTCACATCATTATTAGTTTTTATTCAACCCCCAAGTGACATTCAATCTTAGTACTTAGTACAACATCCTTTTACAGTTATAACAGCTTTTAAACGTGAAGCATAGCTTGACACAAGTGTCTTGCAGTGATCTACGGGTATCTTCGCCCATTCTTCATGGGCAAAAGCCTCCAGTTCAGTCAAATTCTTAGGCTTGCGCACTGCAACTGCTTTCTTTAAGTCCCACCAGAGGTTCTCAATCGGATTTAAGTCTGGTGACTGCGATGGCCACTCCAAAATGTTCCAGCCTTTCCTCTGCAACCATGCTCTAGTGGACTTGGAGGTATGCTTGGGATCATTGTCCTGTTGAAAGGTCCAACGTCTCCCAAGCCTCAGGTGTGTGACGGACTGCATCACATTTTCATCCAATATCTCCTGGTACTGAAGAGAATTCATGGTACCTTGTACACGCTGAAGCTTCCCTGTACCTGCAGAAGCAAAACAGCCCCAAAGCATTATTGACCCTCTGCCATGCTTCACAGTAGGCAAGGTGTTCTTTTCGTCATATGCCTTGTTCTTCCTCCTCCAAACATAGCGTTGATCCATGGGCCCAAACAGTTCTAATTTTGTTTCATCAGTCCACAGAACACTATCCCACAACTTTTGTGGTTTGCCCACATGACTTTTGGCATACTGCAGTCGACTCTTCTTATTCTTGGGAGACAGCAAGGGGGTGCGCCTGGGGTTCTGGCATGGAGACCTTCATTACGCAGTGTGCGCCTTATTGTCTGAGCTGAAACTTCTATACCCACATCTGACAAATCTTTTTTCAGTTCCTCAGCAGTCACACGGGGACTTTTCACCACTCTACGCTTTAGGTAGCGCACAGCAGTCGAAGTCAGCATCTTCTTTCTTCCACGACCAGGTAGCATTTCAACAGTGCCCTTTGCCTTGAATTTGCGAATGATGCTTCCTATGGTGTCTCTTGGTATGTTTAACTTCTTTGCAATCTTCTTATAGCCATTGCCCTTCCTGTGAAGACAAATCACCTCTTCTCTTGTCTTCCTGGACCATTCTCTTGACTTCACCATGTTTGTAACCACACCAGTAAATGTCTAGAAGGAGCTGAGTATCACAGTCATTTTAAAGCTGCCTAATTGGTGCTTATTATGCTTGATTGGTGCTCGGTGACATCCACAGGTGTTTTCAATACCTGATCGAAAACACCTGAATGAACCTCTCTTCTTCAGAGTGGTAGTCTTTAAGGGGTTGAATAATTGTGGCAATGAAGAAACCACAAAAGAAACATTTACTACTGTATTACATAAACAATTGATGTTATTTTAGTTGCTTTTGGTTCTTTAAAACGTCCTTGTAGGATTTCATTCTGAATACAATTCCAAATGTACACTATAGTCCCTAAACCCCTTTACAGCATTGGGGGTTGAATAATTTTGAACACAACTGTATGTCATGACAGTGAAGGTGATATGGAAGGTGAGTATCGGGGTGAATAAGCATCTCTCACCCTCCTTGGTTCGTCAAAATAGACATGCTCAGTCAGGTCTTCAGGATAGTAGGGGCCGTAGTGGTGGTACCAATCCCCATGGGCATCTCTAGTTGAGTATCGAGATGGTTCGGGACAATAGTAAAATTCCCTGTGTGGAGGGGCATATTGGATTAGAGAAAGGTGTCATCTCTTTGCCCAGTGTTTGTGGAGAGATTGATGAGACAACTCCGAGCCAGAGACCTGAATAGGTATTGCCCGTCCTGATGATCTAAGGCTTGAATTGGCCAAGGCTGGGCTGGAATGAACATTAGCCAGAGATAGGCCAGTACTCGGCAAAAGGCTAGTAATGGAAGCTACAGCCTGAGCCAGTGTTAAAGTTAGATTATCTCTATCCGAGATCGAGCCAGGGGCGTCTCTAGATGACGCATTGAGGATCGATGATGGGAGCACCAGTTGAGGTGGGTCTATTTGAGTCAATTTCGTAGGTTTCTTAGTTTTCTTAAGTTTAGCCTTATCTTTCTTTTTCTTAGAAGAGTCACTGGGACAGATTGGAGCTTTTGACATGGATGCTGAGCTCGATTTTGAAGCGGACTTCAAAGGGTCTTTCTGTTGAGGTGACGGAGTCGTCAGGCTCGATATCAGGTGAGGAGTTTCTCAATGTTCTGGACGCAGAATTGGAGAGGTTACCAGATCCATGGGGACCATTTTAAAAGACTTTTCGCAAAGGTGAGCAAAGCCTTTGTAGGCATAGTTTTAAAGCGAGCTTTGTAAGCTTTTTGCACTCAGGGCAGGAGTGTGTTTGGTATTGCGCCCCTAAGCAAAAAAGGCAATGGTCGTGACCGTCGTTAAGAGGGATCTTATTCATACAAAGCATGCACCACTTGAAAGGCCCTGGGGGGTCATAAAAAGTAAGGGGGAAAGGGAAAGGTGGGGGGAGAGAGGAAAAAACCATGGGTAGAAGAGAAAAACGAATGAAGTAAATTCAAAAGGGAATTGGATAACTTACAGAGGAACATCCAACAAAAGAGATGATTGAAAATAGAGAATGAAAGAGATGAATAGTCAATGAATGATATAAAGGAGTGATCTCAGTAATCGCTCTAGCATTCCGAGAGAGGTCCAACTGAAGCAGCAGCAAAAAGGAACTGAGGGGACCTTTGGAGGGTGGAGCATACACGCCGCAGGGGAACGTCCTACTAATCACATCTTTAAGCTCTAGAAATGTCCGAGACATGCTGGGCAGGCGCGGAACAACCCAATTATGTGGATTCACAGAGGCCACGAAAAAGAACCACCATTGTATACTCATTGTTTTCAGCTTCCAATATTGTCTTTCAATTAAGTAGGCCACTTTGGGTCCTTTTTAAGGAGAAGAGTAAAATATTTTAAATAAACAAATAAATAATATGAAATGAAATTATTACTGACAATACTGGAGCTGAAATTATTATTGACACATCTTCTGATTAAATTACATGGGCTTGTTATTAACATAAGCCAAAACTCACAGAGTTTGGGCTTACTCCTGAAGTCTGTCTTCTCCAGCCTTGTGATATGCAGTGCTTAGAAAGTGTTTTGCCCTCCTCTATTTTCCTTGAAATTAAGAAAGCTACTTATTTCATGTTTCTTTTTAAATATTAGTAATTTTTATTCCATGTTTTCTCCAAAAAGGGTGTGTGTGCTAAAATATATTCTATTCACAGAAACTAGCTTTTGTTGGCAACCCCAAATGAAGTCATAAGAAACAGTGGCATAGCTATAAATATGGATTCCTGTAGCATTCACTTAAAGGTCATATACTTAACAGCAGTATATGTGAATTATTAAATCTCATTTTGATTTGGATATTTTCTTTTAATATATGGCGTCACAGTAAAAAGAGGAGATTGTAATACCTACCAGAGAAGGAACAAATGGAGCCAGAATACCGCCGAATCTACAAGTCATTGAACACACACCCAAGCCAGCATTCCTGTTTTTACAAAAGGAAACAAAGTTTGCACAAAATATTTTTCTGAGAATAACAAAACCAAAACTGAATGGTACGAAGATTGCTACCATTCAGTTTCAATGTGCACCCTTTTTCAAGCAGAATTTTAAATTTAAAACCTGAGTAGACAGCAAGTTCTCAACAGAATTTAATCATGGTCCTATCCCACCAGACAATCTACATTCTCTAACTTGGGTGCTCCCTTGCTTTGATACCTGCCACCCATTCTCACCAACCATTAGGTTCCCAGAACTTTGTTCCAGATCAATCGTGGAAACAACTTTTTTACATCTGTATACATACACCACAACCAAGTTGCCAAAATGCATCATCATTGCACTCAGATGGATACAGAATGCTGACTGACTCTTGGAAATCAAGGAATAAAAGGGGAGAGGCATTGGAATAGAATATTTTGTCAGAGAGAATGGTAAGTTGGATGAAACATGGACCTGAAACACTGCAGACAGTGATGTTTTGTTTCTAATCCTACTTAATAAGTGATGCTAAGTGAAAATTCTCCAACCGATATGCATATCAGGACTGAAAAAAATATATTAAAGAATATACTGAATCTCATCTGCTTCCAAACCGAATTCAAAGTGCCAGTTAAGTCTCACATGAATTTGGTCCAGGCTATTTGAAAGACATTATCTCCCCATATATTCCTCCCTGGCTTCTGAGATCTTCAAGAGAGGGCCTTTTCTTGTTCCCACCATCCTCACAGATGTTTTTGGTGAACACATGAGACAGGGTACTTTAAATGGCTACTTCCAGGCTATAGAACTTCCTTCTCAGTTATGGCTAGGCTGACCTCAATTCTGTGCCCTTTTGTCAACAGGCAAATACTTTTTAAAAATAGGCCTTTGGAAATTGACTGTCCTTCTAAGAAATGAGTTGCAATACGTGATGCAGCATACTTTAATGATTCATTGTGGTTTTTAACTGGGTTTTAACTGGTTTTAATGAGCTGTTTCTAACACTGGTAAGTTTAAGTGACTAAAATCCTGTTGCTTGGTGTAATGTTGCAACTAAAGTAGGCCCACTGGAGCTTACAGAGAAGTTGACTCACCAAATCTCTGCTGATTCAATGAGTCTACTCCAGTTGTGACTCACTATGCTAAGCAACAGGATTTTAGCCACTGTATTTTAATATTCTCATTTATTGTTATTTTAATTGTTTGTGTCTTTTAGCCATTTGTGAGCCACTTTACCTTCTTTTTTGGAAGACAGGTGGGGCACAGAAAATAAAATAAATGAGTAAATCTGTAACTCCTTCACTTAATATGTGTCAGTTATAAAAAAAATGAAGAGCAGTATTGCTTTAAAAGATAGGAGAGGTAGAGTTTAAATGAAGACCATATATTTAAAAAGGAAGATCTTGATTCAGTACTACAGTTGCAGCTTGTTCAACAAACTATATTTCTTCTTTAAGGAGAATCCTACTTTGCCATAATCAGCAATAAAACTCATAACAGAATGTGTAGCTGTGAACCTCTTTTTTGCTAAAGATATCCAGGGATGCAAAATTCTCTGGATTCTCCTAGACCAGGCACTCTCTCACAGAGAACCTATCTCCCAGATTTACTCTGAAAATTAAAAAGAAGAAGAAGGAGAAATTGGGGGAGGGAAGCCTGTATGGTATTCTTATTGATTTGGATGAAAGGTAGAATAAAAGAAAGAAAATGAATCAATGTTTATGCCAGTGCAGAGTTTTGATTGCCAGTTTAGATATTCTCAGCCAATGCTGCTCGTGTTGAATTAACCATGCATTATTTACATTAAATAAATAAATACAATGCACTATAATGGATGTCTGCTTATTAGTTGCAATATATTTCTCTCCTAAATATTCAAAGCGAAGTTATTTTTTACAAAGCTACACCTTACCACTAGGTGGTGATAAAACTCTATGCTCATATTACTCCAGCATTTTCAATCTTCACGAAATGACAATACATTAAAAACAGAAATATATTCCTCAAATGTGTTGAACCAGCCAGTTTTATTTCAAATGAGCATAGATGAGTTAGTGAAACAATTTTTCCTCTAATTTAGTCTTCCTTCAAAAACAGCTCACAAATCATTTAAAATCTTGTATTGGCACCCACATCTCAAGACAATTTAACTATTAAGAGGAAAATAACTGCACCCCTTTGCCCTACTGAATCACACATTTTTCTTCCTCAGAGCTTGGAAGGGCAGGGAGATAAAACCCACCCCTTTTTACATTTGATGACACCATACTTCAAGGAACTTTTTCATGTTCATAAAGAGTGGTTAGTAACTGGCAACACACTGCTTTACCTCACTCTTGGGCCCACAAATCACTGATCACATTGCCCAAGAGGCTTACTATCTGCTTGCTCCTTTCTCTGCTGCTGGCAGAGCTACTCTGGCAACTCAGAGGCACAAAGGCCAACAGTGCTGTAACTCTAGATGTAATTGCCTTACACTGGGTCAGACTAATGGTCCATCTAGCCCAACACGTTAATATGGATAGCATCTGTAGCATTTCGGGCAGGATTCCTTCCTAGCATTATCTGGAGATCCCTGATATTCCCTGGAATTCTCTCATCCAAGAACTGAACAAACCCTTCCCTGCTTAATTTCTGTGATCAAATTACTGTATTCTAGGTGACATGGTGCACTGAGATGTGGTTCTATTTGGTTCAATGTGAGCTTTAATTTTAAGTGATTTAAGGTGAGGTTTAGTCATGTGCAGTACGTTATTGATTTAAGCAGAGAATTCTTACGGCACCGGACATAAATATAAAAATAACGATTTCAAATTTCATTTACCTCACTACTGTTGGGTAGAGTTCTGAAGTGTAAATATAAATGATGTTGAAAGCAGCACTTACAGTCAATTTCCCATATAAAGCCAGGACCCTGGGACTGAAGAAAAAGCCTAGAATATAATAGACAAGAAACAATCTGCAAATAAACATGTCTGTTCAAAAAAATTATGCTTATCTAGAGAGAAAGACATTCTACTGAAGGCAAGACAACTTATAATCATGTTATCTGAGGCTGATGGGAATTAGAATGCAACATTTGAGAGGTCACCAGCAACATCTGGAAAACCACAGGTTGCCCATTCCTGGTGTACAGAATTACAAAACTAGGCCATTTTGATGGTCCCCTGCACCTATGAATATCTTATAAATTCTAGTTGTTATTCCTTTCATTTTGTTTTCATTTTCATCTACTTTTCCTTCCGCATTGCTGTTTCTTCTAACCTTGTAAGATCCCTGCATTTACTCTTGTTTCTTTCCCAAATTTTATTCCATTGCTCTAATTGAATAAGATCAAGCCACAATGTTCTTTTTGATCTAACATTGCTAACATTTCTTCTTTATTACCCATCTTTTCCAAATAATCATTTAATCTAATAACTTGTTTCTTTGTTAATAAAATTTCCAGATTTTTCATATTTTCTGGAAATTTTTCTAATTCTACAACTGAATATAATGGGGATTACTGATGTTATAAATATTTCCCAATAATTATTCCAAATTAATAAATACTTTTTTTAAAGGATTTTTTTTACAATACTGTTAATATTTTGTTTGAAAAGAATATTCTCAAGGTACTCATCAGGTTACTGAGATTCCAGTCTCAGCTATGTTAACTTCTTAGAATTAGACATGTCAACTATATGTCTCATTTGATTAGCTATATAGTACAACCTTAAATTAGGAAGCCCTAACCCTCCTAATTTTTGAGATTCATACAATCTCCTCTTATTACTCCTTGATTCTTTTTACCTCCAATACAAAAATTATTAATAACATTTTGCCAATCTCTCAACTCCTACTATCTTTACCAGTTTGGGCTTTCATGGTTTGGTAGAAAAACAGTATGTAAAATGACAATTTTACCTAAGATTAATTTTTTTCTTTATGATATACAATAACTGTGGTACAGTTGTTGTTTGGCCCTAATGAACTCCATGTATTTATTTTCTTTTCTTTTTTTTCTAGTATGGTCAGCTGTGTGTACAATGGCAAAAGCTACATTTGATTAGAAAAAAATATATACTCACCACCAACATTTTCTGGTAAGCACATAGTAAATACACAGGCAACGCCTGCAAATATTAAAAATGCAGCTGTACTTTTACATCTTCCTGACCTAAAGTGGGAAGGAAAGCAGATTAAATCTCTGTAAGGATGCATGTTGTTACTTACAATGTTGATAGATTTGTCTCTTAAGGGTCAACTAGATAAGTAACGGAAGGCAAAAATGTGTATGGTGGGAGGAAAATACACTGAGTGCAAAAAAAAAGAAAAAAAAGACAAGTGCTGTGTCCCCCTTCTCTCCATATCTCGGGAGGTGAACGGATCAGTGCCGAACAAAGTATTCACCTTCCATGAATCAAATCAAAATGACGTTACCTATATGTCTGATGTGCTACCTGCAAAATGCTAAGACTACATGGGAACTAGGTATCGTATGGCATCACCAAACACTTGTTCTAGGGAGGATTCATTTTTCAGGCCAACCCTCCAAGATGGTTGTAGGACTTCTTCTTCCCAGCATGCTAAACATAGATGAAAACATTGTAATAAATCAGAAGTAAATGGAAAATGCTTAAGGGTCATGTTACCTATGAACTGTACAATGTGTACAGCCTGCATGCAAAACTAGAAAGTTATATAATCTTACCAAGATTTCTCAATGAAGAACATGCACAGAGGGAATGCAGGAACCTCAACAAGGCCAGAAAGTGCCACATTCAGGTATAGATTTCCTCCTAATTCACCAGCATTCAACGTTAGGCCATAGTATACAAGGCTGCACACATACCTAAACATTATGAAAAAAGATTGATCAGTTATGTTCCTCAGTATCTGAGGAATTTATGCAATGTTAAGCTGTGTACTAATTTGTTAGGTGGATCCTGCAAGTTGGAAGTTTGTTTCATTCTGCAACAGGGCTTCCATTATTATGAATTCTATATCATTCTTCTTGCTGTTCCTCTCCTACTCAAGCTTGGAAATCATCATGCCTATTCCACCTTTGGATGCAGCCTTTCTAAACATCAATCTTGTATGGCAATTTCCCATTTTAACTTAAATGGTCAGCAGTTTAGCTTTCTTCACTTCATATACACATATTCTTTATCTTTATTCAGTCACCTTAGTACTTCACTGGTCACCTTTTCAGTCAAAAAATCCCTAGTTTATCCGGTGATAAATCCACAATTTATCCTAAATGCTTCTATCTTTTTTATAGTAGGACTGTTTAAGGCCAAAATTCCATGACATGCAGCAGAACTGAAAATACACAAGCACTGAGGAATGCACAATTCTCAATGTAAATTTCAAATATTTGTTGCATACTACTTTTTTTTAATGTTGAAGGTCCTCCAGCCCATTACTATTCTGACCTCCTACCTTTATTTCAGACAAGACAAGCAGAAAAACAGAAGTGTATGGTATCTTCAGTAAAATTTCAATTATTCAGTGACCAAAATCCTGTTCTGTCATTGGGCCAGTGGAAGGGAAATAATGTAACTCACAGTGGCTAATTGCCACTAACCAATGAGTTCTCGCTTGGATTCCTGTTTGTTTGCCAAACCACCCAACTTAATACACAAAGAGGGATCTAAGTATTTGTGTATTAGCAGAAATTAGTCGTGTTGCAGGATATGGTACAGTGGCGCCTCGCTTGATGAGAATAATTCGTTCCATTCAAATCGCTGTTAAGCGAAATCCTTGTCAAGTGAAACGAAAAAGCCCATTGAAATGCATTGAAAACCGGTTCAGTGCGTTCTAATGGGCTAAATACCTAAGCGTCCAGCGAAGATCCTCCATAGGGCAGCCATTTTCAGTACCTGTAAAGTGAGGAATCCATCCTAAAACACAGCAGGGAGCCATTTTAAACAGCGGGCAGCCATTCTGAAGACCTGACAATTAGCCGTAAAGTTCGCCGTTAAGTGAAAAATCAGTTCCTGAAGCAGGGAACCGATCGTCGTTAAGTGATTTTTGCCTATTAAAACATCATTTTGCGATCCAAAAGCAATCACAAAAACTTCTTCGTCAAGCAATTTCCTCGTCTAACGATGCAATCGTCAAGCAAGGCGCCACTGTATATTTTTTCCACCAGTGTACAGAACAGGTTTTTGGCCAATGACTCGATTACTGTATTCCAAGTGAACACACAATCTCTACTTAAAACAGATGGCAGTTCTTTCTTGGTATATTGTGACAAAGACAATTCATATGAAGGCATTTGCCATAATTTATTAAATATCACCTAGTACATTTTTCCTATAATAACCATGTTGGTAAAACAGTATGCTTTGCATTTCTGCCTTTCTTTCCTTACAAAAAATTATAATCAGGCTCTCATCCCCTAGGAAGACATAAACTACACTACTCTAAATGAAGCTCACCATTCAGCTCACATTGAATACTTCTAGTTTAAGCCTCATACTAGCAAGGTTAATAAAATATGGAAAAAGAAAAGCCTCAACTGTTGGCACTTTGATTTACTGTGTGTGGATACACATATATGTATGTCAAGATGGTGCTCTCTCATGATTCAGAACAGACAGTGATTCCTCATGTCCTGTATTGTTCTTTGAAATAAGAGGTAACAACAAAAGAGTTCTAGTGCATGCATTTGTTTATCTGTTGTAAACCACCCAGAGTGGCCCTGGCTGCCAACTGGGCAGTATATAAATCAAATAAATAAATAAATAAATAAAATTTAATGGTGTTAAATACCATCTTAAACTGAGTTTTAAATTTTTTCTCTTATTCTCACTGACATAAATCTTAAAACCCTTATTTTCCATATCTTCCTCCATTCTTCTTCATTTATTCTTTTTCCAATATCTTGCTCCCACGCTATTTTCAATCCTTCTTTCTCACTTTCTTCTTCCTCTAAATTAAGAAGCAAGTAAATTTTACTCACAGAACCTTTTACTGAGAAAGTCATCCTAATGTCCTCATATGATAATAAAAATTGTTCATACTTTGTATATTCTCTACCATTATTATATTTCTTTACTCATTCATTAGTCCATCTTTCTAGCTGTATATAATTCAACCATGAAGTGCTCCTATTCTGAAGAGTTTGTTTCATTTGATCTATCAATCTCATTTTATACAATCAATCTTTCAATCTAATCACTTTTTTTCTTTAAATAATTCCCCATACACTTTCATAATGGTAGGAAAATTCTCTGTTTCCGTCACTAATCCGAGTGGGAAGTATAATGAACAAAATTAATGCCAGCTATCCGAATGTCTGTTGGAAATGTGAGAAAGAAATTGGTACGTACTTTCATATGTGGTGGGAATGTGAAAAAGTGCAAAGATTTTGGAAACAAATTTTTAAAGAATTAAGCTATATATGTGGAAAAGATATAGAATCTAATGCCGAGATTGCTTTGTTATCAATATATGAGAATGTGGAATATGACAAAATGACTAAAAATTGATAATCAATTTATTAACAGCAGCTAGAATGATTATAGCTAGACAATGGAAATTAAAAGTTGAATTGCAAATCAAAGAATAGTACAAAGAAATACAGAATATAGCAATAAATGATAAATTAACTTGTAATTTAAAGGTTAAGAAAGGAGAGCTGAAAAAAATTTTTTTATGAAATATGGGGTAGATTTTTGGAATATGTGTTAATAAAAGGAAAAGGGAGAGCTCCAAATCAATAATCAATACAGTTTTGGAGAAGAGCACAATAATAGAAGAAGAAGAAGAAGAAGAAGAAGAAGAAGAAGAAGAAGAAGAAGAAGATGATGATGATGATGATGATGATGATGATGATGATGATGATTACGGCAAGAGGTCCCGCATACGGTGGTGGGATACACAGTTAAATTGTATTTTAGCTTATGTGTTATATGTTTTTGTTTATGTTATACTGTAGCTATAGAAAATAAATAAATAAATAAATAAATAAATAAATAAATAAATAAATAAATAAATAAATAAATAAATAAATAAATAATAGTAATAGCAATAGTAAAATTTTCAGTGAAAGCGGGAATTTAAGAGCCAGAATTTACTTTCCTTGTGTAACTGATTCACATAGTCTCAGCATCTCTTTCTATTAATTACCAGATATACATCAAGATGACAGTGCGCCAGCGAAGAATTGGATGTTTCACTAGGTTTAAGACACCAGGTGCTGAATCATCCTTTTTCACTGCTGCTCTGCACTGCTTCAGTTTCACAGCCAGTCTCTCTTTCTTGTTACCAACGGCTATGTATTGTAGTACACACTCTGCTTCTGCAGTTTTGCCTTGAGAGTATAACCATCTTGGTGATTCTGGAAGCATACTGAAAAAGGACACATTCAAACAGACACATAATAGAACAAAATGGATCATCTGCATCACTTTCTAAAATCTGCATAATAGTAACTATGTCTGTTCATTGGATCATCATACTTCTTTTCCAAACGTAAATGACTGAGACAAAAGGCACACAAAAATACAGAACATTTGCTAGAGCTCTACTATCTTAAAAATCAGAACAGGGTGATATATCCAAAAGCATCCTTAGTCTTCAGGGGATGATGGAAGGTGTAAGAGAGGATGCCAACTTAGGGAAGACTATTTTAAACAGTCCTGAAACAGAAAGGACACTGACCACTGATTTATCAGTAAGACAATTTCCAGCTGCTTGGCTCCTATATCAGTAAAGACACAAGACTGTGTGTTAACATCTACCATTTATAGACATATTCCAGACATAAATCTTTCATTGTAATCTATTTTTCACTTTTTGTGGAAATTAGTAAATCTGAGGAAATGAACTGTTCAGTCATCCAGTTGTAATAAAGCTTTATCAGGCATGGAAAAACTTCAAACCTTTTCTTCCATACATACAAAAGTGAGACTGGATAATGCCCAAATCAATTTTTCTTCTTGTCACATCCTTCTGTATTATTTCTATGGCATGTGTAAACATTTATCTAGAGCATATCAACATTCCAAATAGTAAATGAGGGATTGAACAATGAAACTTATTTTATATTACTATTAACTGGTGTGAACAGCAAACTAAAGAAGCTGTTTCATTCAATGTGATAAGAGAAAGACAAACTTACTGGAGCTGACACATTGCAATGGCTTGTTATGTTAGAGCCATAACCGATTTAACTATTACAGTAGTATTAATAATTAATTCATCTAATACCAAAACATAGAGACAGAGAGAAGTGAAAGAGGGGAAATATTTATTTGATTCACTTTATTTCTAATTAACACCTCTCCCCCCATATATTTGTTTCTAGATCTCATTTGTTTGTTATATTCCAGCTATTACTCACTTACAAATCATGCATTTTATGCAAGATTTCTGTTAACTCAAAAGAATCTTGATTCAATTCTTGGTCGCTTACTGCAGCGATAGGCATCGTTCCTTTGTTCCTACAACAACCTACAAGGAGTAAAATTCCTTCTCCTTTCCTTCACCCAGTGGTCCTCCTGTATCTTACCCTAGATTGCTGAGGAGCTCCTTACAGCTTCCTGAGGAGGCTTTTCAGGTAGGCAATGGGAAACCTTTTCCTATCAATGTCTTTAATTTGTTCCTTGCCTTCCTTTTTCATCACTAAGCCACAAGTGTTCCTGCACAACAGATTTGTTCATGCTCTGATCAACATTAATATCAGTGAGTCTGAAGTTCATTTTGATTTTGTTTTTATTGGAGATGCAGTGCAAAACCGAACATTTTGCTGTGACAAGTCAAAAATAAAGGAAAGACTAATCAGTAAAGAGAAATGTCCTGAAGTTATACTGATTGAATATTACTTGGCATACAGCAAATTAAAATTTCTGCCTATATCCTTCTGTCCCCCCAGAAAACAGTACTAAAGGTCCAGTAAAGATCTGTATTGAAATTACATACACACACACAAAAACATATATGTAGTCACAGCAGCAACAACAACTACTACTACTACTATTACTACTACTACTTACAAAGAGAGAAGGAAAAAGAACAATCCAGGAGAATTTGATACGAAGGCAAGGAAACGCCACTCCCTTATGTAATAACCCAATAATGCATAAACTGCTATGCCAACTGCAAAAGTCAGATTTGTCAATGAGCCTAAAAACAGAAGCAAAATAAAAACAAATAAATCATTAAAAAGCTATTTACTGGTGTAGTAGCTTGGGAATATAATTATTTAGAATACAGTTTTATAACCCCTCACTCATGAGCAATCCAAATTATTTCAGGTGGGATCCCATGCATAATCTTCCCTGTTTTTAAATGACATGAAGTAACTCCATGGACTGTGTCAAATAGCAACAATTCAAAATAACATTATTAAGATACAATCTTCATTATTCATCTCTATTTAAAAGTACATCTCAATTTAGAGAATTAAAGCACAAAAACTGAATTGCAAACATGACACTGAAACAAATAAACAAAAAAGAATGGGAAAAATATTGTAACAGATGTTTTCTACATGCTCTAACATTTAATCCAGATCAGGGTTGGGAACAACAACAACAACAACAAAAACAAAAAAAAAAGGATGGGCTAGAATGTCATTTTTAAAAAACTTATTAGCATGTCAATCCTACTTATTTCAGCGGCAAGCAGTCTCCTTGACTTCAAAGCAAATTACCCTAAAGCTATATACCCTACAGCTAACAAACCTATGTATGTTTACTTGTAAGTAAGCCCTAGAGAACACAAGGACTTCTAAGTAAATGTGGATAAGATAGTGCTGCAAGTCTCCACCTTCATCGGACAGTAGCCTGATTATGATGCCATGTGGGTTTTACAATCTTCTGAAGAGCACTGAATCAGTGACAGGAAAAACAAAATGCTTGTATCTATTCTGTGCATTATTAAATTATGCTAGACACCAGCAGCTCACAAAGCACACTTCAAATACTGTAGCCTCAGACATTGTTGTCATGACAACATACACATCATCAACAATGTTGTGAAAGGCAATCATCAATGGCGCCTTCTCCATGCCAAGTTTTAATCTACTCTCTCAGCCAGCTCACTGGCAAGAGGCACTAAGCAACACAGCACCCGAAAAAGCAACAGGAAGCAGAGCATCTCTTCAAGCTCTCAAAGGCCAGTTCCAATGAAAGTAGATGACAAGTGAGCCAAGATAGCCCCACAAAAAGGAAAACTGTAAAGGGGAAAGAGACAAAGAGGAGCAAGCTGGGAACATAGGACCAAACAGATGGGAACTTTTGGGAGAAGAAGGAATACCATAATGATAATGAGAACACATGATCCCATGAACATTTGCTTAAAAATGAAAAGAACAGGTAAGGATGGATAGCATAAGACACTACTAGAAAAATGCAGAGAAGAAGGTTTAAAGGACCATTTCAGGTGATACTAACTATGTACCTACAAGGTAGGCTTCAGCAGTATGTGGATCAAGAACTCCCAGAAATACAAGCTGGATTTCGAAGGAGCAAAGGAACTAGAGACCAAATTGCTAACATGCGCTGGATTATAGAGAAAGCCAGAGTTCCAGAAAAACATCTACTTCTGCTTCATTGACTATGCAAAAGCCATTGACTGTGCAGATCACAGCAAACTATGGCAAGTTCTTAAGGAAATGGGAGTGCCTTACCACCTTATCAACCTCCTGAGAAATCTATATGTGGGACAGAAAGCAACAGTTAGAAGTGGATATGGAACAACTGATTGGTTCAAAATTGGGAAAGGAGTACGACAAGGCTGTACATTGTCTCCCTGCTTATTTAACTTATATGCAGAATATATCATATGAAAGGCAGGACTGGAGGAAACCCAAGCCGGAATTAAGATTGCCGTAAGAAATATCAACAACCTCTGATATGCAGGTGATACAACTCTGATGGCAGAAAGTGAGGAAGAATTAAACAATCTCTTAATGAGGGTGAAAGAGGAGAGCGCAAAAAATGGCCTGAAGCCCAACATCAAAAAAAAATAAGATTATGGCCACTGGTCCCATCACCTCCTGGCAAATAGAAGGGGAAGATATGGAGGCAGTGACAGATTTTACTTTCTTGGGCTCCATGATCACTGCAGATGGTGACAGCAGCCACAAAATTAACAGATGCCTGCTTCTTGGGAGGAAAGCGATGACACACCTCGACAGCATCTTAAAAAGCAGAGACATCACCTTGCTGACAAAGGCCTGCGTAGTCAAAGCTATGTTTTTTCCAGTAGTGATGTATGGAAGTGAGAGCTGGACCATAAAGAAGGCTGACCGCCGAAGAATTGATGCTTTTGAACTGTGGTGCTGGAGGAGGCTCTTGAGAGTCCCCTGGACTGCAAAGAAAACAAACCTATCCATGCTGAAGGAAATCAACCCTGAGTGCTCACTGGAAGGACAGATCCTGAAGATGAGGCTCCAATACGTTGGCCATCTCATGAGAAGAGAAGACTCCCTGGAAAATACCCTGATGTTGGGAACGTGTGAGGGCAAGAGGAGAAGGGGACGACAGAGGATGAGATGGTTGGACAGTGTCATCGAAGCGACCAACATGAATTTGACCCAACTCCATGAGGCAGTGGAAGACAGGAGGGCCTGGCGTGCTCTGGTCCATGGGGTCACAAAGCGTCAGACACGACTTATTGACTAAATAACAACAAATTATATACCATCAAGGATTTTGATTTATGGTGACAATGCCATGACTTTTGTTGTATATAGTAGTCATAGGTGGTTTTCTTGTCCCTTCTAGAGATGGGGGGTATTCATATTCATATACAAATATCCCTCCACAGGTGCAGATAACGAGGGTCCAGCCCCCTGAGGCCACTGGAGCGATAGGAAGGGAGTGCGGAGCCCGCAGCAGCAGCGGAATGGTGACTGGTCGGTCTGGCCCCAGGGGGCCGGACCCTCGTTATGTGCACCTGTGGGGGGGATATTTCTATACAAATACCGCCATCTATAGTCCCTTCTTTTTGTTGCACTCTGGGATCCTGCAGCTTGCCTAAGGCTGGTGAGGTGGCAAGGCACACTATCCCATTAACCACACATACTGTGGGATATCTCAGCTGGTCTGTCTGCAAAGAAGCACACTGAACATTCAAACTCTTAGTTCTGACCTCACAGCCAGGTGCTCCAACTCACTGAATCATGTCAACTCATGCATATGTTATGTGTCAACAGGTGTGAAAAAAATCAAGTAATGACAGTGTCATATTCAAAGAGAAGAGCTGTGGAGGCAGGTGTGTATGTTTCACTACTTTTGCTAAAGTTCCCGCTAGATATCTAAACTCAGTCATCCCTGACTAAACCATAAATGCCTTGTACTGTAAGAGAAGTATGTGGTCATGAACCTTGAGAGTCATTACTTTAAACAGCAAAAACATTATTTCAATAAGGAAGATAGGGAAGCAGAAATTATAGCACTCAGTTACGTTGTGTGGACAAAATGTTCTACCATTTTCAAAATGCATCAGCAACACAACTGGGAATATTTTAGAAACAAAAATGCGGAAAAAATATTTTGTTTTTCTCAAAAAGCTATTCACTGACTAAAACTGTTCAAAACACTACGCAAGCACAAGTTTTTGAATGTTTTAAAAACTGTGGGATCTGGAGTATTAATACCAACTCATTCTACGTCTAAAAATATACTAAACATAAAAAGATGGATTTGACTACATTTTAATGTTCTTTCATTTCATAGATTCAAATAAGTTTTTGTATCTTACCTGTCAGTGCCCAGAAGGACTTCCCTACATATTCTTGTGTCAAAACAAAAGATACCAGAGACATGCCACCATTCATAATTCCAACAAAAAACCGTGACATGGCAAAAATTTCATAGTTTGGAGCAAATGCTGAGACATACCCAAAAATGACATCAAACAGAAGACCTGTGGAAAAAACACAAGCAATAAGTAAACTTACTCTCAGATCTTTGTGTACAGGGGTTGATTTGTGGGCTTAAATACAGAAAAAACAAAGAAAATATATACAGACTTATTTCATGGTGGATGAAATCTCGGTACCACCAGAATAAATGATCATAAAATGTTTTAGTACTTTAAAATATAGACAACATCAAATTAAAAAAATACCCAACAATATTTAATAAATCATAGCATATCTGTATCTAACAGCCACCAATCTACAGTGGTGCCTCGCATAGCGACGATAATCCGTGCAGCAAAAGGAAAGCGATTTCATCGCTATGCGAAATAAAAAAGCCCATAGCAATGCATTAAAACCTGTTTAATGCGTTCCTATGGGGTAAAAACTTACCTTTAAGCGAAAATCCTCCATACGGTGGACATTTTGGGTGCCCAGTAAGCGAGGAATCCGTCCCTAAACACAGCGGGCGGCCATGTTTTTTACCCAGTGTCCATTTTGGAACCGCCGATCAGCTGTTTTAAAATCATCATTTTGCGATGATCGGTAAGCGAGGCAGGGTACCAATCATCGCAAACCGAAAAAACCCATTCAGACCATCGCAAAGCGATCGCAAAAGCGATTGCAAAATCCTCATCGCTATGCGATTTCGTCGTTAAACGGGCCGCCCATTAAGTGAGGCACCACTGTAATGGCTCTTGTTGGCAGGCTAGACTGGGCAAGCTCTTACAGGTGCAAACATTCATTCAGATCACATGATCCAAAACTATTTACAGCTTTCAAGGCCAAAACAAGCATTTTGCATTGCATTTCTTATGATATTTTACTGCTGTACCAAAGCACAGAAGGGACGTGGTGGCACTGCGGGCTAAACCACAGAAACTTCTGTGCTTCAAGGTCAGAAGACCAGCAGTCGTACAATCAAATCCATGCGACGGAGTGAGCTCCCATTGCTTGTCCAAGCTCCTGCCAACCTAGCAGTTTGAAAGCATGTAAAAATGTGAGTAGATAAATAGGTACCACCTCAATGGGAAGGTAATGGTGTTCTGTGTCTAGTCGCGCTGGCCATGTGACCACGGAAACTGCCTTCAGACAAACGCTGGATCTATGACTTGGGAGTGGGGATGAGCACCGCACCCTAGAGTCGGATATGACTAGACTAAATCTCAAGGGAAATCTTTACCTTAAAGCAGGGGTGTCCAACCTTTCACCTTCCCTGGGCCACATTAGAAGATGAAAATTTGGTTTGGGCCGCATGGGGGGGGCAGCCCTAGCCGTCCTCGACAGCCCTGCTCCAAGCGCACTTACTGGCAGCTGCGATCTCAGACAGCAGAAGCTGCCAGCTTCGACACCAGCGGCTTTATGGGGCCGGGAGAGGGTCCACCTATTGACGGGGATGGCACAATGCAGTCACGCAGCCCCCCTCTCCCCTCCCCTCCCACTCCTTCCTTCCCTCTCTCCCCCTCTACTGTTGTGACATGCCCCGGCCACATTCCGGCCGCAAGCGCCGGTAGTGTAACTTGAAACTTTGGAATTTCTTTAAAAATAAAAAATTTGCACTGGGCCGCATTACGAGCTGACCTGGGCCGCATGTGGCCCTCGGGCCGCAGGTTGGACAAGCCTGCCTTAAAGCATGAACTTTTACTAATATACCGAAAATCTATTCCTATCTATGTACAATTCTGCAATTTCAAAGCTCTGTAGAACAGTTCTTTAGTGTTATGATGTGCAAAACAACCCACAAAAGAGCCACCATGTAAGAACAAATATTAGCAGCAAAGCTGGAAATATGTGGAAGTCTTGTAGGAGACAGCATTCTCTATAAGCTTACCTGTTAGATACACAGGCTTCCTGCCCAATTTATCTGATAAGGGACCAAACATTATATTTCCAAGAAGTAATCCACCAAAGTACAGGGATGATGCCAAGCTCACTTTATATGCTTCATGTCTGATTAAATACCACTGTTGAAAACAAAAACACATATTTTCAGTTAAAAGACAATGTGAGTGATCTTGTACTCTCCTCCAGGACTCTGACCTTCTACCATCCCACAAAAAGTCTACACTTTTAAAAAATACTCTTTTTAGAAAGTCCTCTGGCAGCATGGATAAAAATCTAAGATTTTTTAAAATCAAATTGATTTAAATCACAATTTAAATTTTAAAACTAACTTTTAAAATTTAAATAGTAAAAAACCCAATTTTTAAAATTTAAATAATTATTTAAATCAATCTTATTTAAATCAATTTGACCCTGCCTTCTGGATATATAGGAGCAATGTTTTCTTGTTTTGAGGGGGACCCAGCACCACTGGGTCCCCCATGCCACCACACTGTAATTTTAATTTTAAAAAATTAACAGCTAGAAGGAGAAAGGAAAACTTGCAGGTCAGAACTGAGGTAGCAACTGCTTCTTATGAAGCCCTACAGCAGGGGTCCCCAACCCCCAGTCCGCGAACCTGTGCCGATCTGTGGGCTTCCTTGAACCGGGCCACAGACACAGATCTTTGCCCCCACCCCACCCCATGCAGGAAAGCTGAGAACAATAAGGCCCATATGCTCAAGCCTAGAGAGCACGGTAGGCTTAAGGCCCTAGATACAGGAAGGGATCCCACCCCTCCTTTGTGAAGTGAAGCAGGAGTACAGGCTAGAACACATCGCTGGAAATAATGAGGCCAGGGAGAAACGAGGGCAAGAGTAGTAGTGCCAGGGAAGCAACTTCATCAAGGCAAAGTCAGGGGGTGCACTCAGGCACCACACCCTCTCGTGGCCTTTGTCTTCACGCATCCCCGGCAGCCAATCACGGGCCAATAGGAGGAGGGGACGGAAAAGCAAATCCACGCCTTGCAGACCCGCAATCTTGCCACTGCTCCGGTTCCTCTGCCTCAGTGCGTCTCCCCACCTCCCGCTCCTCGCTTCTCGGGAACTGTCACCCTGTTCCCTACAACCAGCTTGGGCTCCTTTGGCTCAGTGTGCAGAGAAAACCAGTGTAATATCCAATAGATATGTAAAGATGTTGTTCTTTTTGAATTTGATATGCAGCAAACCTTTGTTTACTTTTTGCCATAAACCACGAGCAATTCCTTGATTGATTGATTGATTTTGCTTTCCCCGGTTAGGAGGGCTTTGTTGGAGGTGTCGCAGCACAGATGAAATAATGCCTGTGGGAATCTTGCCATAGTCCATTAGTGCTGCTTATACATTTTTAAACTGCAAACAAAGTGGTACAGTGGTGCCTCGCATTACGATGTTAATTCATTCCAACGAAAACATCGTAAAGCAATTTCCTCCATAGCGCAGCCATTTTCACTGCCCGTGCAGCGAGGAATCTGTGCCAGAAAACAGCGGGTGGCCATTTTTTTTAACCCAGCGGCCATTTTGAAACTGCTGATCAGCTGTGCAAAAATCATCATTTTGCGATATTCGGCTAGCAAAGCAGGGAACCGATCATCGCAAAGCGAAAAAAACCCATAGGAAACATTGTTTTGCAATCGCTTTGCGATCTCAAAAACTTCATCGTTATGCGATTTTGTCGTAAAACGAAGCACTCGTCTTGCGAGGCACCACTGTATTTGGATATTCAAGACTTTTAGCTTGTTCCTGTGAGGTAGAGAGTACTGTTTATATGAGAGTGTATTTCTTTATGTAAATAGCATTCTCTTAGTTTGTCTTCTCAGTACTGATCTAAGTAAATCTGAAATTTATGTCCTTTACCTTAGTAGTGTTGACTACAGCCTAGATTCAACTGGTCATTCCAATTAGAGTAGACTGGTGAAATCAGTGAGATTTACATGTGTTGGCTTAATCAATCAGTAGTTGATTGGATGAGTCTGGTCTAATGGAACAAGAAACTTAAGCCTATGGTTTTAACGAAGATAAATTAATATGTTTAGCTAATATTCTCAGACAGTATTTTACATATTTATATAGAACTGTAAATCTGAAGACTGAATCCATATGTGTCTCCATGAGGCATGTTTAGGTGGGCCAGATAGGCGGGGTATAAATAAATAAATAAATAAATAAATAAATAAATAAATAAATAAATAGATGATGATGATGATGATGATGATGATGATGATGATGATGATGATGATGATGATATTTATGTCACTTAAACTTATTAGCCAGAAAACGTAAAGTTCCGGTATGCTTACCTTTGGGCTTATGTAGCTACAGTGGTGCCTCACACAGCGAGGTTAATCCGTTCCGGATTAACCCTCACTGTGTGAAACATCGCTCAACGGAAAATAAAAAGCCATTGGAACGCATTAAACATGGTTTAATGCGTTCCAATTTGGCCGAATACTCACCGTTGTGCGATGTTCCGGGATGGCCAGCAGCCATTTTCGCGCCCTCCCCTCGCTGAACGAGGGCACAAAAACGCTGCGATCAGCTGTCCGGCGGGTCCAAAATGGCCGCCGGAACAGCTGAAATGGCTGGACGCAGCGTTTTTGCGCCCTTGGTAAGCGAGGGGAGGGCGTAAAAACGCTGCGCGCGGCCATTTCGGCTGTTCCGGCAGCGTTTTCGCACCCTCCCCTTGCTTACCAAGGGCGCGAAAACGCCGCGCCCAGCCCTTTCGGCTGTTCCGGCGGCCATTTTGAAGCCGCGGAACAGCTGATTGGCGGGTCGCAAAGCGAAGGTCAGTAAGCAAACCGCTTACCGACCTTCGCTCTGTGAATTTTCCCCTATCTAGGTGCCGTTTTGCGATCGCATTTGCAATCGCAAAAACGGCATCGTTGCGCGGATTCGTCTCTCTACGGAGCGACTGTTGCGCGAGGCACCACTGTATATTGGAATTTACAGTGGAGTTATAGCCAGAAAAGTGAGATGGTCTGAAGCAGCTTCCTTAATTAATTAATTTAATTATTTAATTTATTTAAAATATTTGGTGTCATCTTTCTCCTTGAAAGGAACTAAGGCAGCTTACAACATTAAAAGACAAAATTAAGGCTAACCCAAGTGAGCATATAAATACTTTAAAAAGGTCAAACAAATACAGTGGATATAAAAAGTTTACACACCCCTGTTAAAATGTCAAGTGTCTGTGATGTAAAAAAATGAGACAAAGATAAATCATTTCAGAACTTTTTCCACCTTTAATGAGACCTATGAACTGTACAACTCAACTGAACAACAAACTGAGATCTTTTAGGTGGAGGGAAGTAATAATAAAAAACTGAAATAATATGGTTGCATATGTGTGCACACTCTTAAACTAATACTTTGTCAAAGCACCTTTTGATTTTATTACAGCACTCAGCCTTTTTGGGTTTGAATCTATCAGTATGGAACATCTTGACTTGGCAATATTTGCCCACCCTTCTTTGCCAAAACACTCCAAATCTGTCAGATTGCAAGGGCGTCTCCTGTGCTCTTCCGATCACCCCACAGATATTCAATCGGATTCAGGTTTGGGCTCTGGCTGGGCCATTCCAAAACGTTAAATCTTCTTCTGGTGAAGCCATTCCTTTGTTGATTTGGATGTATGCTTTGGGTCGTTGTCATGCTGAAAGATGAAGTTCCTCCTCATGTTCAGCTTTCTAGCAGAAGCCTGAAGGTTTTGTGCCAATACTGACTGGTATTTGGAACTGTTCATAATTCACTCTAGCTTGACTAAGGTCCCTGTCCCAGCTGAAGAAAAATAGCACCAAAGCATAATACTGCCCACCACGCTTCACTGTGGATATGGTGTTCTTTTGGTGATGCGCAGTGTTGTTTTTGCACCAAACAGATCTTTTGGAATTATGGTCAAAAAGTTCAACCTTGGTTTCTTCAGACCATATGTCACGTTCCCAGGGCTTTCAAGAGCAAAGTCCGATAAGCCAGCCCTATGTCAGAAGTTCAGAGAATGCAGAGCCAATATCCAAATACCAAAGCCAAATCACAACCTGTAATCTGAGGTCGGGGTCCAAAGCCAAATCGCAGAACGTAGTCCAGGGTCAGAGTCCAAAGCCAAGGGTTCAGTTCAGGGTAGTCAGGAGCATGGATGCAAGCCAGAGGTTTGACTTGTTGCTTCACGGACTTCCAGCCGTCTGGGAGCTGCTTATATAGTAAAAACAGCCCTTGAACTGCTGGAAGCCTTTTCATCCTGTCAGAACTCAGGGCTAGTTGATCGGATGTTTCTACGGGCAGCCTTCAAACGATCCTCTGACCTTTCCGTCATAAGTCTTCCCTGAAGCCTGGCCCTCATCCTGTCTACTGGGGGAGGAGAATCTGGGGGCGATTCGGCTGTTTGTGTTTCTAATCGCTCAACATTCTCCTCAGCTACAGTTAACCCCTCAGGTTCTGGATCTTCGGCTGGACTCATGACACCGTAACACTTTTTCCCACATGCTTTTGGCAGACTTCAAATATGTTATTGCAAAATTTAGCCGGGCTTGGATGTTTTTTTCATAAGAAAAGGCTTCCATCTTGCCACTCTATCCCATAGCCCAGACCTATGAAGAATACGGGAGATTGTTTTCAGATGTACCACACAGCCAGTACTTGCCAGATATTCCTGCAGCTCCTTTAATGTTGCTGTAGGCCTCTTGGCAGCCTCCCTGGCCAATTTTCTTCTAGTCTTTTCATCACTTTTGCAGGGACGTCCAGTTCTTAGTAATGTCACTGGTGTGCGATATTTTCTCCACTTGATGATGATTGTCTTCACTGTGTTCTATGATACATCTAATGCTTTGGAAATTCCTCCAACACCCTACTGCATAACAAGTACCCACACACACGGTCGCCCCCCACGCCCGCCCATTTATGGCCACCAGTGGCGGCAGCCCCCCCCCCGATCTTTGGAAGAATAGTCCTCAACAAACCCAGTCCCTGGCATTAAACATGTTGGGGACCACTGCCCTCCTCATGTTTAACATACTCCTGAACTGCTCTTCTCATTCTTAGTCTCAGTGGACTTCAAAAAGTCAAGTTCAACATGGGGGAAAACCAACTGCAGGATAGACGTGGGATTGGGTGAGAGGCACAGGTGGTGTAGGCATTTTCCTTATGTCCATCTCTACTTTAAAAGCAGATGCAAATTCCACAAAAACAGACATTATCCACGTTGAGTCACCACAGTATCTTCCCCCAACACCCAAAAATACCCAATTACAATTTCTAAGGTGATGTGAGGTGTAAAGGTAATGTGTTAGCAAACAGTTGTTTCCAGACACATGATTAGAATGCATTTTGACTATCTTTAGAAGAAATGGATTGCCTTTTCTATGCAAGGCAAATAATCCCTCCAAAAACGCCAAAGGCCCTGTAATGAACAGAACTAGAGTATCCCAGAATTACACAAAAGGAGCAGAAAAAAGTCTTTTAGAACTCTCAAGGTCAAAAATGTAGTAATGAGGGGAACAGATTAGCATATCTACTTCAGGCCACCAGGAACACAGAAGAAATCTCTGGTAGGGAATACATTTTTTAGTTTGCGTAGGTAAGAACTGCAACCAAACATTGGTTACTATGGTAACTAGAAAAATATCAAACTGAAATCATAGCTATTTGTTTAAACAGCTGTCCCTTGTATTTCAATGTAATTATATAGAACTATAGATTTTGAGCCTATAATGAAGTCCTTGATATGCTCGGTAGCAATCAGGACAAGTAAAAACCAAATGCTGCACAATTGATTATATTCCTAATTAAACAAAAAGTGAAAAGATGAGCTTAAGAATCATAGCGGTAAGAAATATAAGTGGATAAAATGTTATACTTGAGAGTGATGCTGAGAAGACATAGGCTGTATTCTACACTGTATCAATCTTCTTTTACATTTACTAGAAGAACATATCCCATGTTTTTCTTCCGCTAGAATCTGTGGTTCTTACCTAAAACTCTAAAATGTGGTTCTTTATGTACAATGAAGAAAACTCAAATACAGCTCCTAATGTGAAAACTGTTTCCTTCCTAAAAACATGTAAGAGAAAGGAGTTATTTAAAATGACCTATGCATTTGCTAGAAAAATAACAGCAACAATAAGAAACCCAACTTTCTAAAGCTGAAAAAAAATCTAGCATGCTGATCTTTGAAACAATTATGAATTGACAAAAAATTAGCTCAGAAAGATAAAGGAAACAAAACTACAATTTTTATGTTTGGTGAGTTCATTGTATCTTTAGGTCTTTCAGAAGTTCTTGAATAAGGATGTAACACAAGTTTAGACATGCCCAAGATCGTCTAGTTTATGAATAATGCACATGTAACTCTCAGTGTCATCTGCAGAACATTTTGTTCCATTTTTTTTCCAGCAGGGACTTTAAGCAACACACAGTGGTGCAATGTTCCAGATAACCATAAGCACTTCCACGTATACATTTGCAGGAGCAGACGTTTTATGACACTATAAATCACTAAATAACTTCTCACCCCCATCATCCCAATTCTCCAGAATACAATTCAGAATGTACATCAAGTTTAAGTTATGCCTAAAAACATGAGGACATTTCATTGGTAATAGTTGTGTATGATAGGAAGAAAGCAGAAAAAGACCATTGTTTCCATCTGTTTACAATTAACTTTAAATAGTAACACAGATGTGAGGCTGTTAGAAAGATATCAGCTTTTGCCCATTTTAAGTGAAATGCCAGATAGCCAAAAAGCAGTTGCTTAAAAAGAATTCTGTGCGGCACAAGGGTTCATAATCTGTGCAGCAGTTCTCCCCTACTCCTCACCAATGTATGGAACTAATGCATATTAATACATCTTTACTTGAGGTCAGACATCGTTGCCGTGTAAGCATTGCAAGGTTAAAGGAGCCAGAACATGGATTAAGAATCCCTTAAACATGAAAGCAGGCATGTGGAACATTGCAGGGGGGAATGCTTTACAAACCCATGTCACAATGCTTAAAACAATACTTTTTCAATAGGAAGTAAAATGAAAGGATACATTTAAATATTATTGAGAACAATGATTGAGAAAGATGCACACAAGAGCATAATAAGGCAGGCTAAATGCAATTATAAAATGCAAATTATAAGACACCAAATACTGTATACTGATCCATGGGCCAAATGCATCTTCCAAGCTAATTTTAATCATGAAGACTTTCCAATATTCCTTTTTAAAAAAAACTAGCAGCCAAAAATTATATTTCTGCACCACAAGTGCCTTAACTGATTGAGGAAGTCTTCACTTGGAGTAATTACTTCCTGGTTTCTGACCATCAATTAACGTAGAAGGAAGCCAGGAAGTATTTATTCTCAGAGATTTCCTCATGCAGTTATGGTACAAGAAATTGTAAACTAGACTTAACCCCTACATAAATTAAAATGAGTTGAAATAAATATAAAAGAGCCAAGAAAGTGGCTGGAAAGTTCTGCAGTGGATTTTCAGTAGTCAACTGCACTAATTAGAAACTGGCCCTCAATCTGCCTGAGGTCATTTTTCATTGGTCTCTCCTAAGATTTTCTACTATATGGAGACTAGGATGAGTACAATCATGGCCAAAAATATTGGCACCCTTGCAATTCTGTCAGAAAATGCAACGCTTCTCTCAGAAAAGTGTTGCAGTTGCAAATGCTACCCACATGTTCATTTCTTTGGTTTGCGTTGGAACCATTTGTTTATAACCATTTTGGAGTGCTTTTTGAAGTGTGTTTTGAGTCATTGTCCTGATGTAAGACCTATGACCTCGGGTGGAAATACAGCTTTCTGACACTGGCCACTACGTTGCACCCCAAAATTATTTGGTAATCATCTTATTTCAT
The DNA here is from genome assembly GCF_051106095.1 of Pogona vitticeps. NCBI lineage: Eukaryota > Metazoa > Chordata > Lepidosauria > Squamata > Agamidae > Pogona > Pogona vitticeps. The sequence goes on from NC_135785.1 coordinate 97,031,606, forward strand.
GATACCGTCCACACAGTCAAGGTATCCAGTGCCAGAAGCAGCAAAGCAACCTCAAAATATCTTTGAACCTCCACGTTTGACTGTAGAGACTGTGTTCTTTTCTTTGAACACCTCATTTCTTTTTCTGTAAACAGTGCCATGATGTCCTTGACTAAAAAGCTCTATTTTTGTCTCAACTGTCCACAGTACGTTCTCCCAAAAGGATTGTGGTTTTGTCACGTAAGTTTTGGTCTACTCCAGTCTTGCTTTTTAATACCTTTGTGTTAGCAGTGGTGTCCCCCTGGGTCTCCTACCATAGCATCCCTTTTCATTCAAATGCCAATGAATAGCGCGAGCTGACACAGGTGTGTCTAAATACTAATTACAGGAGCATCATATGCTTGAAAAGCAATTATTTCTTACAATTTAGACAGGATGCTAATAATTTTGGCCAGCGTATTTTTGGGTTTCTGTGTGGGATTGTATCAGATTTTTCTTCTCTTTTTTGTGTTGTTCCAATGCAAACCAAAGAAATGAACATGTGAGTAGCAAAACACTTGCAACTGCAAAAATTTTCTGAGAGAAGGGTTGCACTTTTTGACAGAATTGCAAGGGTGTCAATATTTTTGGCCATGACTGTAACTGTTGTACTGTGGATGATTCTGGACAGCAACTTCCACAGTCCCACACAACAGCCTACACTGGTTTAAGTCGGATGGGAACTGTAAGCCAAAAATATCCGGACATCTGTCCACCATTACCCTATGTAAATTGTCCTAAACCTACGTGTAAGGACTTAGGTTTAGGACAAGAAACATCACTTTCTTCAGGTATATGACCCAGTTTGGAAAAATATGAAAATACAACCCCTGCAGTCATGGCCTAATTTTAATAACTGATTATTTTAAGGACCCTTATAATCAGCTCTGTGAGTTAGGCATCCAGCTTTGAAATCATAGGTTGCAAGTTCAATTCCCACTGTGCCTCGTGCATGTAAAGTCAGCCTGTGTAGCCTTGGGCAAGCTCCTAATTACCAGGGAGTTCTCAGATGATGATAATGGTAACCCACCTCTGAGTACAGTGGTGCCTCGCAAGACGAATGCCTCGCGGGATGAAAAACCTGCAAGAGGATTGGTTTTTGCAATCGCTATGGTGCTTCACAAGACGGTTTCTTCTATGGCCATGCTTTGCAAGACGGTTTTTTTCCCCCCAAGGCCAATGCCTCACAAGACGAATAAATTTCATTTGTCTTGCGAGGTTCCCATAGGGAACCTCACAAGATGATTTCTTCGCAAGACAGCAATTCTCGCGGAACGAATTACATTCGTCTTGCGAGGCACCACTGTATTCTATACCTAGAAGACACTGAAAAGGATTGCCATAAGCCAAAATTGACTTGAAGGCACATGATTTTAATATTATTTATAATCCCTATTGCATCAGTCCTATGAACAGTGACAACTATAAGTGGTAAGATAAGTTAGAAACAGAGCCAAACTTAAGAAACTGCATGTTATACAAACAACTTTACAGGCTTCCATAACTGTTGAATGTAAGCTATACCCATTAATCAAGCTTCTATTTTTTTGTTGTTGTTGAGCCAGATCATTCCTTAGAGAAAAGCAAGCTACTTCTCCTTATTTTTAAAAAATACGATCATCATTTTGAAGCCAAGAGGAACCCCGTGTCCTTTTATTTCATTTTCAAAATGTAAGTATTACTATACCACCTTCCATTAAAGAGCAGCACAAAAGTTTCAAAAAGGAAGTTACATTCTTCTTCAGTAGTAATGAAGCACAGTACAGAATATTTGGTATTTTTTGCATCGAAATAAATTTTCCTGTTCAACTGAAAACATGTTCATGTAAAGGAGACTTCTCTAACCTGTCATTCTCCAGATGTCTTGGATTTGGTCTCAGCAGTCATAAGCGGCATGGCCACTAACAACTGTAGTCTAAAACCTCTGGAGGGCACTAGAGGATGCTGCTTTACAGGTATTTACTATTTTTTCAATGTTACGTATGTTAATCAGTCCATCTGTGTAGGCTGGTCTATACTTTCAACACTAGTGAATGTTTTATGACTCAATTTTGTACATTTTGCACTCTTATTACACCAACTTCATCCATCTTTTCCTAGACTTGGCTTAGACAAAGACTTTTCTCCACCATACACCATGCAGTCTGGGTGTCCATCTTGACCCGGTGTTTACCACAGAGACCCAGGTAGCATCCATGGTTCAGTCTGCCCATTTACATCTTCAGTGGATCGCCCAGCTGCGTCCCTATCTAGATGCAGGGGCACTCACCACGCTGGTCCATGCACTTGTAGTCTCAAGAATAGACTACTGTAATACTCTCTACATGGGGTTTCCTTTGAGTCTGATGCAGAAGCTCCAAATGGTCCTGAACACAGTGGCCAGGCTATTTACAGGGGTGAAAAGATTTCACCACACTTCCCCCACCTTGGTCGTCTTACACTGGCTACCTATCCACTTCACTGATTTCAAGGTGCTAACCATTACATACAAAGCTCTTAACAGTTCAGACCTGCAATATCTGTCAGAGCGCCTTCCTCCACCCAGTTCTACCCGTATCACCCACTCCAGTCAGATGGGGTGGCTGAGGGGCCAAACGCCAAGAGAGGCCCAGTGGGGAAAAAATAGAAATCAGGCCTTCTCGGGAGTGGGCCCTCACCTCTGGAACAACTTTCCTGTAGATATCCGCCTGGCTAACTCGCTGAGGGCTTGCAAGACTAACTTGAAGACATGGCTATACAGACAGGCCTTCCCTACTGCCATTACCTAGCCTATATCCCTTTTTCTTCTTTTTCTCTCTCTTTCTTGTTTTTCTTCTTTTCTTCCTTTCCCATCTTGGACTCTGTGATTAATCTGGATTTTACCTTAGTTTATTTTTATGTTATATGTAAACCATCCAGAGTAGACACGTTCTAGATGGGCAGTATATTATTATTATTATTATTATTATTATTATTATTATTATTATTATTATTATTATTATTATTATTATTATTATTATTATTATTATTATTATTATTATTATTATTATTATTATACACCATATCATATTAATCTGTTCATTCATGCCTGCATATACCTATCACCCACCCTTCTTACTGACCATTGAGAAATCTGTTCCCGTCACCCCCAGGTACTGTTTATAATGTCCAGTAATCATTGGCAAGACTGTCACCGTGCGAAACATCTTGCAGTTCTATGACAATTTCACATCCCCCTCCTCCTCATGCTTGTATAAATGTTGTTGTTTATTTCTGTGAAGATTCTCAGTCATCCAGGTGAGGTTAACCGGATGCTGAATCACGGCAGCTGAAGATCTTTCTTATTAGGGTGAAATGTTTTGCTCCTCATCCAGGCAGCTTCTTCAGTTTGAGGAGAATTGGTAGGAGACCCCTGAGTATATCCTCCATGTTGTTGTTTGTTGTGGCTACACTCCATGCCCATTCATAAGTGGGTTACAGTCTACAAACAGTATGCCAAATAAAATTAGCCTTGAATATGCCAACATGATTCTTTATACATTACTTTGTAGCTGAATATTAAACAGTGTAACTTAGTAGCAAGTACTTATTTATTTATTTGATTTATACCTGCCTATCTGGCCCACCGGGCCACTTATACTTCAAACAAAAGAAAGGCTGTATGCAAATGCCCATTATCAGTATGTTCCTCTTGGTTTTTTGGGGAATGATTAACAGCTATTTGTAGCAGAGTATTTTCTGGTCAATACCCACTTTATGGATGTTTTTCCCAGGGACATCCTGCAAAAAAAAATTCTACCTTATGTTTTATTTATATAGTTAGATCATTAATATCCAGTACCTTCAGCACAAAATTTATCTTCCCAGGGTAGCTAACTATAATTTGAAAAACAAACAATAGTAAAATAAAGCATACATGCTCACAACAACTAGCTAATACAGTAAATATGCATTCAAACAAGTGATGGCTAAATCCTATTGGATTTGACAATATAAACCAAGAATTGCATAGCTGATGTGCATAGTTATGCTATTTTCTGCTGCATAGTTAAACATCTTCCAGTTTTGACTCAGTTGTGTGCTTGGACATGCAACAATAGAGAGAAAATTACAAAAACATCTTGTTTGATATCTCTTATATATGAAATATTTAATAATAAGATTTTGGCCAATAAATCCAAAACTACTCTAAATAAAATGTGGCAACATTAATGGTTTCTAAAAGTCTTACTTACCTATAACTGTGGTTCTTTGAGTGGTCATCTGTGAATTCACATATATGGATGTTTCTCTGTCTGTATAAAAATTAATCAGAACGTTCTAGAGCTCAAAGGAAACAGACTGTTAGGGAAACCCTTCATCCACTGCACATGTCTCTGTGCCTAAGGGTTAGGCCTTAGTTCCCCATGTCCACTAGTGCCCATGAGTGAACAGCAGCATGTTAGACTGAGAGGAGGATGGGAGAGTTGTGTGAATTCACAGATGACCACTTGAAGAACCACAGCTACAGTTAAGTAACCTGTTCTTCTTCATTATGGTCTCTGTGAATCACACATGTGGGTGACTTGACAAAATCGCTGGTAAGATGTCATGCCAACATAGATGACATGGCCACTCTCCCAACACAGCACTGAGTTTAGCTCTGAAGTTCAACCTATAATGTTTAATGAACATTGAGGGTTGAGACCATTTTGCTATTTTGTAGGTATCTCTTAACTGGATACTGTACCTCTGAGAAAGGCTGTGGAAGCTGCAACAGACTTGATAAGAGTATCCTTCCAAAGAGACAGGTACTGGTCTTTTCCAGTTGGCAAGACAACTTGATTGTGTTCACTCTGATAATCGCAGGGGGGGTAATATGCTCACCCATCTTTGAACACTGATAGCTAATGAATAACTTGTTGGATTTTTGGAAGTGTTTGCTTCTGGATGTGTAAAAAGCCAGGGCTCTATGAACATCTAACATATGAAGGCCTTTCTCAAAATCCATAGTAGGGAAAGAAAGTTAGAGGGCTGACGGAAGTAAAAACCTGACACTAACTTTGGGAGAAATGGCATGACGGGAGAAATGGCATGACAGGGAAAATGCTTATCCTTGTGAAACTACAGGAAAGATGGGTCATGTCAAAGGGCACACAACTCACTTGCCCTTTGTGCTGAAGTGATTGCATGAGGAAAGCTGTTTTGTAGGCAAGAAGACTCTGGTCTGTCTTAGCTATTGGCTGGGAGTTGGTTAAGCACGGGAGAAATCAATTATTGTAGTGGTGGATGTTGCACATCTGGAAAGACTGCTGCAAGCCCCTGAGAGTTGGATTTCTGGAGTACTGTGATGCTTGGGAGCTAGGGGTTGCTTTGCCACTATGGCAGACAAATAAACCTTGATGGAAGAATGAGATAAACCATTCTCTTTCAGATGCAACATTGTGTGCAACGAAGAATGCAGGTCAGATTTTCCAATTCACTGAGCAAAGGAAGAGAACTTCTGCCATTTGTATTTGTAGCTATGTTGATAGTTTCGGGGACACATGAATGATCCTACTTAGAATGGGGAATTTTCCATGTTATCACCCTCAGCACGGCTAAGTCTGGATTGAGAATTATCCCGTTGTTCCAAGTAAGTAAGTGAGGAATTGGGGGCAGGTGGTAGATATCTGTGGAATTTATTTTCAGTGTTGCAAACCAATGTTGGCACAGCCACCACAGAATTATCAAGATCATGTTGAATTTCTCCTGGTGAAGCTTTACCTTTGCCCTATTTAGCAGGAGAAATGGTGGAAAGAACTAGAGAAAATTCCTGGATCAATGGGCCATGAAGGCATTTCCTAGAGCAGTGGTTCCCAATCTTGGTTCCCCAGATGTTTTTGGACTAAAACTCTCAGAAGTCTTCACCACTAGCCAAGCTAGCCAGGATTTCTGAGAGTTGTAGTCCAAGAATATCTGGGGACCCACTGTTCTAGAGAATCTTTCCCTCAACCTGCTCAAGTGGAACTGCCAAGATATTCTGTTGTTATGAGTGACAAATATGTCCATGGCCAATTGACCCCATTTGTCATAAATATATTTGAAGATGTTTGTGGCCAGCTCCTATTTGTGATCCCGAGACACCTTCTGACTCAAACTTTCTGCCAACTGGTTGTCTTCCCCTGCCACATGGATGGTTGTTGGGAAGATATGGGGAAAAAACCATTCCCAAAGTTCGATGCCTATAAGGGACATGGAGTGAGTCTTGCCCTGTTTGTTCACATACTACATGACTGTAGTGTTGTACGTGGCAACCTGTACTACTTTGCTTGATAGTATTTTCTCAAATGCCTTAAAAGCTTTCAGTACTGCTAGTAATTCCATTTTTATGTGTTTCTCTCCTTTTCAGACCACATGGCATATATTTGTTGACACCTGCGATGTGCTTCCCATCCTGTCAGGCGTGCATCTGCTGTCACTTGAATCTTGGACCTGGGGTGCCTGAATGGCCTTCCTATAGTTAAACTGGATTTTTGGACCACCACAGGAGTTGTTGCACTAGTTCAGGGGATCCAGTCAGCAGTTTGGAATTGCTATCTGTCAACATATTGAAAGAAAACAGGTACCAGGGCTGATCTCATTTTTGGCGTGCACTTGGGATCGCCACCATCGTAAATGTTGTGAGACCAAGGAGTCTTTGTGCTGTGAGAGCTGTGATGGTCGCATCTGGTTTGAATTCATTTCCCGACATTATCAACTTGTTCATTCTGTCTTGGGGTAAGTAGGCTCTCATATTTGTGGAGTCCTGCAACACACCAATGCAGTGAACCTTCTGATGTGGTTATAAATAGGGTTTTTCTGGATTCACACAAGCACCAAGATCCACCAAGAGACAAGCTGAACAGGACTTATCTCTCTGCCTTGACCACGGAGTTGACTACAATCAGCCAGTCATTAAGGGAAAACCATAATGCCTTGCAGCCTATGGTAGGCAGCAACTGATGCCATGCACTTTATGGAAACCCTGAATGCTGTAGAAAGATCAAAAGAGAGTGCCTTGATCTTGTATATATGGTTGCCAAACATGAAATTTAGGAACTGGCAATGGTCTGAACAAATGATAATAATGCCATCCTCCTAGTCAATCACAGCAAACTAGTCTCCTTTTTGAGGAGTGGTAGTATTGTTTCTATTGTCACCATTATGAACTTCTTGCTATATATGTAAGAATTTACATCTCTCATGTCCAGAATTGGCTCTGATCATCATCCTTCTTTGGAACTGTGAGACATCAGAGTAGAACACTTTGGGAAGCAGTTCCAGAGGAATAGACTGTATAGCATCCTTTTCTAGTAATGTAGCCATCTCTCCCTACAGTACCTGACATGGAGTTGTGGGTCTGAAGAGACATGTCAATGGGAAAGTTATAAATTCCATGGCATAATAGTGTTCAGTGATGGTTAGGAACCATTTGTTGTTGGTGACGGCGTGCGAGATGGTGAGATATGGCGCTAGTAGGGTAATGGTATCCTGTGTGGTGCAAGTGAATGGTAAGCAGATCTCAGTCTGTAAGTAATTAAACACATTTGTTTGTTCTGCTTTGGTGTTTGGAACTGGGTGTTTGTATTTTTGGCACTGGAAATGCTGCCTACAGTATTGTGAGTTGGTAATAGTGGAAGTCTTTGATGATCCGATAAGAACTTTGATTATAAGTATGGGTAGGATTGCTCTAGTATTGCTGGTATTGTCTCTGTTGGTATGGTGTATAGAAGCCCATTCTTTCGGCAATATTTCTCTGCTGTGTAATTTCTTCATTGTGTCATCAGTTTTCTCATCAAATAGGCCTACCTCATAAATTGGAAGATTCTCTATCTAACCCTCGAGGCTGCCTTAAGGTTCTTTTTCTTTAGAGCTCTGGAATGTTCTGATGAGGTTTTGTGCAGGTGCCGAAACACCTACATGTGTGATTCACAGAGGCAACAGCTAAGAACAGAAATACTTTTTGCATGGTGCCTACTTGAAAGTAATGAGGGTGACAAGCAGGCCAATCTAAAGCAGGCATTCCAAAAGCAACAAAATAACACCAAAAAGACCATGTCAGTTCAGACAACAAGGGCAGGTAGTTAAAAAGTGGCTCAGAAAACTGATGTGAGAGAAGGCAGTCCAACAGGCATCAGGGTTGTAATATATGTAGGGCTTTTAAAATTATTTAACAGGGCTTTGGCTTAAGCTCAGAAACATATCAGGAGGAAGTGGAATTATTTTAATATAGGAGAGACATGACCTCCTTGCCCAACATTGCTAACAGTTTAGCTGCAGCATTTGGACTAGGTGAGTTTCAGATGGCATAATATTTTCTGAAATACATTGCAGTAATCCAACCCTGAAGATACCAAGGCATGGAAAGCTCTGGCCAAATGTATCATAAACTACTTCAGAAAGTTACATCAATTTCGAAACAAAGTTTACTATATGGCAGTGGGACAGGGCAGGGCATGCAGATATTTGAGAAATGGAAGTTTAGAATCTCCTGGGGCACATGAGATTGCATAGTTTTTTTGGATCCTGGACTAAAAATACAGACAAAGGGATAAAACAAGAATCCAAGAACAAATGATGAACAACAAAGAATGTGCAAAGTGCCAACGTAAGTCTTTGACTGTAGAGGCAGAAATGTCCCTTGGGTTTGTAAAATTTTAACTTTTCAAAACACTAATACTGTATAGAGATTATGTTACAAACTAGTGCCTTCACTAGTAAAGCATATAAATCATGCTGTAGTATGTAATCTTATAGTAACTTCTACAAGATTAGAAGTAACTACAGTAGTTGATTTATATATTTAATTCAAAGCCAGGATAATACATTCTGAATTACACATGCTTTAGAAAAGAAGAAAGAACTATGATCTCTGATTCTAGATTAAACAAAGGTTAAAGTAACAGTTCAAGTGACTTTTCCTTTACCAGCAAATTCCAAAACCACATTTAAAAGAAAACTGCAAAATGCACATAAGTCCAACGTAAGCATTTTTCATTCCAAAAATTTTAGAGGCAACATCCTACATTGAAGCCAGATGGGTGGAAGAACAAACTAAAACACAGGAAAATGTTAAAGAACAGCAAAATAATGTACTTGCCTCTGTTGCTATGGATGTGAAATTACTGGCAAACCTGACATGTTTTGCCAGAGCTTCTGTACTTGCTGAAATCCCTTCTTTGTCAAGATGATATTCAGGTGTAGCTCCCACCAGTACTATAAGCATAGACTGACATGCCACGAACACCTTTAAAGTAAAACAGAAAGAGTATATTTAGAGTGGGACAGACAATAAATATACTGGTCAGATCTCAACATTATAACACTCTGGTGTGATCAAGAAACAATAGGTGTGCAGACAGGAGACAAGCTCAATAAGTTGTAGCTGATACCAGGGGCAGAGAAACTTGTAAACCAATGGCATAAAGATCTACTTCCTTACTTCAGGAATTAGGAAAGTTTTGGCCTTCCACATCTAGCACATCAGTTAAGTATTTATAGTCCACCTGTAGTCCAGCAAATCTGGAGAACTACTGCTTTACATTCTACCGTACATATCCTTTTCTATTTACCTCTACAGCACAAAGTGAAGCACTGCTTTTGGGGACACTGTGTTAGTGAGGGGAACATCCCTTTCCACCAACTGCTTCCTGTATCTGTCCTTCTTGCCCTGATTTCTGCAGCAGATTATACTACAGTCAACCCTCAATTTACGAACTTAATCCGTTCCGGAAGGAAATTTGTAAATCGAAAGGTTCGTAATTAGAATCAGCATTTCCCCTAGGAATGCACTGAAAACCAATTAATCTGTTCCAGCTGTTTTTGGTTCTTAGGTCAAGGGGCGGTTTGTAAGTCGAAGCATTAGTTCCCATAGGAATTAATGCAAAGTTGGTTAATCCGTCCCTTTCACTAGGGGCAGATTTTTTTTCCTTTCTTTTTTATCCTAAGATGGCATCGGTCAGACCTGGGCAAAGTGCAGCCCGCAGGCCACATACAGCCCGCCGGTCATCGCTCCAGTCCGGCCCACCTGTCACCGCTCCTGTCTGGCCCGCACGTTACCGCTGAGTGAGCCGGAGCTCCGGCTCCAGTCACCCAGCACAGCAGTAAGCAAAACTTACTTGTCTTGACTGTTACTCTCGAACCGCAGGCTCCGCAGCCTGCGGCTCAAGAGTCTGGAAGCGATCCTTGCGCAGGCAACATGATGACGCATCACATCGCCTGTGCGAGATAGAAGACTGTCGGGGAGGAAAGCTGTGGGGAAATGGAGGACAGGTGAGTTAGCTCAATGGCGGGGTTTTTTTCTCTCCCCCTCCCCCCATGGTGAATGAATTACAACACTCACATAGTTAACTCCCTAAAAAGTTTTTTTTTAAGTAAAGTTGGTTCGGCCCCCGAACACAATTCAGATTTTTCATGTGGCCCCCTATAGAAATTACTTGCCAACCCCTGGCGTAGGTTAAAACCTACGGCAGGAAGCCACAGAGAGAATGAACGAACAATGTTTAAAAAGAACACTTTTTAAATCAAGCATCTTTTACACCAAGACAGGTACCTTTTCAACCAAGCACCTTTTAAATCAGAACAAGCAGCTTTTAAAGCAACCAAGCACGTTTTTACCCGAGCAGGTTTTAACTCAAACTGAGCTCCCTTTTACCCAAGCACCGTTTAACCCAAACAAAGCACCTTTTAAACTAAATTTTACATTTAAAAATGACAATACCAGGCAGTCCCAGGTCTCTCTCCCCACTTTCTAACCACTTGGACAAGCGAGGAAGCAAACAAGCAGCCTCTTTGCTAACTGAAAGTTCAAATTTCCCACTTTCCCTGCCTTCCCTGTACTTTTTTTCCGTTCGTAACTCGAGTCCAAGTTCACAAGTCGAGTCCAAATTTTCCTATCAGAGCAGTTCGTAAGTCGAAATGTTTGTAACTAGGGCCGTTCCCAAGTCGAGGGTTGATTTATATCACATCTGGAACACACACAGAAACAAACTACAATTCTTGCAGATATAGTACACAAAACTTTTGTATTCTCGAAGGCTTTCACGGCTGGGATCTGATAGCTGTTGTGGGTTTTTGAAATGAGGCGCACACTACCACATGTGCAAGCATAGCTGAAAAATGACAAACGTCCGCTGCCTCATCAAAAGCTAATGTTTTAGTCATTTAACAATTTATGAAGCACAGAGTGCTGTCCTCTGAAGATGCCGGCCATAGAGACTGGCGAAACGTTAGGAAGAACAACTTTCAGAACACGGCCAAAGAGCCCGAAAAAACCCACAACAACCAATTTATGAAGCGTCCACTGGCTCAAATTCATCAGGAGATATTACTAAAAATGCAAAGAACACATATGCACAATCCTGAATTCTGGAAGACTACAGAAGGGAAAACTAAAAAATAAAGGAAGTCTTAAGGGCCTTTGAGTGGTAATTGTAGGAACACGTAGGTACAAGTCTGCAGATCTGCCAATGCATGTGAGATGAATGGCCTTGAAGGTTTAGACCCAGGTTGGGCTAGTTCTGGCTTTCCAGATCTCTCAATGGCTATGTAGGCAAGGGCTAATGGGAGCTGCAGCCGAACAACATCTGGAAGACCCTGAGTTAGTTTTCAGCACAGCTAATGTACTGAGACGCTGAGGCAAATATATTTTCCCCTCCCTCCCTCCCTCCCACGCGCACACACGCGGGTGTAAAGACGGGGGAGGCTTCGACGTCGGCACACTTTTTGCCCGAAAGCCACCTTCGTGCACATTTTTCCGAAGGCAACAGCATCGCCTCACAGCCGTCACGTGGCAGGAACTAGCACTTTCTCCCCCGTCCTCTCCATGCCACGCAGTCTAAGTCAACATGTCACGTCCAGGCGCTGCAAACTCCACAGCCACTTCCTCGACAGTAAAACCGCCCGGAACTCAAAAGAGGCCCGTCGTCCTTCTTCCAGGAACGCGGACACGACGGCAGCCCCTTCCCCTCAGCGAAATGGGGCGGATGGGGGGGGGAGGCATTAACGCGCCCCGCGGGGATTCCCGAGTGCCCCCCCTCCCATCCACCCTCCAGGTGTTAAGGGACTCCAAGCTCGGCGGGGATGGGGGATTCTGGGGGCTGTAGTCCACGAAGGTCTGAGGACCACCAACAACAACCCATGCTGGGCGTCAGAGAAGAAGCCCCCCCCCCGCTGCCTCCCTTGTGTCGCCACAGGGCCGCGGCCGTTGCCTTGACGACTCGCGCTGCGCTCCTCTCGGCCGCCCCCGCCCCCACATTTTCCGCGCTGTTTTTTGCCTCTTCCTCGCGACTGACAAATGAGATAAACTGCGCGGGGGGGGGAGGTTTCAGGCGCAACCATTTGACTCAGGGAGGGAGGGGGGGAGGAGCTGGACCGTCCTCCCACCTGCAGCAGCACCAGGAACGCGGTGAGCCTCTTCTGCCTGGGGCCGAACTCCCCCACCAACCCAAAGGCCTCGTCCAGGTCCATACGGCTCCGCCGGGCCTCTCCGCAGCATCCCTCATCAAAACCGTCTCGGAAACCGGGAGGTCACGCCTGGAGCGCTAAGCTCGCTTGTCGTTAAGAGCCGTCTGGAGGTGGTGAGGCGGCGGCGGCGGCGGCGGCGGACGCTTACAGGGGAAGGAAAAGGAGGGAGGAGAACTCTCTACAGAGCGACCTCTAGCGGCCGTTGGTGACAGAACAAGGGCAAGGCGAGGCAGGGGGCGGGGCTGGAACGCTGCCACTCAATCTCCCTCTGCGCCCCCTCCCCCTTTTCAGGTCCAACGCGTCCGCTCCACAGAAGAAGCCTTGACGCGCAAGCGCTTCTGGGACAGGAGGGCTTGGTGTTCGTCCCGCGGCGGTTACGCGGAAGGCGTGATCCCGGTGGTGAGGCATGTTGGGGGGGGGATTGCAGAGAGGAACGTCTCCGCCGTCTGCCGTCTAGAGGAGGCCCTGGCGGTCCGAGGAGCTGGTTGTCCCCTGCGGTCACGGTCGCCTCCAAGTTGTGGCGACCCTACGAGTGGGCGCTCTCCCTCATGACCTGGCCTCAACTGCCTTGCTCAGCTTTTGTGAACTCAAGCCTGTGGCTTCCTTTTAAGGAGTCAGTCCATCTCTTCTGTGACTTTCCTCTTTTCCTGCTGCCTTCTTCCACCATTCCCGGCGTTATTTCCTTTTCCAGAGAATTCCGCCTTCCCCTGACCTGCCCAAAGTAGAACAGCCCGAGCCTCAACCTTTTTACCTTCAGGGATAGTTCAAGCTTGGTTTGATCTGGGGCCCTCTTGTTGGGCTTTCTGACACTCCAGGGTATCAACAAAGTTCTCCTTCAGCACTCCAAGCGAATTCAGCTTTCTTTCCCTGTCCAGCTTTCACAACCATACATGGGGGTCAGGAATACAAGAGTGCGGATGGTCTTGGTCTCCAGTGACAGCTCTTTTAAGAAGCTTACCTTTCACCAGCAAAACCTAAAGTGGTATTTAATGGGCTAATAGGCTGGCTTGCTGTGTATTGTCATATTAAAAACAAAGTATATACCAACAAGTTTATCATTACAACTGCAGCATGCAGTAAGGAGTAAGGTGCAATACCAGACCTTGAAAAATACAGTACTGTAACTTAAAATTGCAACTCCTAGAAGCCCTCAACCAGTGTGGATGTTCACCATGGCATTGCTGGTAGGAGACTCTGGCATGTGTGACCTGATCTAATGAACAGTTAGGGCCAAGTCAAACTGTCCTTCCTCAGCAAGACAATGTATATGTATAGCATAGCCTTTACAGTTGAAAGAAATACTGTAAACAACATGTATCTGAATGACTACAGCGGTGCCTCCGAAGACGATTTTAATTCATTCCATGGAAATCGGAATGCACTGAAATCTATTTAATGCATTCCAATTGGGGGAAAAAAATCACTGTCTTCTGAAAATTCTCCATAGAAGACATTATCTTGCAAAATACAGTTCCCCATACCATATTGGGGAAAAACAATCCCTTCAGCTGCACTGCCTTTGGAAATTCAATGGGTCTCAGATGACCTTCCCCCACTTTCTCTCTCCAGCAACAAAGAAAGAGAATGAAAGGAGTCAAAGATGGCTCTTGATAATGGTGATGCCGCTTGCCCTGATCCTTTAACATAGGGGAGAAAAAGAGGAAATTGTAATGTAAGACATCACCAGGACTTGCTACCTTTGCAATAGGTCCTAATGAGAAGAAAGAGATGAAAAAGAGTACAATTTTCCATTAACATAAGTTATGCAATTGAGTTCCCCACATTTGGGGAAATCACAGGAATCAGCATCAGCATCATTCCCAAAGTGTCATGGATAAACCTTCCCTATAAAAACCACTTTTATAAAGCAGCATTTTCTCTGCAATGTATGATTCAGAATGGCCCTTGCACCTCATACCCCCTTCTGTTCCCTAGCCCCCCAGGGCATGGTGACCCCCTGGCTGCACCTCCCATCATACAGGGCGGCACAGCCCCAGTCCTGCCAGAGTCCAAGAGAGCTCAGTGTTTTGGGGTGCCCTGTGAGACCCCATCAGGGGCTAAGTGTTCCTCCCACAATCCTCTAGTGCACAGGTATTAGCATATGCTAATACCTTATGCTAATACCTGTACACTAGAGGATTGTGGGAGGAACACCTAGCACTTGATGGGGGTCCCGCAGGGCACCCCAAAACACTTAGGAGCTGTCTTGGCCTCTGGCAGAACTGGGGCTGTGCCGCCCTGTACTGAGTGGGAGGTGCAGCCAGGGGGTCACCATGCCTTGGGGGGTTAGGGGACAGAAGGGGGTATGAGGTGCAATTTGCAATCATAGCCCCATTGGTGATGCTTTGTAAGATGGGTTTTCCCCCCATTGAAACACATTAATTACATAAACTCTACTTTTTATCCCAAAAAAGTGGGGCAGAAAGTTTTTTCCAGGAGGCAGACCCTGGAAATCTAGCAGCATACACTTTCTCCCTACTTTTTTGGAATAAAAAAATAGGTCTTATGTAATTAATGTGTTTCAATTGGGGGGAAAACCATCTCGTGAAACAGGATGTTTAAATAAATAAAAAAATAAAATAAATAAAAAAAATAATAAATAATAAAAAAAAAAAGCTGTCTTGTGAGGCAAGGACCCAAACATTGTCCAGTGAAAATTGCCCATAGCTATAGGAACAATTGTTTTGAGAGGCAATTGGCTAGCAAGGCACCACTGTATGTGTATAGGGTTAGCTGCTTGGCTGGCTTTGCTATGTGTGCCCTGTGTCAATGATTGGATGTTAATTTCAAATACACATTTCTTTTCTCTTTTCCAGGGACTTGAAAACATATCAGATGTCCCTTTAATCTCCTGTTGATGGTAGTGCTGAGTTTACCAGTGAAACCACTGCTTGTGATATACATGAAATGGAAATCTAGCACCAGCACAGACAAACAAGCTTGTGAAGTCACCACAGTAGAGTGGCAGGCAGTGCATATGTCTGATAGAACCTCTTTCTCCTCTGATTCCACTTTGCTATTGCTGTTGGGTTTCTCCCACATTTCTTTTACAGTGCAACTAAAGAAAAGCAGCTCTTCTCACTGACATTGTTTAGGAGTCACAAATATTTCTTCCTCTGGCAAGCAGTTTTGTAGGGGAAAGCAAAAGGAAAATTGAGAAATACCATGGACTTAGAATCACAGATTTGGAAGAGACCACAGGGGCCATCGAGTCCAACCCTCTGCCATGCAGTAACTCCATCAAAGCACTTCTGACAGATGGCCATCCAGCCTCTGTTTAAAAACCTTCAAAGAAGGAGAATCCACCACACTCCCAAGGTATCATATTCCACTGCCAACCAGCTCTGACTGTCAGGAAGTTCTTCCTGAGATTCAGGTGCAATCTCTTTTCCTTTAGTTTGAAACCATTGCTCCTTCTTTTAGTGTCTGGAGCCGTGGAAAACAAACCTGTCCCTTCCTCACCATGACATCCCTTCAGATATTTAAACATGGCTATTATGTCCCCTCTTAATCTTGTTTTTGCAGGGCTAAACATTTCCAGCTCCCTAAGCCGCTCCTCATAGGACATGGCTTCCAGATGTTTGACCATTTTCATTGCCCTCCTGTGGACATGTTCCAGGTAGTCAACATCCTTCTTGAATTGAGGTGCCCAGAACTGAACACAATACTCCAGGTGAGGTCTGGCCAAAGCAGAATAGAGTGGTAGTATTACTTCCCTTGATCTAGACACTATACTTCTATTGATGCAACCAAGAATTGCGTTGACTTTCTTGGCGGCTGCATCACACTGCTGACTCATGTTCAGTTCAGTTTGTCGTCTACCAAGACTCCTAAATCCCTTTCACAAGTACTGTTGTCTAGCCAGGTGTCTTCCATCCTATATCTGTGTAGTTCATTTTTTTCTGCCTACATGTGTTGTTGTTGTTTAGTTGTGTCCGACTCTTCGTGACCCCATGGACCAGAGCACGCCAGGCCCTCCTATCTTCCACTGCCTCCCGGAGTTGTGCCAAATTCATGTTGGTTGCTTCGCAGACACTGTCCAGCCATCTCATCCTTAGTCGTCCCCTTCTCCTCTTGCCGTCACACTTTCCTAACATCAAGTTTTTTTCCAAGGAGTCTTCTCTTCTCATGAGATGGCCAAAGTACTGGAGCCTCAGCTTCAGGATCTGTCCTTCCAGTGAGCACTCAGGGTTGATTTCCTTTAGAATTGATAGGTTTATTCTCCTTGCAGTCCAGGGGATTCTCAAGAGCCTCCTCCAGCACCACAATTCAAAGGCATGAATTCTTCGGCGGTCTGCTTTCTTTATGGTCCAGTTCTCACTTCCATACATCACGACAGGAAAAACCATAGCTTTGACTATTCGGACTTTTGTTGGCAAGGTGATGTCTCTGCTTTTTAAGATGCTGTCAAGATTTGTCATCGCTTTCCTCCCAAGAAGCAGGCGTCTTAATTTCATGGCTGCTGTCTCCATCTGCAGTGATCATGGAGCCCAGGAAAATAAAATCTGACACTGCCTCCATATCTTCCCCTTCTATTTCCCAGGAGGTGATGGGACCAGTGGCCATGATCTTAGTTTTTTTGATGTTGAGTTTCAGACCATTTTTTGCACTCTCCTCTTTCACCCTCATTACAAGGTTCTTTAATTCCTCCTCACTTTCTGCCATCAGAGTGGTATCATCTGCATATCGGAGGTTGTTGATATTTCTTCCGGCAATCTTAATTCCAGCTTGGGATTCCTCCAGTCCAGCCTTCCGCATGATGTATTCTGCATATTTATTTATTTTATTTATTTGATTTTTACTCCGCCCCTCTAGACCATGTCTACTCGAGGCAGCTTACAAAATAAAACAAAACAGTATAAAAATATATAAAATCATAAAATTACATAAGTTAAATAAGCTGGGGGACAATATACAGCCTTGTTGTACTCCTTTCCCAATTTTGAACCAATCAGTTGTTCCATATCCAGTTCTAACTGTTGCTTCCTGTCCCACATATAGGTTTCTCAGGAGATAGATAAGGTGGTCAGGCACTCCCATTTCTTTAAGAACTTGCCATAGTTTGCTGTGGTTGACACAGTCAAGGGCTTTTGCATAGTCAATGAAGCAGAAGTAGATATTTTTCTGGAACTCTCTGGCTTTCTCCATAATTCAGCGCAAGTTAGCAATTTGGTCTCTAGTTCCTCTGTCTCTTCGGAATCCAGCTTGTACTTCTGGGAGTTCTCGGTCCACATACTGCTGAAGCCTACCTTGTAGGATTCTGAGCATAGGACTTTACATTTCTCCCTGTTGAATTTCATTTTGTTAGTTTTTGGCCAGGACTCTAATTGAGTACAGATATTGAATAGAACAGGGCCCAGAACAGAACCCTGACGCACCCACTAGTTACCTCTCTCCAGGATGAACAGAAGCCATTGGTGAGCACCCTTTGGGTTCAGTCAGTCAACCAATTACAAATCCACTGAACAGTACCACTGTCTAGACTTCGGGGGGGGGGCTTTCCTGCTCTTTGAATTTTCCAAGATTCTCACAGGCATAATTCTGGGAGAGGAAGCCCATAAGAGGAGCCCTTCTGACCTCCATATTTTCCCAGGCACTTCTGCTTTGAAAAGCAAGAACACTGCCCTGGTGCACTGTGTGAATTGCAAAGATTCATAGGAGGAGGAGTTCCATTGAATGCACCCTCTATAGAGTCTCATGGGTGATGGAAATAACCCTCTCATGAACTTGTGGGAGTCCCAGATAGCCTTGGGACTCATGCAGAACACAGGATGATTTCCTTGCTGTTCAGAGCAGAAGCATCTGGGACGAGTGTTGGGGTAGGCAGGCCAGGCTCTTCTGAAGCCTTGTTTTGGGGCATCCTAGAATTCTGACTGGGGTGGGGTCCTGAATGATTCTGGGAGTCTTTAAAAAAGAGGTTACTTAACTGTAATCATGGTTCTTCGAGTGGTACTCTGTGAATCCACACGAATGGGTTAAACTACACCTGCGCAGGATTCTTTGGAATATTCTAGACTCTGGAGCTTAAATAATGACAAGTTAAATGTCTTCCCATGTCGTGCATGCTCTGCCTACCTGTGGTACCTCAGTTCTGAATATCTGCCGCTGCAATGGCTCTGAAAATCAAATGCCAAAAGTAGTTGTGATGGATAGCGGAGAGGTTGAGTGGGACGTGTGGATTCACAGAGTACTACTCGAAGAACCACAGTTACAGGCAAGTAACCTCTCTTTCTTCTTCGTGGTCTCTGGGAATGCACACAAATGACTAGCAAACTCACCGGTAGGAGGGCCATCACGGCAGAAGTCAGCACAGCCCTTCCAAAACTTGCTTCTTTTTTGGCTCTGACATCCACTCTATAATGCATAGCAAAGGTGAATAGTGTAGACTAAGTCGCTGATCGATGATGTCGGAGAGATCAATGCCATGCAGTCATGCAGTGGAAGTAGCAATGGCTCTGGTGGAATGCGCTTTGAGCACCTCTGGTGGAGTCTTGCTGAACAGGTCATAGGCTAAAGCTATAGCAGAAACTACCCACCTGGAAATCGATTGGGAAGAAGCTGGGTGACCTTTCCGGGTTCCATGAAAGCAGACGAACAATCTGGGAGATTTGCAAAAGTCCTTAGTTCTTGAAATATAAAAGGCTAAAGCCTGACGAACATCAAGGGAATTGAGCATGCGCTCAACATCTGAGGAAGGGTTGGGAAACAACATTGGGAGAATCAAGGGCTGATTAACATGAAATTCTGAGATCATCTCAGGGAGGAATGAAACATCAGGATATAGAACAACCTTCTCTGGGTAAAACTGTATATAAGGCGTATCAGCCCTTAGTGGAGCCACTTTACTTGCCCTTTGTGCAGACGTTATAGCCACCAAGAACAACGTCTCTAAGGATAGTAATTTCAAAGAGGTAGAAGCCATTGACTCGAATGGAGGTTGTGTGAGTACCTTCAGAACAGTCTGAAGAGACCATTGAGGAGTTGGAGATCACACAGGATGACGAATATTACGCAGACCTCAAAGGAATTTCTTTAGGGTCAGGTGAGAGAACAATTGAGAAGCATCAGAACCCACAGGTTGATATGAGACGATGGCTGACACATAAACTTTAAGTGTGGAATGCACCAGACCCATATCAAACAAATGGCAGAGAAACAGGAACCATAACAAAACCTCTGAATTCAACAAACTTGGTAAAGGCGGACCATTTGCATGAATACAACAGCTTGGTTGAAGGCTTTCTAGCCTTCTCGAGCACCTCCTTTACGGTGGGGGAATCCTCCACTGTGAGATGGAGAGACTCGACATCGGGGTGACAGACATTGCCTCCGTCCTGAGTCAGGAGAGATGGTTGGGGAGGCAATCTCAGTTAATCAGTCACGATGGAATGGAGGGTGGTAAACCATGGTTGTTGAGGCCACCATGGCACTACCAGGATGGCATCTCCTTTCAGTTGGTGAATTTTGATTATCGTCCACTGAATGAGTGGCGGGGGGGAGGAGATAGAGAAGGACCGTGTCCTAGTGCACATAAAGGCAGCTCCTAAGGATCTCATGCCTCTGCCTGCTTGGGAACAGAAACGTTCACACTTTGCATTGAACTGCGTGGCAATTGATGGCAGGTGTGCCCCACGTGTTGCAGATGCATGCAAACACCAAGTCGTCAAGGACCCATTTGTGTGTTTTAGTGATCAAACAGCTCAGGTGATTGGCCACATCATTGCCCTCTGTCGCCACATGGATAGGGATTGGAAATATGTAATGATCGTAGCACCACTCCCAGAGGTGGATCAACATGTATAGAAGGGACAAAGAATTAGTGCCTCCCTGTTTGTTTATGTAGTACAAAGTGGTCATGTTGTCTGTGGCCATTTGTACTCCTCGACCAACCAGAAGTGGATAGAAAGCGCGGAAGGCCTTGATAACTGCTAACATTTCCAGATGACTGATATGTAGCAGCTTCTCCGAGCTGGACCACCTGGCGTGAATCTTGTGAACACCAAGTGCGCACCCCATCCGAGTCTCAGCCGAAGATCTGGAACCTGAGGGGTTAACTACAGCTGAGGAGAATGCTGGGTGATTAGAAACATAGAGAGCTGAATCGCCACCAGATTCTCCTCCCCCAATAGCCAGGATGAGTGCTAGATTTTGGCAAAGACTTATGACGCAAAGGTCAGATGATCGCTTGAATGCTGCCCGCAGAAACATCAGGTCAGCTAGTCCTGAGTTTTGACACGATGAAAGGCTTCCAGCAGTTCAATGACTGTTTTGCTATATAATCAGCTGCCAGACGGCTGGGAAGCTCATGGAAGCAACAAGTCAAATCTCTGGCTCACATCCACGCTCCTGACTACTTTGAACCTTGATCTCTGAACCCTTGGCTTTGGACTCTGACCCTGGACTACGTTGTGTGATTTGGCTTTGGATCCTAACCTCGACTTATGGTTTGTGATTTGGCTTTGGCATTTTGGTATCGGCCCTACATCCTCTGAACTTCTGATATTGGACTGGCTTATCGGACTTTGCTCTTGAAACCCCCAGGAACATGACAACCATGTTAGTTGATGCACCAACTCTGGAGTGACCTGAAGATGCTTGGCAGGGTTGTCCAGCAGAGGATTGAACTGGGAGAGATACCATACCTGCAGGGAGCACATCTTCAGTCGCACATGCGGAAGAGCAGATGTGGTAGAAGCCATCAGACCCAGGAGATGTTGAGTGTGGTATGTCATCACCCTGGTGCCTGGCTGAAATGGACAGATAACACGATGTAATTTGTGAATTCTTTTGGCATGAAGGAAGACCCTGGCTCTGTTGGAGTCCAGAACTGTGCCAATTTAGTCCATAGTCTGAGAAGGTATGAGATGGGATTTCGTAATGTTGACTTGAAGACCTAGATCTGCCTACCTTTGTAGTGCAAAAGTTGTGTCCTCTTCTGCCTTGGCATAAAAGCCAATGACGATCAACCAGTCGTCTATGTATGAAAAAAACATGATGTTGTTGAGACGAAGGTAGGCTGCTACTGGAGCTAGGCACTTTGTGAAAGTCCTTGGGGCGGTGGCAAGGCCAAAGGGGAGGGTGCAGAATTGGTACACTGATTCCATGAAAATAAATCTGAGATATTTGCAGTGACACTCGTCACTGAAAATAAGTGTCCTGCAAGTCTATCACAACAAACCAATTGCCTGGAGCAAGAAGTGGTACGATGGACTTCAAAGTGACCATACGGAACCACCTGTGATGAAGGCAAGTGTTCAGACACCTGAGATCCAAAATTGGCCATAGACCTCCATCCCTCTTGGGGACCGTGAAATGTTGGGAGTAGAATCCGTCCAGTGCTTCCTGAGAAGTAACATGTTGAATGGCATCCTTCTGAAGAAGAACAGAGACTACTTCCTCTAGAGCAGGTGAGTAAGTAGTGATCTTGAGATAACCAAGAGGAGGAAGATCTGAGCATTTTAGCAAGTAAGCAAGATATATGATGGCGAGCACCCAAACGTCTACGGTGATGGTGGACCACTTGTTGAAAAAGGGGGCTAGCTGAGGAAGATAAGATAGACTGGATGGACAAATCAGTAGAGGACAGTCAAAGATATTGTTTGCCCTTCTTGGCAGGGCAACGAAAATTTTGGCAACGCTGATTAGAAGTCTAAGGTCTGAAGGACATGGTAGCAGAGGATGAAGGAGGATTTGGTCTGTCCTGAGGAGGTTTATAGGAATGGTAGGATTGTTAATAAGGCTGGTATGATTGTTGATACAATTACTGAGAGGTAAATGGTCTGCGCCATTGCTATCATTGGTACCTAAGCTGTTGGACATAATAAGACCACACTGTTTTTCTAATCTTATGCAGGTTCTCCATCACCTCGTCAGTTTTCTCATTGGACAACCCCGTCAAACGTAAGCTCTTTAATCCATGACCTGGCATCATCATTGATGCCTACTGAACGCAGCCAAGCATGTCTGCAAAGAGGAATGGCTGATATCATTGACTTGGAAGCCACATCCACAGAATGACGAGATGCCAAGTGTTGCTGTTTGGCCAGTGTTGTTGCTTCCAAGTGTGTATTAAGGGCCGTGGCTCTGGTTTCCTAAGGGGCAGCTTGAAGAATTGGCAGGATCTTACTCCACAACTGCCTCTGATAGGCGCCCATGGCCCCTTGATAATTGGAGACCCTCATCACAAAAGAAGCCAACGAATACATGCCACAGCCGAGCACATCCAGTTTCCGACCCTCTCTATTGGTAGGAGTCACTTTAGCCTGATTCTCCGCTCTTGACTGGTTAGACTGGACAATGTTGGAGTTCGGGGCCGGGTGTTTACTCAGGAAATATGTATCATTGCAGTGTGTTCTGTAATGATTCTCAATCCTTCTTGAAAGCTGCAAAGATATAGGTGGTTGAGTCCATGATTCCTTGATTAGATCTAGCATTGATGGAATAAATGCTAAACTCAAAGGTGGTGCTTTCTCTTGATTTATATCATCAAATACCAAGTCTTGCTTGGGGGGTGGAGGTTGATCAATGTCCAATTCCAGTGACTTAACAATTCAAAGTATTAACTGTGAGTATGACGTGAAGTCTTCTGAGGGAGACGGGGGGTATATGTCAACCACGTCTGAGTCTGGTGTTGGCAAATTAGATGGAGATTCCCTCAATGCCTCTGACTGTTGATCCTGGTCAGACATTGACAATACCGACGAGCCTCTGGACTCCCTGTCAATAGACAGAGGGGGTGATGGTGAGTGTCTGTGTGTTCTTGACACGGATGTTGAGACTCAGAATCAGTGCTGACAGCCCTACATCAGGCGATTGAATTGATCTTAAGGATACAGCCTGACGGGATGCCTGAGAACAGGATGTTCTGGAATGTGCTACTGGTGGTGTCGGTATCTATGGTGCTTGAGATCGCTTCTCCATGGGAATCAAATGCTTCTGTTGGAAATAGTGTTTTGAAGCAGGCTTTGCAGCCACCGGTTCAACCTGGAGATAGACTTGGTGTTGACGTTGAGGTGGCAAAGGAGAAGGGGGTGACCCCAAAGAGGCGTAGATTTAATGTACCCTCTTGGGTCTAACATAATCCCTGGCGTTGTACATGGGATCGATGTCATATCCCTGATATTGAAGTCAAAATCCAATACGCTCAGTTTCCACATACAGTGGCTTATCGTAATCGACAATAGTATGATGCTGGGACAGACGCGGGAGCATTATGACATCCCAATGTTGAGAAGGGTGTCTGTCTGGAGAAACATGGTGATGCTTCCTGAGATGTTTTCGCGGAGAGAATTGTCTTGGTGACATCTCCAAATCTGATACCTGAGCCATTGTTGCCCTCCCGATAGACATGGGACTAGAATGGGCCGAGGCTGGGCTGGAAATCATGTCAGCCTCTGAACGGCCATGGCTTGGAGACAGGCTCAGAATCGACCTTGACACCTGTGGTTGTGGCTGCAATGGAAAGCCCTCTCCCTCAGAAAGCAATTAGGGATCGCACAATTCCCTGGACAATTCCTCCAGGATAGGCAAAGGCAAAGTGATTCTCACAGGAGAAGGCTCCCTCAGTTGAACCAACTTGTGAGGATGTTTCACCTTCTTATGTTTAGACACCTCCTTCTTTTTCTTCAGATCTTTACTAGATGATGCCTTTGGTACTGATGTCGACCCCCGCATCAAAGATTTCTTTGATTTAGACACTTTCAATGATGCTTTGGAGGAAGGAGTAACTGGTGTCGGTGAATCAACAGGGTTGGTACGAGGGGTAGGGGGAGCAGTAGGAATGGCAGGTTCCATCTCTGTCAAGCCTGAAAGTGTCAGTGACTTTTCCCAGAGACAGAAACAGAGTCGTTGCAACCGAAGCTTTAAAGCAGGCTTGGTCAGTTTCTTGTGCTCCTGGCAAGAATTGAGCTGATGTCTTTCCCCTAAACAAAACAAACAGCAGTTGTGGCCATCCGTGAAAGGGATTTTATTAGCACACGATGCACACCGTTTGAATGGGCCTGAAGAGGCCATAACATTTGGTGGGAACCAGAGAACGATATCAACGAAGGGACAAAACTCACGGAAGACGATAATGATAGAAGTCCTGAATCAAGCCGAGATATCAATCAGATAAGAGAATCAAGTATAAGTCCAATCCAAAATCAGAACGATAAACAGTCCAAGGGTGAAGCCAAATAATCACAAAATCAAAATCAGGATCAGAGTGAAATCAAAGGTCAGATCAGTCTAAGTCAATAAGCCAGATGAAAATCGTAGTCAGAAACAGTCCAAGGTCAAACCAGAAATTTTTAAAGGAAGAATAAGCTCTAAGAGATTCGAAGCTGTCTGATTGCAGCAGCGGCAAAAAGGAACTGAGGTACCACGGGCAGGTGGAGCATGTGTGACACAGGAAGATGTTTAATTTGTCATTATTTAAGCTCTAGAATATCCCAAAGAGTCCTGCGCAGGTGCAGTTTAACCCATTCGTGTGCATTCACAGAGACCACAAAGAAGAACCATAATTGGTCTTTTCCCAGGACTGTAGTTACTTTAGCCTTTCTTCTGAGCAGAGCTCAGAAATCTTGCTTTGGATTCCAAGCCAAAGAATCTCCTTTTCTAAGCATTGTTTTTGAGTAAAACTGGAATATTTATGCAAACAGTAACACTGATAGTAAAGTGTATGGATTTTGATGGAGTATACTTTCCATTTAGTGAGTCTGAAGTCACAGATTCTTTTCCAAGTAAGTAACATTGTCATAGAGGTGAAAGGACAGTTCTCAAAGCATTTAAAGAATGAGATAGGTGTGATGATTGCCCCACGTCACTCATGCCATTAATAGTCATGAGCTGATTTGCATGAGCCTAAGAGAGGACTGGAGAGGCGGAGTCAGCAGCTATATGAGGCTTGGCAGGAGAAGGAGGAGTCAGATAGAGATTGGGATGAGATCCAGATAGAGATTGGGATGAGATCCAGATAGAGATTGGGATGAGATCCAGATAGAGATAAGGGCTGGTTAGTCAGAGAGAGAGAGAGGGAACAGATACTGAGTGACAAGGCTGGTAAAGAAAATAGTAGGGAAGGGGGTAATGATATTGCAAGAGAAAAGTATGTACTGAGAGAACTGTTAATGATTTTCTAGTGTATAATGTTTATCTGAAGAACTGTTATTATTAAATCTGCTTCACTTCAATAAATAAGTTCTGTTTGTATTCACAAGACAAGTGTTCTGAGAAACGTCATTTATATCATGGATAGAAGTAATCCACTGGTGGCAGCGAGAGGAAAACGTGACGTGAGCCTTTGTGAGGGCAAAACACGCAGGTGCCGCAAGGGTGAACACCGCAATAGATTTCGTATTTCTTTGAAGTCTCTCTTTGATTTGGTGTTTCCCACACTCATATGGCTATATATAATCATTTCCCCCTTTTAATGAATTATTAAAAAGGGGGCTGGTTTATATGCAGATTACTAGCTAAGAGCAATTTGTTTTTGGAAATGAGACAAAAATTGAGATCATCTGAAAGTCTTCTTAACATCACTAGAAAATAATTACCAGGTAGTTAGAGGGGGCAGGGGGAGAGAATAATGTTTGTTATGCCTCTTTCTTGCACATACGTTCCAGTGAAGTAGCATTCCATTGCAACTCCTTTGGCTAGTAAAGTTGCAGTCTGGTACCCTCTTATCTATGATTAAGCCTCACTGTACTCAGTGGGACTTACTTTTGGATAGACATATCTCAGATCACAGTGCAGATGTGATTGAGAGATGGTAATTAACTATTGCAGCTCAGTGGTTTAGGTATCTGGCTGCGGATCCAGGGAATGGGTGTTCAATTCCCCCCTGTACCTCCTGGGAGAAGAGCCATCCTGTGTAGCCTTGGGCAAGCTGCAGATTCCCAGCCCCCACCCCACCCCAGAAAAAGGGAATGGGAAACCACTTCTGTCTACAGTATTCTCTACATGGAAAACCATGAAAAAGTTATCACAATTGACTTGACTGCACATTCTATTATTTGATTGTGGGGAAATTGTATGCTTTTACAATGTATATGTGGCAATAGCAGATATTGTGCTAAGCGCGCAAATCACGTATACAGTGTGGTTGCTTCCAGTAAGGATGATTCATTAACCTGCTTTGGTATCTAGGATAATTACCTGTCTCTGGGTTAATTGTATTAACTTACTTGTGTATGTAAGGTGCTATCTGTCTATGTTTACCCTGCTCGTGTATTCAGGAATGTTTACCCTGCTTGTGTATTTAGGATTTACGTGCCTCTGTTTACCGGCCCCTCTGTTTACCATACTTGTGTATTCAGGATATTACCTGCCTGTGTTTAGAATGGTCACTGGTTAACTAGTGCAAAGGTAGTAGAGAACAATAAAAGGGGGGCGCGGCGATGAATAGGGAGGAATTCCCACTGAACAGCATTGCACAGCATGCTGTGTTTTGTTCATCCGGATCCCGCTCTGAAACACACACTCGAGTGCTCGCCTCTTTCTTTGTCCTTGTTGGTCAAGAGGGGGAAAAGGCTTCATCTGCAGATCCCTACAACTAGACTTCATCTGCAGATCCCTACAACAAGACTTCATCTGCAGATCCCGACAATTAGGTTTCATTTGCAGATCCCTACAACAAGGCTTCATCTGCAGATCCCGACATTTGATGATGATGATGAGGAGGAGGATTGTTGCTTTAATATTTAATATATTTTTTACAACCTTCATCTGTATGGTTATGGGTAGAGATGGGCATGAATCAGAAAAATTGTGATTAGTTTTGATTCATGATTTGTCATGGTAGACAAATTGCAAATGTACATTTTTTTTCTGATGAATCAGTTTAAAATCCTATAAAATGCCCTTTCCCAACATTTAGAGACACCAAATTCACAGGGAAGCTTCCACTGACTTTCCTCTACAAGCCTTGCATGTTTGGTGAAGTTTGGGTTTCAGATCTCTGAGTTATACACTCACAAGTAGGGCCTCCTATAGGAAAGTCCCCCCCCAAGCATTTAGAGACGCCAAAATGACGGAGAAGCTTCTACTGACACTACTGACACTCCTCTACAATCTCTCCATGTTTAGCAAAGTTTGGGTTTTGGACATCCAAATTTATACACCCACAAAGTGCATCCTCCCAGGAAAGTGCCCTTTAGCAGTTGTCTTGGGGAAACCAGATCTTCACCAACTTGGAGGGATTGTAAAGGAGAGCCAGAGGAAGCTTCCTTGTGATTTTACTGTCTCTAGGTGCCTGGGGAGCCATTTTGTAGCCAAACAATTAATCAAAAAATAGCTAAAAATTCATTGATTCGTGTTCATCAGGGGCATTGATTCATACGAATACAATTCAACAAATTAGCAAATTTTGAATGAATTTGGTGATTCGTTTTTTTAATTCATGCCCATTTCTAGTTATGGAGTAAAGAAACTATGGATATGAAACAAGAGGTGTGTGGTATTCATGGCCCAGAAGCCCCTGTGTCATGACTAAAATAGAAAAAGAGCAAGTTGCAGAGAGGGACCAGTGGAAAAAAGGAACAAGGGCAATTAGCAAGGCTAGACTGAGCCTACAGGGCTCCTCTGCTCCCTAGCCAAAGAATTAACAATGATGGGGAAGGAGAAAAGGAGATGATAAATTTCTTCCTGTACCCAAGGGTTGCCTCTTATCTCATTGCTTCAGGATTCTCAAGGCCCTTAACTTGTCCCATTTTGTTCACGTCTCATTTACTCCCTTTTAAATTCCCATTCATTAAAAGCTGTTGAATGAAGAAAATCTGTTTGTAAAATTTTGTTATGTATATTGACATCACAGATTTCCATTAATATACCATGCATTTACTTTCATGCTCTTTTTAGCCCAACTTCCATTTTAAGTTTTGAAATATTTTTAGAAATTGAATTACTCCCTTAAGAAACATAGCAGATATTACTGTCCAGAATTACATGTGATAAAAACGGTTCATCTACTGAAGAGTACTTAAAATAAAATAAAACAGTAATATTGATCATTCCTGAATGTTTAACTTTTGTATAAGAGAAATTGAGTAACCCCTTGGCAAAATGGCAAACAATGGACTGCCAGAATACATTATATCGTATGTTGTCAACTAAAAGAAAGAGGAGTGAATATTCTCTCCAGTATTGGACTGCATGTACTTTGAAGATTATTGTTTGATCCCTTCCCAATAATCCTCTTTAAACTCCTGTTGCAGATTTTGTTGTTATTTTTACTCATGAGTTCTGATCACGTATCAGTTTTGCACGTTATGTTAGATAGAAAACTGTGCTATAAAAAAAGAGGCCAAGTATGTCATCTGATTAAATAGCCCTGCTATATAATTAGGCCAAGCGAAGATAATTTGCACAGCTTTCCAAGCCCCAGAATACCTTTTAATGGAAAAATAAGCCTATAATCATTTTTGAGTTGAGTAGGCTATCTATATGCTAAAGGGTTCCCCCACTTCTTGTAAACTTATTTTCACACCACATGAAGGCAGGATTATACAGAGTGGAGGAATGGGACACAATGGCTTGTGTAGACAATACTCATAAGCAAACCACAAACTGTAGCAAATGTCTGGCTTATACTAACAAAAGTCAGAAAGTCGTTAGATGGAACTAAAGCTGTTTTTAATTTAGCCTAGTTGTCTCAAGGCACATATGGCAGAAAAACAGTATCTTTCTGTATCATCTGGCTTGCCCGATAAGAGGCTAAGCTAGCAGTAAACCAGCTGGTGATGCTTAAGTATTAACAGGAAGGTTTTCAGCAAATTCCTGCATATTATTTTCTTTAATATGACTGAATGTTTCTAAGTATTTAAATTTTTATTGTATTAATATTTATTTAAAATATTTCTTACCCCACCTTTCTCCTTAAAAAGGACCCAAGGCAACCAATATCTTTAAAAGATAATATTTAAAGATAAAAACAGTAAATATACAAATGTTAAAAAGGATTGAACAGCTATTACACTAAAAGATGGTAAACAAAAGCAACACCAAAAACATTCAAAGCAGTAAGGCACAGTCATCCACTTAAAAACTCCACTCAGGCAACCAGTCATTGAGGGAAAGCTTGCCTGAAGAGAAAGCTCTTTGCCTGCTTGTGGAAAGACAACACAGATGGGGCAAGCCCAGATCTTAACACCCAAGCGGGCTCATAAAATGAGACACAGTCCAGATAGTTTGGACCCAAGCTATTTAGGGCTTTAAAGGTTAGAACCAGCACTTTGAATTGTGCCTGGAAATGGATCGGCAACCAGTGGAGCTGCTGTGACGGGGGGGGGGTATGTGATCTCTGCAATCAGCCCCCATTAGCAATCTGGCTGCTGTGTTTTTGGACCTACTATAGTTTCCAGAGGCAGCCCCATGTAGAGCATGTTACAGTAATCCAGCCGGAATGTAACTTTGGGCCTGTCCACATCAGGAAATTTGATGTGGTACAGCCCATACTTAAAGAGTTCTTAAGTTCAGATAGTTTTAAATCTTAGTTGAGCAATCCTTCTGTCCAGGGGAAAACATTGGGGTGAAATCTGGAAGTTGAGTCATCTTGTTAGGTTGAAATATTTTGCTACTCATCCGAGTAGCTTCTTTGGTCTGAAGAGAGTTGGTAGGATATCTCTGATATATCCTCCATGTTGGTTTCACTTCCCCCTGGTCTGAATAGGCTCCTTAGAAGAACAAAGGACTGGGGGTGAGGGATAATCCCGCTTCTGCAGTCCTTCTCCACCCATTGTCATGGGTCATTAACAGTGGTCTTTCTGGTGTGTGTCATTGCAACAATACATTGGAGGAACCAAACAGTCACTAAACAGGAAAATGGCCCAGCACAGGAGGGGCAATGGCTCAGGACCACAGTCAGCAGTGAAGGACAAAGGACACTCATTTGATGACCAAGATGTACTCATTTTGTACTCAGAAGATAGGTGGTTTGAGAGAGGGGTCAGGGAGTCCATACATGTGCATATAGAAAATCCCTCACTCAAGAGGAGTGGAGACCTTAGATACTATCTGTCTTCTATTTATCATGCTGCCCTTTCATCCATCTCCAGGAACATTAGGACCAAACACACCAGAAAGACCATTGTTAACAACTATTAATGACTATTAACAAGAAATAAGTACAGTTGCCATGATGTAACTTCCAGATAACCACACCGGGATGACTGAGAATCTTCACAGATACTTTGGGATGAGAGTTGAGAAGAGAGATAACGCTGCCCCTTTTTCCAGCCCTTTGCCTCAGCCAGGGCTCTGGTAGGACTGCACTGCTTTGTGGGGTGGAGCCTAAGAAGTCAACATAACCCCATTTCCCTGCCTTTTCTCATACCTTGTTCAGGAGGCTGGAGTCACTTCCATTTTTGTTTGTTAAAGGAATAAGTATGCATATCGAAATGGCAATGCATCAACCTGGCATGGTTTTAGAATTTCACTGTGCTGTTTCGGGAAATATTAATAATAAAAGAAGATTAAAATAGAGGAAATGAGTTCTCCACCCTTCTTTTTTAATGCCGCAACCCTAAATACATCACAGAGTTGTCTCCTCAATTAATGCCATCCCCAGTGTCATTTTGGTGAAAGTATCTCTCAGTGAAGGCTAAACAAAGAGCTCTTTTGCATCTCAATGAATTGTGCCAAATAGATTGCATGCTCTAGCCCTATGCCACTTTGGTGCGGGACACCTCTTAAAGGAGAGAAATGGATCGATCTAAGTAGAAACATAAGCGGATGAAGTCTTTTTTCATGTCAAAGAGTACCATCAGGGTTCCATATATCATAACTACATACCAGTGTGGACAGGCTCTAAGGCATGAATCACCTCAGCCAGATCACACCTCTCCAGGAACCGGCACAGCTGGTGCATTAGTTTTAATTTGCAAAGGCCATCCTGGCCACTGCCGAAACCTGAGCATCCAGGCTAAGAATTGAATCCAAGAGCACCTCCAAGCTGGACATCTGTGTTTTCATGGGCAACCCATCCAGCACAGGCTGAATGCCTATTCCTTGATCTGCCTTTCAGCTGACCAAGAGCACCTCTGTCCTGTCTGAATTAAGTTTCAGTTTAACATTCACCCATTATTGACACCAGACACTGATCTAAACTGCTTCCTCAGATTTAGGTGGCAAGGAGAGATAGAGTTGGGTGTCATCAGCGTACTGGTGACACCAAACCTAAAGCTCCAGGCAACCTCTACCAGCGATTTCATGCAGAGGTTAAGTAACGTAAGAGACAAAACACAACCCTGAGGGACCCTACAGGCCAGCATCAC
The DNA here is from genome assembly GCF_051106095.1 of Pogona vitticeps. Taxonomy (NCBI): domain Eukaryota; kingdom Metazoa; phylum Chordata; class Lepidosauria; order Squamata; family Agamidae; genus Pogona; species Pogona vitticeps. The sequence continues at coordinate 97,063,318 of NC_135785.1, forward strand.
CTTCTGAGTTCTTTCCTCCAGAAAGGACTGGAGCCACTGTAAAACGATGCATCTCCCATCCCAGAGAGACCGCCTAGAAGGATGCCATGGTAGATAGTATCGAAAGCCGCTGAGAGGTCCAGCACAATCAATAGAGACATAGTCTCCCTGTCCAGTTATTGGTGTAAGTCATCCACCAAGGCTGCCAGAGCAGTATCTGTCCCATAACCAGGCCTGAAGCCAGATTGAAATGGGTCCAGATAATTCATCTCATCCAGGAACTCCTAAAGCTGAGCATCCACAACCCACTCCAGCATTTGACCCAAGAATGGAATATTAGAGACTGGTTGGTAATCATTCAGTTTTGTGGAATCTAAGGAGGGTTTTTTCAATAATGGTCTTACTACTGCCTCCTTCAAGCAAGCTGGGGTCCTACTCTGCTGCAAGGAGGCATTCACTACCACTTGGACCCACTCGGCCAGTCCCTCTCTGGCAGCTTTTATAAGCCAGTAAGGGCAAGGGTCAAGTAGACAAGTGATAGCCCTCACCTCTCCAAGGGTCCTGTCCGCACCATCAGCCTGCAGAAACAAACTCATCTATTAACACAGGACAAGCAGGGGCTTTGGTTACATTCACAGGACCTGTGTCAACTACAGCATCCAAGTCAGAGCATATATGAGCAATCTTGTGTGGAAAGTGTTGCGCAAACAGTATGGTCTGTATTTTCTTCCTTTTGGGCATGATGTAATAGGTCCTTGACCACTCAAAAGAGATCAGCTGGACAACTCTGTGCAAACACAATGGTGGCAGGGAAGAATGACACAGAAAAGGCATTTTAATGGGTTCTAACCTGTGCTAAGTCAGATTCCGTTTTCTGCCATTGTCACTCAAGTCTGTCCTATTTCATCATCACCAGGTCCCTAGTAAACCCGGTGGTGTGTTAGGCTCTACTTTGTGGGAGGAGACCTTAAGGAGCAATCCTGTCAAGGCCTGTTTTGCCATTTCCCCTTTCCAAAGTTTAATCGAGGATTCAACAGAATCACCTGCCAAGGTAGTAAGAAATTCCCCAAGAGCCATCAGGAAACCATTTGGATCCATCAGGCTTCTGGGGCTGACTATCTTAGTCTGTCCCCCACCCCTTTAGACACTCTGAGTTCCAGCAAGTCTAAACCCCACCAGATGATGATCAGTCTATGGCAATGGAATTGCAAAGAGTTCCTCCACACCCCAGTCACCAATATTTACCCCAGTACAGAAAACCAGGTCTAAAGTGTGCCTTGCAACATGGATGGGAGCAGATACAATTTAGGATAGATCCCTGGTCATCATGGAGGACATTAAGTCCTGAGCCACTCCTGACAGAACTGCCTTGGCATGGATGTTGAAGTTCCTCAGTACAAGAAGCCAAGGGAACTTCAACATCACCCCCAAGACCAGCTTAGTTAGGTCAGGAAGGGGGACTGTTGAGCCATAGTGTGGGTAGTACACTAGCAGAATCCCTATTCTGTCCTGGGTTCCTACTTTCAGAAGCACGCATTCTAACCCAGGGAATTGGGGATTGTGACATCTGGTGAGAGAGATGAAATCAGGCTGCAGAATTCCACTGCAATTCCATCTCCCCACCCACAGGTCTCGCCTGCTGGACAAAGCTGAGTGAGATTTACACCCTTAATCTCATCCAACCAAGTCAGTGGAATGCAAGCCAAGTCAGCACGCTCTTGCAGGATCAAGTCTTTGAAGGCTGTTGTTTTCCCATTTATCAACCTGGCATTTTAGAGCAGCAAATCAATGAATCACATATACTCTTAGGCTGATAGCAGCTTCCTTGTTCTCTGGATGACTTCCTTGAGATCTACTATTGATGAAAAGCTTAGACATTCCATCAGAGATGCTTACAGTTGGATCCTTATTTGGATTTCCAATCAGATCAGTTTTGATCAAATATTTCCTAGGCACAACACATTTCTACTCTCATCTGATAAGGAAAGGCATTGCTGTAATGACTGCTGGTCATAACAGAGCCTGGGACATGAAATGCTGAACAGGGTGGCTGAAATCTTGTTCCACTGTAAATGCACTGAAGCAATGGAACTTAACAGAGGAGTTGACTCACTATATCCCAATTGTGTCTGGGTAGGGGGTTTACTTCATTTGTGACTTACAATTCCAAACACTGGATTCCAACCAGTGTTTCAAATACAGTGGTGCCTTGCTTAACGAGCAGCTCGGTTAACGACGAATCCGCATAGCAACAGATTTTTTACGATCGTAAAAGCGATCGCATAATGATGTTTCTAATGGTAAAAAATCGCTTTGCGATGATCAGTAAGCTGTTTCGCTTACCGATTTTCGCATAGCGATGTTTTAAAAACTGCTGATCGGCGGTTCCAAAATGGCCACCCCAAAAATGGCCGCCCGCTGTGTTTTCGCGCCGATTCCTCGCATACCGAGCAGCGAAAATGGCAGCCGTATGGAGGATTTTCGCATAATGGTGAGTTTTAAGCCCATAGGAATGCATTAAATGGGGTTTAATGCATTCCTATGGCCTTTTTCTTTTCGCATAGCAACGAATCCGAATAGCGACGATTTTTCCAGAATGGATTATCGTCGCTATGTGGGGCACCACTATATATATACAGTGGTGCCTCGCATTACGATGTTAATTCGTTCCAGCGAAATCGCTGTAGAATGAAAACATTGTAAAGCGATTTTTAAAAGCCCATAGAAACGCATTAAAACCCGATTAATGCATTCCTATGGGCTTGAAACTCACAGTCCAGCGAAGATCCTCCATAGCGTGGCCATTTTTGCTGCCCGTGCAGCGAGGAATCCATCCCAGAAAACAGCGGGCGGCCATTTTTTTTACCTGGCAGCCATTTTGAAACCGCCGATCAGCTGAGTGAAAATCGTCATTTTGCGATAACCAGTTAGCGAAGCAGGGAACTGATCATCGCAAAGCGAAAAAACCCCATAGGAAACATCGTTTTGCGATCACTTTTGCAATCGCAAAAACGTTGTCGTTATGTGATTTTGTCGTAAAACGAAGCGCTCGTCTTGCGAGGCACCACTGTATTTACTGCTTAGAAATGCTACCAAAATAAGCATCTTCTGAATAATGGAATACGTACTTTATAGCAACTTACTTTCCTTTTCATAAAAGAGAATTAAATTTAACACACCAAAGAACGATATTTGATTCTGAGTAGCAAACGAAATCTAGGGGAAACCAAACACAAAACCCTTTCATGCTTGAATACAAGCCATTTTACACAGGCAAAGAGGTTACCACAGGATGTAAGCTGAATAGAGGACTTCTGCCAAGTTGTTTCTTTGACAAGTATACAGTACTTGTAACAGTTCATATCTGCAAATGTGTTTTGTTGAACTCACACTATTCATAGTTACATATATACGTAGATAATCTTAGGTGTACATTTAAGCATACACAATGGGAAGTTGTTCTGTACACCTTTTTAACAACCTTCTCCCACTATGCAATTCCCTCCATCTTGCCAAGTTTCCAAACACTTCCAGGAAATAACTGTAAAACCTTAAGGCCTATCCAGTTCCCTTGTTGCCTTTGCACTGTTGACGCTGGCTCCATGCCAAATCATGGAGAGGGAAAACTGCAGCAAGAGTGGTGTGTGAGAGAGGGAGAAGCAAATCCTCCTAAGCAATATATGGTGATTTTTGACCGCCAGAGTGTAACTGTGTCAAGATGACTTTTGTTAAGGTGCTTAAAGTTACCTTGGCACATATATGGCACATGTAGGTACTTGAGCCTCATATGATTCAGCATTGCTGCACAAAGAAAGCAAATATGCAGACTTATGGATTCACTTTGATTCACATAGTATTTATGATTCATTCAGATCCTCATTTTGGCACTTGAAGTACATGCGAGACACCACCCAGGCTCTTGGCAACATGCTGTAGTCACAGACATGTTTTGCCGCGTATACTACACAAAGCACAAGACATCCACTGAAACTTGTCAGAATGTATGGTCTGCAGGCAACTTGCATTTGTTTATTTATTTGTATTATTTATATGCTGCCTTTCTCCCCATAGGAGAGCCAAGGCAGGTCACAACTATTAATACTATACAAAAATCAACTGTTCTAATATATCCTGGAAATAAAACATAGTTAATCATATACAGTAGGACCACCCTATCTGTGGGATCAGTATCTACTCATTCACTTATCTGCTGGCTGAAAATACTAAATAACCCCCCCGCCCCCTGCAATACTTATTTATATGTATTTCCAGGGTGTATTTACCAGAACTGGCCACTAGAGGGAGCAAGAGACAATGCCATGTATAATGTTCAATACTTCAATGTTTTTCAACATTGGTGGATGGGGCTTGGAACCCTAACCCCTTGCAGATACCACGGTCCTACAGTATTAAAATTAAAACTAGATTTACAACAATAATTTTTTTTAAAAAAATCTATATGTAGTAAGTATGGCATGCTTCAGACACTGATCGATCAAACATTGGCCTGAAAAGGGAAATCTTTGTCTGATGATGGAAGGACAAGAGGGAGGGGGCCAACCTGGCTTCTCAGGGAAGTGCATTCCAAAGCCTGGGAGCAACCAGAGAGAAGGCCCTCTCTTGTGTCCTCACCAAACGAGCATGGGTAGATGGTGCAGCTGAGTGAAGGGCCCCCACAGATCTTAAATGTTGAGAAGGTTTATATGGGATGATGCAGACCTTCAAATAGCCTAGACTCAAGCCATATAGGCACTTTGAACAGACGGGCAGCCAGTGAAGCTGTTGAAATAAGGGAGTTATATGCTGCTGCATTTTGGACAAGCTGAAGTTTCCAAACACTCTTAAAAGGCAGCCCCACATAGAACACATTGCAGTAATCCAAATGGGATGTAACTAGGGCATGTGCCACCATGGCTAGATGAGACATCTCAAGGAATATGTACAGCCTGTGCACCAACTTTAACACTGCAAATGCACTTTTGGTCACTGCTAAAACCTGAGCATCTAAGTTTAGATGTTGAATACAGGAGCACACCTCACTTTTCAGGAAGCGTGCAACCCTGTCCAGTACAGGCTACAACCATATCCCCTGATTTGCCTTTAGACTAGCAGGAGCAGCTCTGTCTTGTCTAGATAAAGTTTAAGTTTGTTAGGCTTCATCCCGTTCATTACTGACAGCAGGGACTGGTCTAGGCACAAAACCTGCATGCCAATTTCTATGCGGAAATTTTGTGTGTGTTGGGTAATCATTAGAGTAACAAAACAGCCCTTAGTGGATGAAGTTGAGTGTAGAGCATGTGTTGAGCTTGTGAAATCTATGCATTCCATCAAGTTTTAGGTGTAGATGTATATGTTATATGTATATGTTATTATATTTTTACTTGTCTGGAAGCCGCCTAGAGTGGTCATTTGACCAGATAGGCGGGGTATGTATAAATAAATAAATAAATAAATAAATAAATAAATAAATAAATAAATAAATAAATAAATAAATAAATGCGTTTTATGTACATGTCTTAAGCCTAACTTTAGGGTATACAGTGGTGCCTCGCTTAACGAGCACACCATATAACGACGAAATCGCATCGCGATTAGGTTTTTGCAGTCGCAAATGCGATCGCATACCGATGGCCTCTATGGCCGAAATTCGCATAGCGAAGATTGGTAAGCATTTCACTTACCGACTTTCGCTTTGCGACCCACGGATCAACTGTTCGGCGGGTCCAAAATGGCCGCCGGAACAGCCGAAATGGCCACGCGCAGCGTTTTCGCGCCCTCGTTAAGCGAGGGGAGGGCGCGAAAATGGCTGCCGGCTATGGGAAGGCTTCGTTAAACGGTGAGTTTTCAGCCGATTTGGAATGCATTAAACATCGTTTAATGGCTTTTTTTGTTCCATTTAACAAAGTATTCACATAGCGAAGGTTACTCCGGAACAGATTAACCTCGCTATGCGAGGCACCACTGTACTGAAACTATTAATTTATGTAAAAATGGACTTCACTTTTAAAGAAAAGCTTAGTGGTTACATACTATTTCCACTGTTGTTCTTTGTTCTTACAAAAATTGGATGTGAGAATTGTGTCCACCATGGAGTCCCTAATTTGAAAAACAACATTTTGGGATTGTTGTCCTTTAATAGCCATTTTGTCTGAAGATCCTTACACATCTCACTCTGTGTGGGTCTTCATAAAAACATTCTTACGCGGGCACCACCCATCTGTCAATACACATGCAAAGAACAAGAACTACATTACTATTTGTCTTGGCTCTCAGAGCGAAGAGGAAATTCATGCTAAGGATGCTCATGCCAAGATCAACACAGCATGTTCATAAGCAAGAAATTGCTAGAATATCTTCGTGGTAGACCAGCCACTAAGTTAAGATTCTCAGAAGCTGTTTGGCTTCTAGCCATGGAATATAGTCTGGAAGAAGGCATGAGTCACAGCTTTCAGCTCAGGAGGTTTCTCGTAGTCAAGAATAAGGCAGGAAAGGAAGCTCGGTCTGAAGCAGGAGCTAGCAGTTGAAAGCTCTTGGTGCCAAATTCATCCATTTTGTAGCATAAAAACAAGAGAAAGATACCAAACAGTGGTACGGCCTTAATGTAGGATCAGAGCAAACACATACAGATTGTCAGGAAAATTAAAGGGCAAAGATATATGTAATATGCCTTTCTTCTCCTTGATTTATTCCAAACACATTTATGGCACTAAAACATTTACACATGTGGAGTTCTCTCCTTGGGTCTTAATTTAGAACAGGAACCGCCGCTGTTTTTAGACTGCTGGGCACAGTGAGAATTTTGAGTTTTGTGGACACTCTTACAAAATGGCTCTTGTGGAAGACGTTGTTGCTCATTCAGAAAATGGCTGCCATGGGAGGGAAGGATAGTGACAAAATGCCCATTTTCTAGAAGGCAAACTAGTGAAGTTAAATGAAAAATAATTTGGCCCAAGGCAAAGGTGAGTCTGAGCACCTATAAATCACTCTTTTGAATCAACATTTTTTTTCTGCCTGGTACCCATGATCTCACTGAAGAGAAGAACAACTGTGGGATGAGATTTGGAGGTAATCACCCAAGGAACTGGGCATGAGGCAAAAGTCAGGTCTTAGCTTCAGGAAATGAATTCAAAATAGTTGGCACTCACAAACAAACAAACCAAACTTCATTTCCCAGGGGACAAAATGGTTAGACTCAGGAAGCACAGCACTGAAAAACAGTTGTTCCCTCACTACGAAACAAGGACAAAGAGGTCATGCAAAACACCCAGCTGCTTTGCCTAAATCTGAATGCTTCCTATTCCCTCACCTTAATTTTCCTCTTTGCACTTGGGCACATATCAAATGAAACACCGGGCTGTCACTGCCCACCGTTTTCATTCTCTGCAAATGTCACAGTGTTTCATATGAACCCAGAGATATTCTTAGATATGAAGGTGGTCTTGGAGATTAGCACTTAGCCTTCAAGCATACCAGCCTCCAGGACTGGTTTTTTTCCTCTTCAAATTACAATACTCTACTCCTACCCAGACGAAAATAAAAGTCTGGTGGCTGGCAAGGTAGTTCTTGTGTTGTACACCAGAATTAGGCCATCTGCTAATGAATGACAACAATGTAAACCTCTTGTCATTTTCGCCGGATATCTCGCATAGCATATGCTTTGCAGTATTTGTTGGAATTATTTTAATTGGGGACAGGACAGCTGTATTGAAAATAATGGGTTATACTTTCAGTGGCAAAGATAATATAATAGCAATTTCTTGCTGATGACTGACAGCTCTACGTTAGTGCCTGGCTGATAAGCAGTTATAACAATTGATCATTTTATTTGTTTTTGTGTGAATCACTTGAGCATAACGTCTACAAAAATGGACAATGAAAGTGAAGTAATCCGAGCTTTCACGGCTGTAGTACTTTCCTGTTGTATGACTGGAAATAAACCACAAAGGCATTCAGGGCATCTGCAATGCGATTTCTCTTGAGTTAAGAGATCAGAAGGCAGGATAGAGACTTGTTGCTTCAAGCTTGCAGTGTGTTATGGCAGATTCTCCAGCCAATCTGAGTAAAAACAGTTTAATATTTCTGAAAAATCAATGGAAACTCTCTTTCCAGCATCTGATATCTAAAGGTAGGATACTCAATAGTTCGTTCAAAGCGATGTTCCATTTGACACAGGAAGGCAGCATTTATGGAAGAAGGTCTCAGGGGTTTGGACAACATGGAAATGATGAGGTGGGAGAATAGTTGGATCTGCAGTTTCCTGTTCTCTGTACAATCAAGAATATGACCAGCACCTATCTATATGGAAACAGACCTTTCCATTCTTGTATATATTCAGTACAACCACACTGGGTCTTAGTCTTATATAGGTTTGCCAGAATCTCTTTACCTTTACTGCTGTATAACTTTTCCCTGAAAAAAAGTCAGCCACATCTAAATAATTCAGCATGGAACATCTCCTGGTTGACTTTTGGAGAAGCTTGGAATTGCAAAAAATACAAATGTCAGCAGAAAAGTTAAATTTTTTTCAAAGATTATAGAATGATTTACTTACCTTTTAATTTTGTTTAGCTGCTCGCAATTGTTTCATAAATTTGGGGAAGACATGATCACTGCAGTTGAGAGGCAATTCTGAAGAAAAACTGCAATTGAAGACTCAGTACACTTGCTGCCAAGTATAGCCAAAAACATGGCAATAGTATAAAGGAGGTTCAAATTATGATCATTCTAAAAAGGGCAATGGAATTAGTTTAGGAAGAACAAAGCAGCTTAGGACTGGTTCTTCCTTGACCCAGAGTCCTATTTTACTCCTTATTTATTTGAAACTGTAATAGTTTCAAAAGACCATTTACAAGGGGAGGTGAACATCAGTTGCTTAAATGCAGCAAAAAGTTGTGGAAGCCTAGCTCCATTTTGGAAAACGGCAATTACCAGCTATCACTCTTAGAAGTTTTGCCAGAAGACAATTTTGTTAAGATAATGTATGGTGACTACTGGACATCAGACGACTTGAACATCTTAGATCACATTAATCTTGTACTTCTTTGTGCTTACTGAAGAATATTCACTCATCCTGTTACAGCTACAGAGTAAAACTGAAAAGTTTAGTCCTTTTTTATTTTGGACATATAAAAGTAAGATATGATTTCTTTTTTTAAAAAAATAGTACACTGGGATACAGTAATCATCCCTCTAACTCTTCCTATTGTAAGGAATTACAGTGGACCCTCTACTTAAGGAATTAATCTGTATTGGAATGGTGGCTGCAAGTCGAAACATCTCTAGGTCGAATCTCCATTGACCTACAATGCATTGAAAACCGATTAATCCCATAACCAGCGGTTTTTATTCTATTTTTGTCCCATTTTGGTTTTTAAGTCTGTAAGTCGAGCCGTCTGTAAGTCGAGGGTCCACTGTATACAAATCCCTGTTCAGCCATGGAGCTCACTGGCTGATCTTGGAACAATTTCACTCAGCCTGACCAACTTTAAAGTATTGTTAAGCGACTTGAGGAAAGGGTAGGATACCACATGATAAATATATGCTTCCAAGCTCTAGTGCAGCAGAAGCCATATAGGAACCTTCTGCAACAAAATATATCATGCTAAATCCTCCAAAATTATCAAAGGGTATGTGGTAAACACAGATGAAGTACAGTGGTGCCTCGATTTATGACCATAATCCGTTCCAGAAGATGGAAAATAGTTAAAATAGTTGTAAGTCTAAGCACCATTTCCCATAGGAATGCATTGAAATACAATTAATCCATTCTGGCTAAAGAAAAAAAATCACCCCCCCCCCCAACAAAACAAAATCACTGCAAGACTCATTGGAAACGCGATTAGTCCCTTCTGGCCAAAGGGCGGGGGGGGGGGGAAGCAATCAAGCATGCAAGACCCATTGGAAATGCACAGAAAACAAATGGAGCAGATCAGAAATGCACTGAGAACACAGAGACCAGGTTGGAAAGGCAAAGAAAACAAAGGAAAAAGCAAGGGAAGCATGTGGGAATCATTGGAAATGGGGGAAAAACACTCCAAAAGCAACCAATCCCCCCAACACCCATCGAAACTGGGGGGGAAGCCAACAAACAAACCCCCCAAGACCCATCGGAAATGGGGGAAAACCCCCAAAAGCAACCAACCCCCCAAGACCCATCAGAAATGGGGGGGAACAAAAAAAACACAACCCCCCAAGACCCATAGGAAATGGGAAAAACACTCCAAAAAGCAACAACCCCTGGCCCATTGGAAATGGGGAGAAAAAACTCAAAAAAACAAACCAACCCCCCAAGGCCCATCACAGCACAGAAACATAACCCCCCCAACTCAAAACCACGCTGCAAAAACACCCAGAACAGTTTTTAAAAAGCAAAAAACAGCACCTTTCCTTAACAGGCAGCCCGAAGCCTCCCTGCAAACACACACACACACTCCGAAGCAGAAGCAAGGCAGTCCCGAGCCTCCTCCGATGCACACTCTCTAACTGCTGGGGCGAAAGAGCTACAAAGAAGCAGCCTCATCACCACCTACAGTTAGAAATTTGAATTTCCGGAGGCGGGGCTTTGTTGCGGTGCTGCCAGCAACTCCAGAGAAGAGCTCTCTGGAAAAAACTGGAACCCTCCGGCCCGGGATCCCCCTTTTGAAATGGGGATCAAAGGAGAGTCTAGAAGAAGTCTCTCTGAAGCAGATGGTGAGCAGCAGAAGGAGAAGAAAGGGAGGCAGACCCGGACTTTTTTCTTCTGAAGAAATCACCGTGCACGGACTGGAGCGGGCGCCATTTTTTGGCACTGAGCCGCGAGGAACCCTTTACCGGGGGAGAGGAGAACAATCAATATAAACTAATATATAACAAGTAAGTAAGCTGAAGCCTCTGATTTAAGAAACAGCCTCATTAAGCTGAAATAAGAATGAAAATATTTGGCTGAAAGAATAAATGCAGCGGCGGGTTTATCTTATCAGTCTGACTCAAAAGCGAAACTAAGCTTCTCCAAGTGAACTCTTAAAACACCAGGCTGATTCTAAAGCCGAGAGTCTGAGATGGAAAAATAAATCTTATGTTTCTGGAGAAGAATCCCAGACAGCAACACCGTCTGACTGGATTTAAGAGACTTCGGTGGATGCAGTGTGGCTGGGATACGTTACTCTTTGCCTTCTCTGGACTTTGGGAACTATAAATAATAGAATCTGGTGGTTTTCGGGAGAAGGAGCTGACGTGGCCGACTGGACTAAGGAGCATTAAGGGGTTAATGAAGATCACAAGACGAGCTCCAAGGACAATCTACTGGACAGTTTGAGACTTTATGATTGTTTGTCGGACTGCAGACCACGTGTGTCTAATAACAGAAGCTTGCTGAACCCAGGAGAAGAAGAAATAACTGCGTCACGGTTCTATTTGATATTGTATTTGCTGGGCTAAAAGTTGATTTTTATATTACAATATTTGGATAAAGATTGGAGGGAGATCTAAGGGGAGGTTTATGATGAGGGGTTTGAATTGTTGATAAAATTGTGGAAGGATTTCTAGGGGGTGATTATTGTGGTATTTATATAAACCCCAAAGCCTGAGATGGACCCCAAAAATTCAAAAGAACAAATGGAGACTTGGTCTGTTTAATCCCAAAGTTCTGGAATAGTGGTGCAAGAAATAGAAAAGGAATGGCAGATTAATATACAAAGGCTAATATTAACAGGGTTCCAGCGAGTGAATGCAGGTCTTAGCAAAATAGAAGATTTGATGAAAGGGACGAAAGAGGGGACAGTAGATGCCAAACAAAACTTAAATGAAGTTGTACAAACTTTAGAATCGTCTGTATTAGACATGACACCAGGTAATATGAATGCAGTAGAGAGTTATCCAGTGACCCATGCAGCTTCCAAAATTAAAAAGCATTATGACAAAAATCTTAAGGAGGCAGAGATACTGAAACCAGACAATCTTATGGTGAAAATATGGGAAGTGAAAAAAATGGATATTCTGTCAGATGGGCTGAAAGACTGTTCAATTCAAAAAGAAACTGAACGATGGGATGTATTGTATAAATGGCAGCAGCTACCAGACAATGTTGGAATAACATAGAATAAAATTAAAATTAAATGATAAGATAAAAGCAGGAGGGTAATCAAACTGTGAAAAAGCAAAAAGTTGATATGTATTAGTAATATGAATTGATTGGATGATGTTATACTTTATGCTCTCCTATCCCCCAAAACCATTTTTCCTTCTCTATCCCCTCTTTCTTTTTGTACCCTTTATCCCTGTTCCTAAATAAATATATAAAAAAGGAAAAAAAACAAATATAAAGAAATTTGAATTTCCTTCCTTTTTCTGTTCGTAAGTGGAAGCTCCGGTCGCAAGTAGAAGCAAAATTTTGCTGCCGGAGCTCGAAATAGTTGTAAGTACGTACGTTCGTAAGTCGAGGCACCACTGTAAGTAGCTGGAAGGAATTAAGCTGCACTACCAAAAAATCATGTCAGAGTGGAGAATCTGCACCTATCCAAATGTTCTAGCCTATACAGTGGGGTCTTGACTTGAGAACTTAATCTGTATTGGAAGGCGGTTCTCAAGTCAAAAAGTCTGTAAGTTAAGTCTCCATTGACCTACAGTGCATTGAAAACCGATTAATCCCGTAACAGGCCGTTTTTGTTCCATTTTGGGTTTTTTCTGGTCTGTAAGTCAATTCTCGGGCTGCAAGTCAAACCTAAATTTTGCAGCCAGAGAAGTCTGTAACTCAAAAAGTCTGTAAGTCAAGCCGTCTGTAAGTCAAGGGTCCACTGTAACTCATAAAAGCTCTGTCAGCATGGCCAATGGGCAAGGATGACAGTTGTGCATCTGGAACAAGCACAAATTCTGGATTCCTCCTGTAAGATAATGGGAAGCATTGGTTGTAATACATCAAAAAAGGCCAGTAAAAGCAGTACATTTTGAAGGCAATGTAGCCTATTGTGGCAACATAAAAGGCTTACAGATCAGAGCTGTAAAATCATATAGTTCCAGCACAATACTGTTTTCTCAGAACTACCACCGCATTAAATGGTGCTGAGTGCAGGTAAACCGATATACAATTGAAGTCTCCTAAAAACTAATTGTGTGACACTTGGTCATTTTTGCTGGAACAGATTAAATAGAGTTATTTCACTGGACATAATTATGTTTGGAGTGGACGCCACAAAAAGTCTGATATAGTTGCTCTGCCCCATGGTGTTTATGTCATGGGGTTCTCAGGGCTCAATACTGTCCCCCATGCTGTTTAACATCTACATGGAACGCTGGGAGAGGTCATCAGGAGGTTTGGGCTGAGGAGTCAGCAATATGCTGACAACACTCAGCTCTACCTCTCGTTTTTCACCAGTCCAGGTGAAGTGGTTTGTGCTGAACTTGTGTCTGGACCTGATAAATGGAATGGATGAGGGTTAATAAATTGAAACTCAATCCAGACAAAATGGAAATGCTGTTACTGGGTGCTTCACCAGACAGGCTAGAGGGCCACTTCCCTGCCCTGAATGGGGTTGCACTCCCCCTAAGGGACAGGGTCTACTGGACCCCAGTTTAACTCTGGAAGCCCATGTGTACTCGGTGGCCAGGGGCGCCTTCCTTCAGCTGCAGAAATTATACCAGCTACGACCCTACCTGTACAAGCAGCCTCATGATACTTATGCATGAGCTGGTAACATCCCATATAGATTACTGCAATGAGCTGTACGTGGGGCTGCCTTTGAAGACGGTCCAGCAACTGCAACTGGTTCATAATCAAGCTGCGTGGCTGGTGAGTGGTGGGACCACTAGGGAACACATCAGGCCAATCCTGTTCAAATTACATTGGCTACCAGTCGCTGCCCGGGCCCAATTCAGTGTTTGTTTTAACGTACAAACGGCTTGGGCCCTGGATACCTGAAGGACCTCCTCTTTCCATATGAACCTACCCGGCAATGAAGATCTAGCAGGGGGCCCTCCTGAAAGAGCCATCCCTCAAGGAAGTAAGGGGGATGGGTTGTAGACAAAGGGTCTTTTCGATAGCTGCCCCCAGACTATGAAACGCCATCCCGAGTGAGATTCGTCTGGCTCTGATGATGACATTTCGGCGCGAGGTCAAAACCTTCCTGTTCCAGATTTTTAATTGAAGTAATGTCAACTGTGGATCCTGATGGCAATTTTTAGAGTATTGTATTTTTAATTGTATTTTAATTGTTTTATCGTTTTATTACATTTAAATTGGTGTAAGCCACCCAGAGACCTTTGGGTAGTGTGGGTGGCATATAAGTTAAGTAAGTAAGTAAATAAATAAATAAATACTCCCCCTCCCAAACCCTATCTTAGATAAAAATATAGAGAATTGTGTACCATGAAATAAGGACTTAAAAGATTTTCTAAGAGATCTTGTAAAATTTATACAGATGCCTGTCTGAATAAACTGAATCTGGCCCAGAATATTTTCCTGAGAATATTCCTACTTGATGCAAAACAAACAACAGCTTGCAGCTGGCACAATTTATCTGATTTGGATTTGTGATACCCGCCATTGATGTTTACATTTTAATCTGTGCAGTACCCAAATAATAAGACAGAAACATTGAGAGTACTTGTTTTATTATGTACTTTTTTTTAGAAATAAAGAACCATTGCACCTTCAAAAACTGTGTTTACAAAGGTAAAGAAATATCAGTACAAAATGCTAAAAATATTTTGTTCAGTACTACAAATATGTAAACAAGTTGACAAATTATTTTTAGTCAAGAAAGTTAACATTTGCAGTCTTTAAAGTGAAGATGAATCCAAATGTTGAAACTGCACTCTTTGCATACAGCTTCTTTACATAATGCTTCATAGAATAATGACCTAGCAGAAGCCCTCTATCTTTTCAAAATATCGTAATTCTGGCATGGTATTATCAAAACGTGCATTTACATTTATAATAGTATCTTCCTTGCTACTGTTTGAATAAAAAAAAGGTGGTTGGGGAATAGGGACCTGCCTTTCGTTCAGTTCATAGAAAAAACAATTATCAGTGACATCTGACCAGGATGCCACATCTATTTTCCTTGGGTCTTGCGAGGAGTAGTCTGGGTCTGGAATCCAATTGTTAATCCCAGCTAGAGTTAAATGAACAAGACTTGTCAAATCAATGGAATTGTACGTGCTGTTGAATCAATTGGTCTACTTTAGGTGAGATTAATAACTGGATTCAGATCTTGAGCCTCACACAAGGACCGGCCACAAGATTTGGCTAATGAAAAGCCCTCTGAAGTGCAACTGCCTCTAATATATGCTAAGTATACACTATGTTCATAGTGTAGCAATACAGATTAATAACATAATGTACAAAGTAGCCATTAGGCCTGTCTATCTCTTGTATAAACACCCAGGCAAGGCTCTGCTTTGGATCAATTCAGAAATAGCTGAAATGTCAAAATTCATCATTTCACAATTGCTTCCTATGCAGTTTCTCTGAAGTTACTTTGTTAAATCAGTAGCATAAGAGCAAGAAGAACATTGGAAGGATTGCTTGTTCGTCCTATTACTGTGTTATGTGAATGGAACACATTATGATGCAGACACTGGATTTCTTAGGAGCTTCTTGTCCTCCAGTTATTGCAGGATTGCAACTTCCATCACATTAGCAAGAGACAATGGTGAGATATCATGGGAGGTGTAATAAAACCTTAACCAAAGGGTCACAAGGTGCCTCTTATTTTAGAACTATTTTTTGCCATCACATCAAAGAACCAGGTGTCCTTTTAAGAAAGAACTTCCAGAGATTTGTCATTAAGATCTATTAAGGAGAGGAAGACTTTGTGAAAGGTAAGACTAGAACCAGTCATCTGGACTTCACTTTTCTGATTTGTACATCACACTTCATCCTCCTTACACTGAATGTAACCACAGCAAAAGCCAATGAAATGTAATGACAGGCACTCTATATTAAATTCTATTTCTGAGGCTTACGGCGGTAGGGAGAAAATAGGCACTTAGTTCCTCATACTGTGCAGGTTGCCAGTTTTCAGCATAAATGCTAAGGGAAGAGACACTCCCTACACTGCATAAAATAAAAATTCTGTTCAACTTTTATGTATACCATATGGACTTTGTGAAAGTTTATATGCAGCAAGTACATTATATTTCTTTGGAATCTATTTGCCTTTCATTAAAGCCAAGTACCAAATGATACAAGAGCAGCGTTTTTTCAAGTGTTCAGTTAAATGGTTTCAACACTCAGAGCCATGATCCACACCTAAAATGTGAATCACATTTATTTATTTAATTGCATTTAATGACTGGGGACTTGACATGATTCCTACATCTAAATGGAATGCTAAAACTTCTAGTGATCCCAACAGACAGGAGAATTTATCTGACCAGGAAAGGCTGGCCATCCTTCAGAAATCTAGAAAAAACAACATTTTGCAAGCCAGTGTTTAAGTAGTGAAAACTTAAGGGTTAAAAGCATTAAAAGTGCTGCCTTGAAACCACACTAAGATCATTATAGAAATGTGTCAAGTTACTACAACCTCTACAGATTATGCTGGCTTTACACAAATGGGACTCTTTCATCAGTCCAACAATCCAGTTACTCTGTGTTCCTAATATGGCTTTCAGTTTTGAGCACTGTCCCAAAATAAAGCCTTCAGCAATGCCACATGAGAACAAATGACCACACAAAACCAAACGTACAGTGAAAAATATAAAGCATACATAAGGTGATTTTAAAAACCAACATCAGAAACTCATAGAAACTCACAGATGAAAGTAGCATGAAGAGTTGCTTTTTTTTTTTTTTTACATTTTTTTAAAATCTGGAGACATTAGTTCATGGTAAAATGTTTGACTACCAGTATCTGATAGAAAGCTTTGAATATTTTTGGTATTCAACTTGTCCTCAAATTCCTTTCTCTGTATGCTAGACTTTTAACTTGCAGAAAAGGCACCTGAACCAATTTGTTTAGCTGCATCTTCCCACATGCACCAGTATAGTCACAGGAGGAAGCTGCTTCAAGGATAATATTAACTGGCAATGCACATGCTTCACGTGTAGGAGGCCCATGTTTAATCCCTGCCATCTCCAGTAGTTGCTGGTAAAAATTCCTATCTGAACACCTGGAGAGCTGCTGCCAGCCACTGTTGACAGCACATTCGATAGACCAAAGATCTGATGTGGTATAAAAGTTTCCTATGTTTCCTGGAGAACAATGCACTGAAAACGCAGCACCACAAATCAGTATGTTTGAGTGTGCAGAAAGAGACAAAGAAATGGATCAAGTGATCAGTCAGACTATGTGCACATGCTATATTTAAATCATTACAACAAAGCAACACAGACCTCCAAACAACCATTAATAGTTCTGTGCGTTCAAGAGATCTTTAGACTGAACAGCAGCCACGTCATATCATTTAGGTAATAAGTGCCAAAAAGCAGCTTTTCAGGCGGGGCAGCCACCAGGCATCCATTCCAATGGGTAGTAGAAACCCATTTCATGAACCTAAGAAGCTCTTTGGATCCTAGCTGTTATGATAACTTCCAAATTCTATTTATTTCCTCCATATTCATTTCTCTTAACACTTGACTTTAAGAGTATTTTAAGACTCTGGATTTGTAACTTATTCAAGTACAAGCTTTCCAAATACAGTAAAAAAAATTCTGCAAGTGTGCAATTTTCATTGATGTTAGACATCCACAAAACCATTAAAAATGCTCAGCCATGAGAGTCACAATTAAAAATCTTACTCATTTAAATTATTTCATTTATGAAGTAAATAAGACTAAAGTGCTACCTACCCATGTTAGCAATTATTTTTAAAAACTCAGACTAAACACATCATGTACTTCACCTTTTAAAGCAATAAATTCTTGCCACCATGGTTGAATTTTTAGTATGTATAAATACACAACATAGTGGCTAGCTATTCAAATCTGCATGCAAAGCACTGTACATGTCAGGTTTTCCCCCGTCTCTTCTGTTGTGAGGAAAAAGCTTCACTATGATAACAGAAATCCTCCTAGATGCCAAGAATCTCCCTTCAGACAATGGGAATGCACAGCATATAGGCCCACTGCAACTGGCCTACAAGGAAGCATCTAATACAGTAGTTTGATTTAAGCTGAGCTGTGAAGGTCTCTTAGAAGTACACTTGTGGTCTTCTCTTCACTTTGTATTTTAATGATCCATACCGCACCTGAAACAAACAGAAGCAAAAAAGTGTTTAGGGTAGCCAAAAAATAAAATAAAATAAAAACATGCATCTGATGTGACAGCCCTGAAACAGGTTCCAATCTATCAGAGGAAGGACTTGAATAAGAGATGCATCCAGTACAGGGACAGAAATGAAAGAGAAAACCTAAATGTTGTACAATAAAAGCATCCTGAAACCATCAGTAGCCTGAAAATGAATATTTTTGGAATTACATATTTCCTCTCTAAATGCCTAATACTGTTACACTCAAATGCCTGCCAAGTTAATGCTAAAAATATGAAATGTTAGTAATATTCAACGACTATTATTTGTGTTCCCCTGAATTTCACTACCTTCTAAACTCATAAAAACTACTCTATGACGTAACAGAAATCTGGCAAAGCAAGATCTGAAGTAGAAAGGAATATAAACAAGTCAGTTTCTACACAAGCACAATTAAGAGATCAAAAACTATCTGGAACAATATAGTCCTCTCACCCTAGTCTGTTTGACCCCAAACACATTCTCCTCTCCTCCTTTAAACATGATACAGAAGGATCATGTTCCCCATAGCTATTATTTGATTTTTTTATTTATTTCCCCCCTATTTCTTTCCATCTTGAATAACTATTATTGATGGTTAAATGTTGTTATATTTTATATTGTTATTATATGTGTTGGAAGCTGCTCATGGTAGTCACTTGACTAGATGGGCGGGGTATAAATGCAATAAACAAACAAACAAATAAAGGATGTCAGCAGGTTCTGAGTCCATCTTGTTCATTTCCAACCAACCGTCTCTTGAATAAAACTTTAAAAGTGTGTGGGGTGCAAGGTTGCTTCTAAGGCATGTGCCAGCATGCGCACAACTCCATCTCCTTCCATACAGCAATAGTTTTCAGCCCTTTGGTTCTGGTTGTGACGGAACCCTGCGAGGGGGGGGGGAAGGTGGAGTCATACATGCGAGGGCTGAAAATTAGAGGGTATCTTGGTGGGGTGCACTTCCGATAAGAAATAGGACATGAGAAAAACACACCACTAAATCCTGATTGTTTAACCATAAATAAGATGGAATCAACACAACAACCTGAAAAATACTGACAGAGAAAGAAAATAGACAGATACAGCCTTGGAACTAAAGTAAAATCAACTTAAAACATGGATGTTTCGGCAGGCCTTCCCTCCAGTCAATCCCTGATGCCCTCTTTCTCCCTTCTATTTGTCTATTTTATTATGTCTATTTTTATGTAAAATTGCTTTATATATTTTCACTGTTCTATTTTATGTTGTTAGCCACCTAGAGTGGTCTTAACCGACCAGATAGGTGGGATATAAATAAAATAAATAAAAAATAATAAAATAATAAAGTAAAATAAGCTGATTCATCTAGTTATGGTAGCATGGTCAACTAAAACAGTGCATAGTCTGCTTTTAAATATCCAGGAGCTTTTAAGCTATAAAACTGCACTATCCCAAGAATTTCTTTTGCCAATCTACTATGCTCCATTTTACAAAATTTTACATTGACCAATGACACTTCCATACCTTCATAACAAGGTCCCTCAAGCAGAATACAATCCTGTTCAATGTGAGTGTATTTCAAGAGAGAGTTTGGGAATGCAAAGAAAGACTTTAATATCTTTGAGGGTGATCCTTGAAAAAGATATTTATAAATGTGCATGCCATCCTCTAAGTATTCTGGTCCAAAGTCACACAGGTGTTTAGAATTCAGCATCAGTACTGTGAATGGGCACCAGCGTATGATTACAGTTACCGTATTTGCCGGTGTACAAGGCGACTGGGCGTATAAGACGACCCCCCAACATTTCCACTCAAAATATAGAGATCCTTATATACTCGCCGTACAAGACTACTCCCTCTTCCGCACACCATCCACACACCAAATGTCTGGGGTTGTGAGGGGTCTGTTTCAAAGCATCTGAAACGCTTTGAAGTGCTTTCTCCATTTGTTGCCTGGAGGACTCTGTTGCCAGGGCGACTCTTTCCCTCCGGAGGACCAGTGAGACAAAACAGAGAAGTGCTGTCTCCGTTTGTTGCCTGGAGGACTCTGCTGCCTAGGTGACTCTCTTTCCCTCCGGAGGACCAGCGAGACAAACCGGAGAGACCAGCCGAGACAAGGCGGGGAGAGATACTTTCGAAAACCAGCTCAGTGGATTGTGCCTGCAGGGAGACCAACTTGAGCAGCTCGAACAGTGGGAGAACTGTCGGGTCCGAGAACCGGGAGCGGCATTTTTGGGAGTTGGGAATATTGGTGGAGCTCTGCCTGGGCTTTGATTCGGGGGAGCTCCCTCCTAGACTGGAGCTGCTGAACAGAGGGACGTGGTGCCCTGGCTTTCGGAGTCAGCCGCTGGAGGGGCGCTTGGAGACACGATTCGGCTTCACGCTGTCAGGGGCACGCGGATATACCCGCTCTGGGCTGTTGGGGTTGAAGTGCACCCAATGTATAAGACAACCCCCCCCACTTGGAGGCATGTTTTTCAGGGCCAAAAAGTCGCCTTGTACACCGGCAAATACGGTAGCTGTTTGAGTGTTATAGCTATTTAAGCAAAGATATTATACAGCACGTCCCAACAAACAATCTAAAGTCTATATTTTGGACTAACAGCAGTTCCTGACAGCCTGTACAGTGGTACCTTGACTTCAGAACGTCCCTACATAAGAACAATTCAAGTTAAAAACGGCTCCATTCGGAAAAAGTTGCTTTGACTTGAGAACGGAGCCTTGACTTAAGAAAAAACCCCTCCTCCCTGCCCCTTTTTTGACCTAAGTTCACCTTAGGTCAAAATAATAATTTTTTAAAAAATCGCCCCCTAGTGGTAGATAGAGATTAACCGGCTTTGTATTAGTTCCTATGAGAACTAATGCTTTGACTTAAGAACAGCACCTCGACTTAAGAATGAAAAACAGCAGACATAGACTAAATGGTTTTCTTTTTCTTTTTTTTTACTTTTTTACTTTTAAGAGAAAAACAATTACAACAAAAAATACAAAAAATAGTGCTGTTTAAGACTACATTCTAACGTGCACCCCATACCCACGGGACCCCATTGAACAATTTTTATTGCAGATTTCCTTTCCAAAATTGTATAGATTGTTGTTTAGAGGCTTTCCCCTTTCCTTTCACTAATACAAGTTCAAAAAATTTGCCCCAAATAGCATAAACAATATTAGAACTTATTTCCCCTCTTTTCATCTTAAATTCAGTAGTCAATTTATCATTTAATGTGCTGTCCCATACTTCACTATACCAATCTTCTAATTTGGATTAAATGGCTTTCAATGCATTCCTATAGGAAATGGTGCTTCGATTTAAAATGTTTCGACTTAAGAATGCAATCCCAATACGGATTAAGTTCTTAAGTCGAGGTGCCACTGTATTATCTTGTATATCTTAGCTCAATATACTCTTGCTCCCATTAGTGTCACGGCACTAATCTGGGCAGGTTACAACACATAAAATAGAAAACAAAAATAAAAATAGAATAACCCTAAAAAACACATGACACAGACTAATCATATAAACCCAGAACGGATGGAGGAAAAGTAGGGGGGAGAAGAGTGGGGGAAAGGTGGTCAGCTGGAGTCGATGTGGAAAGTAATCTGGGCTAAACAGGGGCACCAAAAATAACCCCATAGATTAAGCTGCTGGTCTGTTACAGGCAATTCTGCAGTCACCCTGGCAGGAGGCATGCCATCTCAATTAGGCCTTCAGGAACAGACTAACCCCTTTTCTCCAATCTAGAGAGATTTTTAGGGGAGGATCCATGAGAGATTACTTTGTAAAGGAGTTGTTGGGTTGTGATTTTGCTCCAGCAGACATGATTCATAGAAGATGAAACCAGTTCCCACTGTATCCACTCTTGTTTGACAGTTATATTGATTTGGCCGCAGTAGGAATTAGTTGCCATGTTCTTTCACAGTTGCCTGACATGTTGGCAAAGCAAGGCTGCGAGACACTTTCTTATCAGTTTGTGGTGTCATGCATTTTGGTTATTATTTTAGTTGTATGTTTTGCTCATGTATGTAAACCGCCCCAAATAGTGTTCTCGCCAAGTCAGTCTATAAGCTCTATAAATCAATCAATCCTATACTTTCTTTATAGTATTGTGCTGAAGAAAATACAACTAATAGTAGTCAGCTGGCCTTCCCATCAGATAACTCCTGACAC
The DNA here is from genome assembly GCF_051106095.1 of Pogona vitticeps. Taxonomy (NCBI): domain Eukaryota; kingdom Metazoa; phylum Chordata; class Lepidosauria; order Squamata; family Agamidae; genus Pogona; species Pogona vitticeps. The sequence continues at coordinate 97,085,648 of NC_135785.1, forward strand.
CCTCTTTCCTCTCTTACTGTTTTTTGCTTTGTGTAATGTAACGTAATGTTTTTGTCACTTAGAATTCTTTATATATATATTATTGTATTATTTTATGATTGTTAGCCGCCTAGAGTGGTCCTCACCCGACCAGATAGGCGGGATGTAAATAAAATAAAATAAATAAATAAATAATAGCTCCTAATCTTAGAGTTCCTGGTGATGTAACCCTCTGATTTCCAGAAGGCTTCAGAAATACCTAAGACTCCTATATATGTTAGCTAAGGTTCATTTATGTTCACAGACCAAGCTAAGTTTTTCTCAATCAGAAGTTACTTTCCAGATGTTGTGTTTTGAATGTTAAGATTGCAATTAGCTATTTTCTTTTGTTGGTCCAAAAAGTAATAAATTTAACAGTAAGACATTAATTTCCAAACTCTGACAATGATGCTTTTGAAACTCATCAAACACTCCACGAAAATCAACATGGTCATAATCCTTCCATACCCAACACAGTCCATTCATTAGAGAAAGCAAGGTAGCAAAACTGCAACCCAAATTAAATGGATTTAGGGAATTTTACAGATAGCTCCTAGCTACTGGAAAAACATTCCTTCTCAATGAAAAAGACACATCTGTTGCAACAATATACAGAAACTTCTAAATCTTTAGGGTAAGAAGCATTATCATTATCCTTCCTATAGATGTTTAAATTGTCAAGAAGACATTTACTTGCCTCTTTGCGACCTTTTATCGTTTTTACAGATTTCATACTTTGGGTTCTCCGAAGACCTCTCTGAGCAAACATCTCATCTTCAGAATAAGTCCCCTCCCTGTCTTCATCTGTTTTATCATCTTCAGAATCTTTTTTCACTGGAATACTGTAACCTGAAATCATAAGGTCAAAATTCTAAATATTGTAATTTGTAGTAATTCCTTATTATTTACTTTTACAAAGGCAGACAATTCAAGTTGTTAAACTTGCATAACTCTCTCTTCCTCTAAACATTAACTATAAGATGAGGTCTAAAGAACTGTGCAACTAAACCATGTATGTGAAACAGTTCTGACCATGTGTTTACTGAGAGCAGCTTTCCACAAAACATTACTTATGAAATGAAATGGGCTTTCAGTCACTATTTGTGATGACATGGACACCTACTATTCAAAGGGAAAGAAACTTCTAAGTTTTTTTAATTGGGCACACTTTGTTCTTGTATGTGTATTATGTGCCATCAGATCAGAACTGACTTACAGTGACCCTAACAGAGGTTTCAAGGTAAGTGAGCTATTAAAGGATTGGTTTTACCAATCTCAACAACCCCCTTCCCGTGAGTTTCAATGTCTGAACAGGAATTTAAAGAACTTCTAAGTACTAGTCTGTCACTTTATTCATTATACCACAGTCTAGCCACTTCAGCTAGTCCTCAAAATAATAATCATATTGTCAATTCTGACTCATGGTCAACCTCTTCAGAGTTTTCTTGTTACGGAGTACTCAGAAGTGATTTACTATTCTCTTCTTTTGGGGGCATCCTTTGATTGTGCAGCTTGACCAAGGCCACACAAGCTGGCTCTTCCGGGATGCAACTACATGGAACTGAACTTCCAACCTCTGGCTCTTCAATCAGTTACCTAACTCACTGAACTACCCAGTCCTTGGGTGAAGCTAAAGCAGCTTTCTGGATCTTAGCAATAGTGTTGAAACATTTAGGTACCTTCCCATTTCCCCTGTAGCTTAGCTGGAACTGCTGTGAAAACATAGCAATGCCATAGCATGTGTCTCAGGGCTGAACACAATATTATCTAATATAAAGAACCCATTAGTAGAAGATACTAACTCACCTCCAAAAAATCTTTGTTCAACTATATATACCACAAAACATGTCACACACATATATACAAATGGGGGGACTTATTTAGACTCTAATTTCATCAAAATAAAGATGTTTCTTATTGAAAACATAGACAACCTATGCAAATCACCGTCAGATGGATTAAACACTATCAGCTCAATACAAAGAGCACAAAGTGACTACAGAACTGAACAGAATTGTATTAAACAACCCTGTGCTAACCCTGTTGTAGGCAATGTGACTTTAGAAAATTTTGAGCTTTATCCTGTATAGTACAATATGACCCTAGCACGACAAGCAAGTGGTGCTCATTTAGAGAATATGCATCCCTTCATTCTCCATATAATAATTCAACAGAGACAGAAGGACCATTATTTTTTTTCTGAGAGTATATATGAAGCAAACTGTCAGCAAGTAACATGAAACTACAACTATATTGAGCTAATTTACAAAAACAAGGTCTCCTAAACATCCAGAAAAGTGTTCACTTTAATGCGACTGCTCACTTTTTAACAAGACATGCCATTTAAAAAAAACCCAACCCAATACTGTACCCTAGTTTTTCAGTAAAATACAAACCTAAGGATTCACTGGTGGTGCCACTTTTGCCTCTTTTTTTGGTATCAGGTAATGTTTGGTAATGCCTTTGTCCCACTGGTTCATCACCTTGTATAGCTGTTAGGTCATGCATACTGAAACTCCGCAACTTCTCCGTTATTGCCCCTTGACCCTGCAATATTAAAGAAGAGAGAAAAAAGAGAGAAATCCTGCAGTAAGAGGAATGAATGTTTTCCCCCTCTAAAGTTGCTTTGAAAGAGTTAAATACATAATTCCACTATGACATTACATAAAGTATTTGCAGTTGCTTCTGGAATATAAGTATCTGTGAACACGCACAGAAACTGAGCTCTAATGTATAACCTTTGCAAATAGTACTGTACTTCACTAGTTATAACACATGAGAAGATTGTGTCTTGAGCAAAGTAACAGATATGACTTGTACCAATATATCATACCCTATCTAGCAGCCCTACCTAACGCCAAAGTGAATTTTATCCTAATCCCACTACATTAAGAAGAAAGTCTGGAAAACAGACCTAAGAGCCACAACATGAGAGAGTGCGAGGAGGTTTGATGGAATGGGAGGCTAAATATAGAAAGGTTACTTACCTGTAACGATGGTTCTTCAAGTGGTCATTCTGTGAATTCACACAAAGGGTTAACCCCAGTGCCAGCGTTGGTCCTCTCGGAACATTCTCTAGCTGCAAGAGAAAAGTAACTATGTTTAGGACTACCCCTACTGCGCACGCCCAGCCTAACCGTCCCTCAGTTCCATTTGTCCGCCACAGGTACCTGAATCCATTAGAGATACTAGTGACAGACAGACAGAGGGGAGGCCGGGCGGGATTGTGTGAATTCACAGAATGACCACTTGAAGAACCATCATTACAGGTAAGTAACCTTTCTTTCTTCATCGTGGTCTTCTGTGAATGCACACAAAGGGTGATTAGCACGCTTACTAACCGGATGGTGGGCTGTCACTGAAGAACAGATGTTAACACTGCCCTCCTGAATCTCGTCTCATCTCTTGCCCTCATGTCCAATCTGTAGTGGGTTATGAAGGTAGAGGCATTGGACCAGGTAGCGGACCGGCAGATGTCGGGCAGGTCTACGCCACGCAGAAAAGCAGTTGATGAGGCTATAGCCCTGGTGGAGTGGGCCCTAAGTCCCTCTGGAGGGTCTCTGTGGTTGAGCTCGTAGGAGAGAGTGATGGTAGATACAAGCCACCTAGAGAGTGTCGACGGCGAGGCTGGACAGCCTTTCTTTGGACCAAAGTAACAGAGGAAAAGTCTGTTCGCCTGTCTAAATTCCTTGGTTCTAGACACATAGAAGGCCAGGGATCGTCTAACATCGAGCATGTGGAGCATGCGCTCAACATCGGTAGCCGGAGAGGGAAACAAGGTTGGCAGAATCAGCGGCTGATTCACGTGGAAGTCCGAGACCACCTTAGGGAGAAACGAAACGTCCAAGTAGAGCATAACCTTGTCCCTGAAGAATTGAAGAAATGGTTGATCAGAGCGAAGCGCTGCTAATTCACTAGCCCGGCGAGCAGATGTTATAGCCACCAAAAACAGTGTTTTCAAAGAGAGCAGCTTAAGGTCACAGGTAGCCATGGGCTCAAATGGAGGCCTAGAAAGGGCATGTAGGACCAGGTGAAGGGACCACTGCGGAATCGGTGGACGAATAGGAGGTTGAAGATTAGAGAGGCCTTTTAAAAACGTCCTAATCGTAGGGTGAGAGAAAAGCTGGGAAGAGGGTGAGCCTCTGGGTTGGAAGAAAACAACAGCTGCCAAGTACACTTTGATAGTAGAAATAGTAAGGTTAAAGTCAAACAGGTAACGCAGGTACTGTAAAAGCGTTGAAACAGAGACAGGGGACGGAACGAGACCCCTCTGCTGGGTAAACTTCAAAAAACTTTTCCACTTGTACGCATACAAATGAGACGTGGAAGGTTTGACGGCACTATTCAAGACTTCCTTGATCTCGGGACGATCTTCCACGCTGTCAGGTGGAGCGTTTCGAGGTCTGGGTGAAGGACTTTGCCTGCGTCCTGGGTCAACAGGTCGGGCCACAAGGGGAGAGTTCTGGAATCCACAGCCATCTTGACTAGAGTGGGGAACCACACCTGTCGAGGCCAAAAGGGTGCAATGAAAATGGCCGGAGTCATCGAACGTCGGAGTCTCACTAGGGACCTCTGTATCAACGGAAGAGGTGGGAACATGTATAAGAGACCCTGATTCCATGGAATCATGAATGCGTCGCCGAGAGAGTGTAGGCCGAGGCCGGCCCGGGACGCATACCTAGGGCATTTCGCATTCCGAGGGGATGCAAAAACGTCCAACACGGGGGTCCCCCACCGGTGGCAAAGATCCTTGAAGACCAGAGGGTTCAATTCCCATTCGTGTGTCTGGTGTTGCAGTCTGCTCAGAGTGTCTGTGACTGTATTGTCCTCTGTGGCCACATGAATGGCTACTGGATAGAAATGATGACGGTAACACCACTCCCAGAGGAGGATGGAGAGGTACAGGAGTGATTGAGAACGAGTTCCTCCCTGCTTGTTGACATAGTGCATTGTGGTAGTGTTGTCCGTCACTAGCTGAACTCCGCGGCCTTGTAGTAGGGGAAGGAACGACCTGAACGCCTTGATGACCGCAAGCAGTTCCAAGTGATTGATGTGGAACATTGCCTCCTGTGGAGTCCAGAGGGCATGAATGGTGTGGTGGGCGCAGTGTGCCCCCCAACTGGACGGACTGGTGTCCGTTGTGACTTGGACGGTGAGACGGAGTGGACGAAAGGGACGGTCGACCCTGAGGTGAGGTGTGTACGTCCACCACTGGAGTTGTCTGACTAGCTCCGGCGTGACACGAAGACGTTTCCTTTGGCTGTCTACCATGGGGTCGAAAAGAGCCAGGAACCATGACTGGAGCGACCTTAGCTTGAGTCGAGCGTGGGCTAGCGCCGGTGTGGTAGAGGACATCAGGCCGAGAAGGTGTTGGGCATGATGGGCTGTCACCCGGCCACGTGGTTGGAATTTCCTGATGGCTCGTTGTATCTTGCGTATTCTCTCTGGGGGGAGAAATGCACGACCCCTTACGGCATCTAAGCAGACCCCTATGTATTGTACCGTTTTGGAGGGGATGAGCTGGGATTTTTCTCTGTTGACAGTGAGTCCGAGATTGAGAAGGAGATGCAGGATGAACTTTGTGTCTTTCAGGGATTGTCTCTGTGACGTGGAGACCACTAGCCAATCGTCCAGATAAGGGTAGACGTGGATGCCCCTGAGACGAAGGTAAGCGCCACTGGGGCCATGACCTTGGTGAAAGTTCGGGGAGCCGTGGACAGGCCGAATGGCAGGGCCTGGAATTCGTAAATTGTGTCCTGAAATATGAACCGAAGATATTTGCGGTGGTCGGGGTGGATAGTGATGTGAAAATATGCGTCCTTTAGATCTATAAGGACGAACCAGTTGTTTTTCTTCAGCAGGTGCATGATGGACTCTAAGGTGAGCATTCGAAACCGTCTGGGTCGCAGGTAAGTATTTAGGAGTCTTAGATCGAGAATGGGCCTTATGCCTCCTCCTCTTTTTGATACAGCAAAATAACGGGAATAGAACCCGTGTTGTATGTCGTGTGGTGGTACTGTATAGATGGCATCTTTTTCCAAAAGAGATGAGATTTCTCCCTCTAACGAGGGATCGAAGGAGGAGCGATTTATGAAGCCTAGCGGAGGAGATTTTATAAACTCCAGCCGGTAACCGTATTGAATGATCCTTAGAGCCCAAGTATCTGTTGTGATAGCAGACCAGTTGTGTAGAAACGGCTGAAGACGGGTGGTGGGTGGTGAATGAGTGAGTATGGGGGGACGAAAGTCAAAGATACTGTTTTTGTTTTCTCCCAGGTGGTTTAAAGGATTGACGACGGTGAGAGTGACGAGGCCGGTATCCCTGAACAGAAGAGGAGGACTGACCGGAACGCTGTTGAGGTAAGTGCTTATAAGGACGGTATTGTTGAGAAGGTTGTTGATATTGGCCGTAAGATTTACGCCATTGAGGTTTTCTTTTTCTAGACTGAGTTTGAACAGAATAGGACTTTGCTGTCCTTTTGGCTTTGTGGAGATCCTCTAAGTGGGAGTCAGTCTTTTCATTGAACAAGCCACTAGCATCGAAGGCGAGGCTCTCAACCTTAGATTTGACATCATCCAGTATGTCTGCAGAACGTAGCCAAGCATGTCTTCGGATAGTAATGGCAGACATAAGAACTCTAGCAGCGATCTCTGCTGCATGGCGAATAGAGAGGAGTTCATGTTTGGATACTGTCTGGGCCTCCTCGTATGAATTGAGAAAAACTTGCCGGGTGTCTTCAGGTATCAGTTTCAGCCCTGGCAAGACTTTGAGCCAGAGCTGCTTGTGATAAGCCCCTAACACAGTCTGGTAATTGATGACTCGGAGCAACAAGGTGATGAGGGAGTATATTTTCCTGCCTATAATTTCCAGCTTTTTACCCTCCTTGTCAACGGGGGTAACATGAGCTTTGACAGATGGTCTGGAGCAACTTGTTTCCACAATGAGTGAATTCGGAATTGGATGCTTGAGCAGAAACTGGGTGTCAGCACCATGAATTCTGTAAAAGTTCTCTGTGCGACGAGGAACATTTGGAGTATTTGCAGGCTGAGCCCAGAATTCCTTAATGGCCTCCATAACCACTGACACAAAGGCTATACTGGGAGGAGCGGTGCTATCCCTCTTAATGTCCCCAAAGAATAAGTCTTCACCCGGAGGTGAAGGAAGATTCAAGTCCAACTTCAGGGTTTTTGCAAGCCTTGACATCATCTGGGAGTAGCAAGAGAAGTCCTCAGATGGAGAAGACGCGTGAGGATCCCCAGTGTCCGAGACAACCACATCTCCCTGGGGCAACTCATGAGGTGGCAGGGGCAGAGGTTGTTCTTGATCTGAGTCGGAGGATCGCTCTGTGGACACCTCATCTGGATCTGAGGAGAACACATCCCTTTTCTTTTTTGGAGGTGGTCTCTCGACGCCGACTGGTGCTGTTTGAGGCTGTGACGGAATCGCAGTCGATGCCGACGTCGAAGGAACTGGTTGCGGTGCAGGGGCAGCCGGTAATGAAGGGGGCTTAGCCCCGACGCGTATAACTCGACGTCGACGTCGAGGACGGGTGGACTCCGACGAAGAAGATAAATAAATGTACCGGATCGTCTTATGATGTCGATCTCGAGACGCAGACGTCGAAGACGAGGAAGTGGACCTCGAGCGACCATGTTGACGTCGATGATGTTTACGACGTTTGGGTCGGTCGGAGTCCGCGGAATAGGAAGAAGAGGATCGACGCCGGTGCTTGCTACGACGTCGATGGGATCTGCGCTTCTTCCTGGAGCGTTTACGCTTTGAAGATTTCGATTCCGAACGGTGGGAAGAGTCAGGCTGGGTCGAAGCTCGATGCTTCCTCTTCGACCGTTTCCGTCGAGGAGATTTCGATCTCGAGCAGTCGGTAGAAGGGGACCGACTCGAGGAACGGTGCCTCTCCGTGCGAGGACGTTTGTCTCGAGGGGATTTCGACCTCGAACGCACGGGTGAGCGAGGACACTTATCTTGTGAAGATCTCGACCCGGAATGCACGGACGAGATCGACAGAGGAGACGACCCCTGGCCCGCAGGAGATGGGCTATGTGGGGCAGAAGTTAGGCCAGTAGTGGCTCCAACCAGCTGGCTCGGCGTCGGGGATGAAATTCCCGCCGGCAGCACGGGTTCAATTCGTCGAGAAGGAGGTGGAACGGCTGCCTCCGACGAAGCTTCGAAGCGTCTCGACAACCCCTCGAGGATCGGAGAAGGTATCGACCCGGAGGCTGGAGACAACTGAAGGGACGTCGCCTTAGGCTTGGCGGACGCCTTGGCCCTCGACGTTTTCGATGGCTTTGCTTTCGGTGGAGCAGGAGCCGGCGCCTCGGGGTTCGAAGCAAGAGTGGTCGACTTAGGCGCCGCGGACTTCTTCGACGTTTTTGAGACTTTGGAAACCACCAATTGTACGGGGGCTGCTCTGGAAGTGGAAGCCATTTCTCCCCCCGAAGGCGCTGTGGAAGACAATGTTGACTCCCACAGATGAAGTTTAAGGCGCTGTTGGCGAGCCTTAAGGGCGGCTTTAGTGAAAGCTTTGCAGTGTGGGCAAGATTTGGAGTTGTGCGATTCCCCTAAACAATACAAACAAGTATCGTGGCCGTCTTGGTGGGGGATTTTCCGATCGCACACCACACACCTGCTAAAGGGTCCGGACGGGGACATAGGTTGGTAAAGACACCGACGTCGACAGTTCGAAGGAGAAAGCAAAGAAGTCCGTAAACAGTCCGAGTCAAAGCCGAGGGAAGTAGAAAGAGAAGAACCGATGTCGTCTAGTTTGAAGGAAAAAGCGCGAGGGTAGTCCGTATAGCCAAACCAGGTCAAAAACGAAGGAATAAATCTAATATTTTAAGATATAGGAATGCAGCTGAGAACGAGAGGTTCCAAACCGCCAGGCGGAAAAATGGAACTGAGGGACGGTTAGGCTGGGCGTGCGCAGTAGAGGTAGTCCTAAACATTGTTACTTTTCTCTTGCAGCTAGAGAATGTTCCGAGAGGACCAACGCTGGCGCTGGGGTTAACCCTTTGTGTGCATTCACAGAAGACCACGATGAAGAATATATACTTTCCTTCAATATGATCTTAAATGATTCATGAAGGAATGCTTTCTTTCAGCTAGGGTAGACTTAAAATATGTCAACAGCTTTCTTTTTTCTTTTTTTCTTTTAGGAAGAAGAGGCCTGGGAAGTCAATGGTGCGGGTAAAATAACCTATAGCCCTTCTTTAGATGGGTGAGGCCTGTAAATGTGCTGATTTGGGTTTGTGGTCTAGAATTCCTCAAAATTTTAAGGAGAATTTTCCTAACTACAATCCAAAACCACAATAGAGCATACCCCAACCGAGCACTGTTAATGTTATGTGTCATCCTCGAGTCTTGCAAACTTTCTGAGCCTTTTCCTCTCATATTCAATCTTCCTCTTTTCCTGCCTTCCACTTTCCCCAGCATTGTTTATCCAAAGTAGAACAGCCTCAATTTAATTATTTTAGTTTCTTATGAGAGTTCAGACTTGATTTGATCTTGAATCCCTTATTTTTCTAGAGGGCCATGGCATCTATTAATCTCTCTTCCAACACCACATTTTTCCCTACAGTTTTTTCATTGTCTTGTTTTCAATCCATACTTAGTAATCAGAAATACACAATACAGATTATCTCGGTTTTGTCTCCAGTAATATGCTCTGCCACTTGAAGACCTTTCTAGTTCCTTCACTGCTGCTCTTCCAAATCCCAGACTTTTTCTGATTTCTCAGCTGCATTCTCCATTTTGATGGATAAACCAAAGTACAGAAAATCTTTTCATCATTCTGGTTTCTTTACCATCAACATTAAAGTTACTTAATTCTTCTGAAGACATGTTTATCTTAATGTTCAACATCCCCATTTATGCATTTTCTTCTACCTTCATCAGCACTCATTTCAAGTCACTATTTTCTGCCAAAAACACAGTATTGCCTGCATTTATTAAATTATTAATGTTTCTTCCTCCACTTTTCATTCTGCCTTCATCTGAACCTAATACAGTTTTTCATATGATAAATTCTGCAAATAGATTGAGCAGGGATATAAAATACACTACCATTCTTGCGGTATTTTTAATATAATTTTTCAATATATTGTTTTTATCTTCTCTTTAGTTTATCCTAATCAAATACTCTGTTTCCCCTGTTGATCTTTTAACATCCCTAATGTAGGATTACATTTTCTTTATGGATTACTTATCTTGTCACTGTTGTTGTTCTAGTCTATTTTTCAGAAAAGCTATTGTAATAGTTGTCTTTGTTCCTATGTGCAAAGAACACCTGTATTTATGATTCAGATCTAATTTCTATAACAGTTTACTTTTCCTTGTCACCTGATACTGACAATTTTAAGAGTTATCGGACATCCACTTAGGCTTTTTGTTACTTCTGACTGCAGGAATAGTCCTTTTGCTTTTTTCCTCCCTAATGACATCCCTGGATTTAATCATCTGGTTCACAATGAAGTTAAGAGCAGAACTCTTGTTTACATGGTCTCTGCATTCATTACAGAAGTAATTTAACAATTTTGGCATTGTAATTGTTTCAATGTTCTTCTTCACCTTTATTGTAATTTTTAATCTTAACAGTTCATGGTCTATTCTACTGTTCCTGATCTTGTATGGCAGAGAGCATGGAGTTTCTCCATTATTTGCTTTTGATTTCTACACTGGTCTATATTTTTGAAATGAACAGATTGACACCTTTGCAGAATTCTATTCCATTTTAAATTGCTTACATCAAGCATTTAAATGCTCAATTTGTTATGATTTAAAACTTTCCTTGATTCATGCTTTTCACATTCCATGTTCCAATTATATTTGTATGTCCGCATCAGACTTTAATTTTGATAGTGTCCACATCAGCAAGTAGATATCCTTTCAGCTTTAATCCAGTTGCCTCACCAGTGACTATTCATACATATCTTCTGCTTTGCTGGCTGAATGCCTTGTGACCTATGATTTTCATCTTCCAGAACTATCTTTTGTTTCATTTTCAATTGCCTTCTCATAGAGATTTCAAGGTATAACTATTCCAAAGTGATTTGCATTACTTTGTGCTGTGCAGTACTAACAAGAGGTGGTTTGGGTGTCACTGTCCATGAAAGATCCTCTGTCAGAGTACCCTTCCATTGCTATTGTCGCCCTTCCTGTCCCCCAAACCCCCGAACTACGAAGTATCTTCTACCAATATAACTGTTCATTCTAGAAGATGAATGTATCTTAGTCTGGGGTCTCAGATTTGACAATTCTACCTTGGTGATTCTACTACAAGTCTAGACTCATAATGGAGTCTAGCCTCCTGACAGTATTTGCATTCTTGATGCGCTCAGAATTTTTCTACTGCTTTAAGATATGCATGTAAGAGCGGAGACAAAGCACTGTGAGAAAGGAAAATGAGAAGCAGTTTTGCTGTATACTATATGAAGCTTGTACTGTCTAATTAAAGTCTTGAACATGGCAGGAACAGTAATAATGGCAGCCATAAGCAAGCAACACAAGATGCAATCTGAGCCACTCACCATGCTGTATTTATTTAAGCTGCAAGACATACAGCAAACCAGTCTTGACAATGCCCCAAATTGAAAGGTTAGGATCACTGCCTGAATCTTAGGTAAAATTCCTCATACATATCTAGGTTGCATCTGTAAGAACACATGGTCGCTATGTAGGCAGTGTACTGATTTAGGTGGCAACTTTTGTGTTTTTTGCACTGCAACTGCTAGAATTCACCAGGAATTCCCCCAGCCAAAATTCTGGGAGCTACAAGCAAGAAATCAAATTCTTCAGGAGAGGTTTCAATCATTCACAAGTACAGATGGGCATGAACAACTAATTTGTCTGTCCTTTGGACAAGCACGTGTTCGGCGCTTCCTAGCCCTGCCTCCTTCAACGGGTGCCCACTCAAAGGTGGCACTCTGGAGAGGCAGAAAAGCTGGGGAAACTGCCTGGATGGGGGGGCTGGGAACCGCTAAACACCTGCTTGTCTGAAGGACGAATCAGCACAAACTGCCAAACCAGTGGCTTGTGCCCATCTCTATTCACAGTTATAGGCCTCAGAAATTCGCCTCAGTGACCTACATTTTGGCTGTGAAGAAAAAAAGAAGTGTTTAAGAGTAGCTAAGCTGCAGGGGTGCCACAACTGCTAGCTTCTCTGCCAGTTAGATTCTGTACAGGATCTTTTTCAAAAGGTTAATCTCTGGCAGCAATTTCTTTTTTCCCTGTAGCTCCCAGAATTTTGATTGATGGATTTACCATTGAGTTCTGGAGTTGCAGTGCAAAAAGTACAAAAGTCCCATGCCTATGGTAATTCTAAAGAGTCATTAAATGAAACATGGCATTATGTGCCACATATAAAAATGTTGTATAATCTACTGTTGCAAGGATGAATTTCAGTAAGCCTTGGACTCAAATATTCCACCTCCTCCTCCAGCACAATTGTGCAGTTTGAAAATGTTTACTTCTATATTCGGTTAACTCACTTTCAGTGACTACTGCACAATTCCTTACAATTTAATATCTAACTGAACTGAAGATTCGTCTCTTATGTTGGTTCAGCAGGCTTCCACACTATTTATTGTATTTTATTCTCGGCTGGGAGGAAAGGGTTATGTCTACCACTGTTTTTAGCCACACAGCAGAAGGCAAGCCGTTATTTTCTCTAATGGAGCAATGTCCACAACATGCCTGTGACTGCTTCTGAAGTAATCCATAATAAGTAGCAACATTCATTTAAAATTATTTATCCTTTATATAAAAGAATAAACTGTGTGGCTGCAGAGGCCATTGGAACTACTATACAGAAAATGTGCATCTGTAGTAAGGTTTTAGACCTCACTCCCTTCATGAGAACTGCCAATAAGAAGAAGAGTGCAGCTTATGTAGTAGATGGACCTCCTTGTATCCAGCATGAAATATCTGAGGATTTGCTTCACTGGCATTAAGGAATGAAATTTAGCAAGCATAAGTACTTTTTGATTGTGGTGCTCAGCCTTAACAAATGCACAACCCAAGGAGGCTTGCCAAACAATCTAGCTTTTAGGTACCAGATTAATGTGATTCTTGAAGAAGGCTGCAGATCTGATAGTTTCCCAGTCTGTGGCTTGAATCTCAGTAAGTGCTGCACATTTAATTTAATATTTGAATGCAATGAAGAAACAAGCATAGGGGAAATACGCTACTCTCAGTGACCAAAATGATCTTGAATAACTTACACCAGCGTAGAGAAAATAACATTGCTGGCAGCAGCAGAGTGTCACTAATCAAAGTGTTTCTTTTCAGTCCGCATTGCTTCCACTTTCAAGCAGCAAGTTCTTTAATTAGTGGTGATCTGCCACTGCAATTCATATTATCTCCCCAATGCCAGGATAAATTACTCAACAGAATTTTGGTCACCATGTAAGCGGCAAAACTATCTGGGGTTTGGCATACAAAGTCTAAGGGAATACACATGAAGAAACATATCTGACTTTATAGGAATGCTTTATATTCAGTAAGAGTGTGGGGGATTGCTGAAAAGATCTCTCCTGAATACACAGCTCCACTGGACTCTTAAGTACTGTACTTTTTGTGTAACAGATCACCCTCCCCAAAGAAGAAATAGGAAGAAATTCAATATGTACCACAAATGCCCCTGAAGAAGGTCAACTGTCTGGACCAAAATGCATTGGGCATGTTTTAAATTGTAATAAAACTATATTTTTATACATTCCATGACTTCAGGCTGTCTTTTATAATATAGATCTATTGGATGTCATCAGGTTATTTTGGTTTTTTTTAAATAAAAAATTGCTTCAAGTATTAAAAACAGACAGTTCTACTATTATGACTATTCTTCGAGAAAGCTGTAAGACTGAGAGAAACAACTATGAGCAACAATATAATTTCCCCCCCCAAAAATTATATTTGCATCTTCAGCTTGTTTCCTGCTGCTATGGAAACCAAAGCCATCTTCCACTTATTCACGGGAGCTTATTACAGTTAATATTCAAACTTTCCATCTATTCTAGTCAAAGACACGGTCAAAAAAGTGTACAGTTTTTCTCTCTGTATTATTGTAATTACAAGATATATCTTCATTAGCACACATTCACTGCATGCCTAATTATAGGAAGGGCCAAGTTACCTATTACAGACAGGCAGGTTACAGAAAGCCTGGCGTACCTCTGATTATGGCAAATGAAACCGCACATATTAATATTTTTTAATATTACACAACTCTAAGCAAGAGCAGTTCAAGTTCAAGTAGCAAACTAATGATTTTATTCTAGAAAGTAAAGAATTCAATGGGGATTTATATTAATCTCCTACTCATATATAGGGTAGCATTATTTCATGCTTTAATTTTTCATGAGCAATTACCTCAACTTGATTGAAGGAAAACAGCAGAAAGAAGCCAGAAATCCTACAGAGTATGATTATCAGTAAGAAAGGCAACAAGAGAGAAAGAAAAGGGTCATCTTTACTTTTAAAAAATACATACTATAACCAAAGTATCAGAGAACATACTTTCAGATCATACTGCTGAGAAAGTTCGCCCTCTCTTCTATATATATGTGCAGCCACACAGCCAATGTTTATGCCAAACCGTCAGCATGGAATATTACTTACCTTTACAGCAGCAGTCACAGCAGCCGCAGCAGCTAAATTCAAGCTTTGTTTACCAAAATTAACCATAGTTTCATAGCCACGTTCTTTGGCTTGCACAATATAGTCATCTATTTCCTGAGGGAGGAAAAGCACACAATGTAGTACAGATAAGAACCTAATTTCATACTTGTAATCCACCACACTCTCATTATTTAGTGCTAAATACAAAATATTAATGCAAGTCTCTCTTCCACCAACATGCATCAACTGCATAACTCAAACAAGGAGTGAGGGATGGTATCTCACCCTTTCCTTTGAAGAAAGAAGAGGATGAAGAAACTTTCGATATATTAAGCTTGCCCCTCTGGTGTATGGAGAAAGCAACCAAATCACAAAAGCAATCTTCAGCTCATAATACAGTGGAAACCTGCAAAACACAGTTAAAATTCCAAAATCTCATTATAGGATTTCTAGAACTAACCACATTCTGTCTAATATAATTATTTTAGGATGAAACCAATTAGCACAGGGTTTAAGCTTAATTTTTCTCTGAACTTTTCCAGGATCAGGCCAGGTGACAGAAACAAGAAGATGGTACACACTTAAAAAAAAAACACAAAACAGAACTAGTGTTGATAGCCTTGAAGAAAAATGTTTTCAAATTTCAGGACCAATATTATTTTGGCAGACCTGAGGAGAAGCCCTGACTAGTATAGTGGCACAAGATACAGCTGACCTGAATACTGAACTCTATGCAAAACAAATTATTTCTCTTGAGAATTCTTTTTCCAAGTACTTGGCGAGATGGGAGAAGTATACTGATTATGTCTTTTACATCTTACAGTAAGCATATTTTGAAAAGTTTTTGAAACGGTGAATTCACCGAATGAACATATTTAATGCACACTGTAATGTCAAAACTTGATGTTTTGAATTTAAACATCCAAAAAGGGCAATAGCATGAGTTCTACACAGAAAACTACTTGGTAACAACATCTGTCTTAGATTTGAGAGCTCACACCCCAGATCCCTTCAAAATAATATAGCACACAGTCAGATTTCAAGAACAAGACAAAAAGGATGGTAAAATCTTGAGTCATTCTCAAAAACAGTAGCACCTTGGTTTACGAACGCCTTGGTTAACATAATTTTCGGTTTATAAATGGAAATCCATAGAATATAATGCCTCGGTCTGTGATTATTTCCCGCAGTACAAAGGAAGTTTCCCCAAGATGCATTGTGCCTGAAGGTTTATAGAACCCCCACACCCGTTCCTATGGCAAACTGTGTTTCGGTTTAAAAACTTTCCGCATTATGTAACGCCCCGGATACATAAACGGAGGTACTACAGTACTAAATAGACAATTTACCAACAGGGGCTACCCTGTGACAGATGGTTTCCATTAAGACTACATAACAAACATGTTCATACCTTATGAAGAAACAACAGAAGGAACAACCTAGCTGTGTTAACTACAATCCAAACATTGAACTCCTCATTGTGCCATAGAAGATAGAGTTATGGACTAGGACTTAGGGGACAAGTACAAGTAGCTCCAGAGCTAATGAAGTGCTTGGGATAAAAGCCAAAAGGATGCTCACCTGCGGACACGCCTGGAAGTGAAAGGAAAGTCTGATCCTGCAAAGAAAAATACTGCACAGGAACCTGGAATGTAAGATCTATGAACCTGGGTAAGCTGGATGTAGTCAAACAAGAGATGGCAACAATAAACATTGACATCCTGGGTGTCAGTGAACTAAAATGGACAAGAATGGGCGAATTGAATTCAGACGATTATCATATCTACTATTGTGAGCAAGAATCCCGTAGAGGAAATCGAGTAGCCCTCATAATCAACAAAAGAGTGGGAAAAGCTGCACTGGGATACAATCTCAAAAATGATAGAATGATTTCAATACGAATCCAAGGCAGACCTTTCAACATCACAGTAATCCAAGTTTATGCACCAATCACCAATGTGGAAGAGGCTGAAGCTGACCAGTTCTATGAAGACTTACAACACCTTCTAGAACTGACACTAAAGAAAGATGTTCTTCTCATTATAGGGGATTGGAATGCTAAAATAGGGAGTCAAGAGAGAAAAGGAACAACAGGTACGTTTGGTCTTCGAGTTCAAAACGAAGCAGGGCAAAAGCTAATAAGAGTTTTGTCAAAAGAACAAGCTGGTCATCATAAACACTCTTTTCCAACAACACAAGAGGCGACTCTACACATGGACATCACCAGATGGGCAATACCAAAATCAGGTTGATTATATTTTCTGCAGTCAAAGATGGAGAAACTCTATACAATCAGAAAAACAAGACCTGGAGCTGATTGTGGCTCTGATCATTAGCTTCTTATAACAAAATTCAAGATTAAACTGAAGAGAGTAGGAAAAACCACTGGGCTACTCAGGTATAATCTAAACCAAATTCCTTGTGAATACACAGTGGAAGTGAAGAACGGATTTAAGGAACTCCATTTGATGGACAGAGTGCCTGAAGAACTATGGATGGAGGCTCATAACATTGTATAGGAGGAAGCAACAAAAACCATCTGAAAGAAAACGAAATGCAAGAAAGCAAAATGGCTGCCCAATGAGGCCTTACAAATAGCAGAAAAGAGAACGGAAACAAAATGAAAGGGGAGATAGGGAAAGTTACAGAAAATTGAATGTAGACATCCAAAGAATAGCAAGGAGAGGAAAGGGCTTTCTTAAAGGAAAAGTGCAAAGAAATAGAGGAAAACAATATACAGTAAAGGGAAAAACCAGAGATCTGTTCAAGAAAATTGGAGATATTAAAGGAACATATTGTGCAAAGATGGACATGATAAAGGACCAAAATGGTAGGGAACTCACAGAAGCAGAAGACATCAAGAAGTAGTGGCAAGAATACACAGAAGAATTATACAAGAAAGATTTGGATGTCCCGGACAACCCAGATAGTGTGGCTGCTGACCTTGAGCCAGACATCCTGGAGAGTGAAGTCAAGTAGGCCTTAGAAAGCATGGCTAAAAGCAAGGCCAGTGGAGGCGATGGCATTCCAGTTGAACTATTTAAAATCTTAAAAGATGACCCTGTTAAAGTGCTACACTCAATATGCCAGCAAGTTTGGAAAACTCAGCAGCGGCCAGAGGATCAGAAAAGATCAGTCCACATCCTAATCCCAAAGAAGGGCAGTGCCAAAGAATGTTCCAACTTACCATACATTTGCACTCATTTCACACCCTAGCAAAGTTATGCTCAAAATCCTACAAGATAGGCTTCAGCAGTCTGTGGACTGAGAACTCCCAGAAGTACAAGCTGGATTTCGAAGGGGCAGAGGAACTAGAGACCAAATTGCTAACATGCGCTGGATTATGGAGAAAACCAGAGTTCCAGAAAAACATCTACTTCTGCTTCATTGACTACGCAAAAGCCTTTGACGGTGTGGACCACAGCAAACTATGGCAAGTCCTTAAAGAAATGGGAGTGCCTGACCACCTTATCTATCTCCTCAGAAATCTATATGTGGGACAGGAAGCCACAGTTAGAACTGGATATGGAACAACGGATTGGTTCAAAATTGGGAAAAGAGTACGACAAGGCTGTATATTGTCTCCCTGCTTATTTAACTTATATGCAGAATACATCATGCGAAAGACTGGACTCGAGGAATCCCAAGCTGGAATTAAGACTGCCGGAAGAAATACCACTCTGATGGCAGAAAGTGAGGAGGAATTAAAGAACCTCTTAATGAGGGTGAAAGAGGAGAGCGCCCAGAGACCTTCGGGTAGTGTGGGCGGCATATAAGTTAAACAAACAAACAAATAAATAAATTTTAAAAATGGCCTGAAGCTCAACATCAAAAAAAAAAAAAAAAAAAAAAACAAAAAACAAATTAGTAGGGGAAGATATGGAGGCAGTGACGGATTTTACTTTCTTGGGCTCCATGATCACTGCAGATGGGGACAGCAGCCACGAAACTAAAAGACTCCTGCTTCTTGGGAGGAAAGCGATGACAAATCTAGATAGCATCTTAAAAAGCAGAAACATCACCTTGTCAACAAAAGCTATGGTTTTTCCAGTAGCAATGTATGGAAGTGAGAGCTGGTCCATAAAGACGGCTGACTGCAGAAGAATTGATGCTTTTGAATTGTGGTGCTGGAGGAGACTCTTGTGAGTCCCCTGGACTGCAAGAAGATCAAACCTATCAATTCTAAAGGAAATCAACCCCAAGTGTTCACTGGAAGGACAGATTCTGAAGCTGAGGTTCCAATATTTTGGCCATTTCATGAGAAGAGAAGACTCCCTGGAAAAGACCCTGATGTTGGGAAAGTGTGACGGGCTAGAGGAGAAGGGATGACAGAGGATGAGATGGTTGGACAGTATCATCGAAGCTACCACCATGAATTTGACCAAACTCTGGGAGGCAGTGGAACAGTCTGGCGTGCTCTGGTCCATGGGGTCATTAAGAGTCGGACACGACTTAACGATTAGACTATAACAAGAAAGGTCCTGGAATTCAATATCCAAAACTCTTCTTTTAATAATTTGGAAAGCAATATAAGGTAGCACTGGCACATTTTGTAAAATATACCTGGATGCTAAAAAAACCTTTAAAAAAAAATGAATCAGGAATTTAAATTTAAAATCAACATTCATGCACCTCCACATTCTATCAATCTCAGTGCCACCTATGGGTTCTTACCCTTATGGTAAGCAGGTTCACTACAAACACACTTTTAGACAAAACAGTTCAGCACACTGCCAGGGGAGGGAAATAGGCCCTACAACATTGTTCACATGAAGAACGAACATTGTGCTCATGGAATGTGCAATTCATACTGTTCAGTGCTTCTGTAAAAATACAGCATTTGGGGAGAAAACCATCTTGGGACCTTGGGAAAAAAATGGGAGTAGCTGTGCAGTATCAGAAAAAGGAAAGTGGGTGCCCCACTGGTGCAGTACTTTTAAGAAAAGAGATGAAAAGAGACGACATAATGTTCTGGACAACTCATGATAGAGTCCTTTTGAAAATGAAGTGGAGTGGATTTTTAGATTAAAAATTTTAACTGCAGAAGGACCAAATCAGGACACTTCCTTCTTCTTCCTTAATGATCTTTTAAAACCAACAAAAGATTTTATTTTCCTTTGGAGATAGTCCTTAAGTCTTTTTCTTTTGTTTATAGCAACTTTAGTACAGGATTTTTCTTTGGCAATATCTCCTGAAACCCTTAATTATAATGGTACCAATAACGTATGTCCTCACTATGTAAGCATGCTTCCTTGATGCCTCTCAGCCTTTAGTATTGTCTTTAAATTATTATGCATGTTTATTAACTGTTTTTCAAATATTTTTTTAAAACATTTTATATAAATTTAAATGAATTTTAATGTTGTTTATTTTTTATTTATATATTAAAAGTATTTTAATATTTTAATTTAACCCCAAAGGGGTTAATTTAACCCACAAAAGTTCTACACATTTTAGTGTTGGGCTTTACAGTGATATGGATCTTACCAAGAGATCATGATATCCGCTATTGTTTCTGTAACAGTGTACAAAGCAAACACAATCCAGTACATCATCCACCGCACCTAAGAATAAAAGATGAGATGAAAGATGTAAATTTTAAGACAGACATTACAGTTTCAAACAAATATGCAGGTTTGCTATTTGTATTTATACATATATCAAAGTAGCTCAAATCTGACCAACCTCTCCCGAAAATGAAAAAAATGCATATTCAAGTGGCTATTGATGTATAGCTATTTATTTATTATTTCTTTAAAATATTTCTCTCCTGCCTTTCTCCCCAGAAGGACTGAAGGTGGCTTAATAATTAAAATAGTATTTAAAAGCTAAAAAAAAAAATTATATACAAGTATCAAAAAAGAATTAAACAAGTATTATATTAAAATGGTAACTAAGACCAATATTAAAACAACAGAGCACAACAGTCCATTTAAAACTGCTCTCAGACTACAAATCATTAAGGAAAAACCTGCCTGCAGAAGGACAGCAAAGATGGGGCCAGCTTAGCTTCCCGCGGGAGGGAGATCCAGAGTTTGGAAGCAGCAACAGAAAAGGCCCTCTTCCATGTCCCTACCAAGTGCACCTGTGAGGATGGTGGGACTGAGAAAGGGCAGGCTCACAGAGGGAGATGCGGTCTTTCAGCAAGCTTGGACCCAAGCCTTGTAGGGCTTTGTAGGTTAAAACCAGCACTCTGAATTCTGCCCAGAAACAGATCAGCAGCCAGTGGAGGTGCTGTAACAGAGGAGTTATATGTTTCCTGTAACCAGCCCCAGTTAACAATCTGGCGGTGGTATTTGGACCCATTGAAATTTTCTAACATGTTCCAAAGGCAGCCCCACATACAGCACATTACAGGAATCCAACCAAAATGTAACTAGGGCATGTGTCACTGTGGCCAGATCACACCTCTCAAGAAATCGGTGCAGCTGCCGCACTAGTTTTAACTGTGTAAAGGCACTCCTGGCCACTGCTGAAACCTGGGCATCCAGGCTCAGGGATGAATCTAGGAACACCCCCAAGCTGTATTTTCAGAGACAGTGTAACTCTGTCCAACATAGGCTGCAACCTAGTCCTTGATGGTTTTCAACCAACCAGGATCACATCTGTCTTATCTGGATTAGGTTTCAGTTGATTCACCCTCACCCAGTCCATTACTGACACCAGACACAGATTTAGAATTAAAACAGCTTCCTTGGATTTAGATGGGAAGGAGAGATAGATTGGGTCTCATTAGTGTACTGGTGACACCGATTCTAAAACTCTGGGCAATCTCTCCCAGTGGTTTCATGTAGAGGTTAAACAGCAGAGGAGACAAAACAGATCCCTGAGGGATACCAAATCAACTGCTAGGGTGTTGAACAAGAGATCTGTGACATTTGCCCTAGTGGTCCTGCTTGTCTCCCTCAAACACAGAGCTCACAAAGGCAAACCAAAACACCTCTTGACATGCTGCCACCAGCTGATCTCCTTATCAATGTACTTTACTTAGAAAACATGACGGCCCATTCAGTACTGACTTTTTAATAGAACAGGTTTATTGATTACAGTGGGTTTCTGGAACAATTCATAAGCACAATCTTCAAGTTTCATCAAGCTTCAATATTAACCTTCTATAGTTATTATTACAATGTACACTCAGACTAATCACTCCTCAGACCCCGAACTATCCTTCTCTCCCTCATTCCTAACACAGACTCCCCCTCTAACTCCTCTCAGGCTCCGCCATTTAACATCTCTTTAGGCCCCACCTCTTAACCACATTAGCATATCTCATGAATAATACATAACTTATTGCATAATAAGGGTGAACGCTAGAAGACCCACAGCACCACCCTCTGAGTTCTCCCTTCAAGGAAGGACCGGAGCCACTCTGAAACAGTGCCTCCACGTCCCAACTCAGAGAGATGACCCAGAAAGATATAATGTCCAGTGGTACTGAAAGAAAGGGACGTGGTGGCGCTGTGGGCTAAACCGCAGAAGCCTGTGCTGCAGGGTCAGAAGACCAAGCAGTCGTAAGATCGAATCCACGTGACAGAGTGAGCGCCCGTCACTTGTCCCAGCTCCCGCCAACCTGGCGATTCGAAAGCATGCAAATGCGAGTAGATAAATAGGGACCAACTCGGTGGGAAGGTAACAGCGTTCCGTGTCTAAGTCGCACTAGCCATGTGACCACGGAAGATTGTCTTCGGACAAACGCTGGCTCTATGGCTTGGAAATGGGGATGAGCATTGACCCCTAGAATTGAACACGACTGGACAAAAACTGTCAAGGGGAACTTTATCCTTTTTCAAAAAGTTATTACAGTGGTGCCTCGCATTACATTAATTCATTCCAGCGAAATCGCTGTAGAACGAAAATGTGGTAAAGCAAAATTAAAAAGCCCGTACAAACGCATTAAAACCCGTTTAATGCGTTCCGATGGGCTGGAAACTCACTGTCCAGCGAAGATCCTCCATAGGGTGGCCATTTTCGCTGCCTATGCAGTGAGGAAGCTGTCCCAGAAAACAGCAGGGGACCATTTTGTTTACCTGGTGGCCATTTTGAAAACGCCGATCAGCTGTCCGAAAATCATCGTTTTGTGAAAAATCAGTTCCCGAAGCAGGATCATCGCAAAGCGAAATTCCCCCATAGGAAATATCGTAAAGCAATCGCAAAAGCGATCGCAAAAAGTTTGTCGTAATGCAGTTTCGTCGTAAAGCGAAGCAATCGTAAAGTGAGGCACCACTGTATTATAAGCGAGTGATGTGTAATATATCTCTATCCCATGAAGCTTGCAGTGTAAACAAACATGACTGTACTGTTGACACCTTCAATAAGCTGTGTTCATTCATACATTCTATTTGTCATCACCTAGCTCCTCCCATTAGTGGCTAAAGTAATCAGCAACTGAAAGCTTCCAATGATGTCCAAAGTGGGGCTCCTACCTTGTTGCTGCCAAGCATGGATTCATAAATCAAAAACAAATTGTGGTCTGGTACCCCCCAATCTGTGAAGGGCTAAGTATATGAAGTGAAAGTAAGTGCCTGGAAGTGAAAGGAAAGTCCGATAGTGCGAAGAAAAATACTGCATAGGAACTTGGAATGTAAGATCTATGAACCTGGATAAGTTGGATGTGGTCAAACAGGAGACGGCAAGAATAAACACTGACATCCTGGGCGTCAGTGAACTAAAATGTACGGGCATGGGCAAATTCAATTCAGACGCTTATTATATCTACAATTGCAGGGGTATATTCCCAAACACAAGCCAAGATACAAATGATAGTTTACACGCACCCAAAAAACACACCTCTTCACTCTCCCTTTCAAACGACTGAGCCAGGAAATCTCTAATCAACCAGTTTCCCGTTTTGTTCAGATAAGAATATGGTTACCAGCTTCAGAAGTTACTACCTTAAATTTGAAACTGTAGCTCAAAAAATGATAATCAGTTTTTACCAGTTCTGACAGACCTGATTAATTAAGGGGCTTCCTGATTTAGTTGGAACTCACATCAAGGGAGAAGCAAAAATGCTGCATGCATAGGGAAACCATTTTATTAAGTCAATATACAGTCAGGTGAAAACAGCCAGTAAAAGTAATAAGAGTAGAAAATACAGAAGTACAAGCTGGACAGAGTTCTTTGATGTGGTTTTGAATAGAACCCAAATTTGCAAAGCATGTGCGTGGTGGATGAAAAAAGCATATCCAGTTTGCAACCACAATCTGAGTAACTGTCTATGGCATTTGCCACATGAAAAATGAACAGCAATATGAAGTTTAAGGAAATGCCCCAGAAGATGTTCTCTGCCTACATTTCCTACACATTCTTAATATCAGGTACTGTACTTTAGAGGAGCTGCCTGAAGAGATCTATTATTATCCACACTGTTCTAATGAGCACCACAAAAATAGACAGATGCTATTTCCCTTTTTTAAAAAAACAGGATGTGTTGGCAAGTCCAATTCTTATTATTGCAAGATATATTACTTTAAGGTGCCACCGCATCACCAGTTAAGACTATTGTAAATAAAAATCAGATGTGTAAACACTGAATTTAAAAAGACTTTGTTTTTACAGCTAACTCTGTAAGAGACAAGATGCAATTTATTTATCAATCAATCAAAGCCTCCTCTGATTAATTGCTGAGAGCTAATTTTAATCAGCAAGGGCATGTTTTATTTGGTGATATGCAAATTTACTTAATCAGTTAATGGTATATTTAATATGCATACAATTAAAGGCTATAATCCTGTAATACCTCCCAGTCCTTACTTTCTTTATATCTAAGTGTTCCACAATTGAAAATTATAGACATTTATCAAATACAAAATTCAAACAAATTTTAAATGATTAAACTATTTTGGCCTTAAATAGGCTACTTCAACAGAGTTATGTCAGCCATTTGCTAGATCTTCTTTAATACACTTGGTGGGACAGAAATTGCATGCACATAAGTATGGCATTGACTGAATTTTTCCACATTCATAATTTCTGCTGTATGCAAGTAGAAACATTTTACTTGAACATTCTTTAATTTTCCTACTTCTCTTCAAAGTTTATTCAGTGTCTTCCAGATGGTCCATCCAGAATCTCTTTGGCATTCACCAATATATGTTGTTTTTGTTATCCATCAATTTAGCCTACCTTATTCTGGTTTAATATTTATAGGATGAGATGTGTGCAGAAAACTCTTCCTCAATTTTAACCATAGTCTACATGGCTGGTGTCCAAGAAGTGGATGTATTTGATGTTATATTACCTTGTTTCCTTCAATGTTTGCTAGCACCGCTCAACATACTTCCAAGAGGCAATGCCAGCCAAATGATGTTTTCAGTGAGCATAGGTTTTAGGCAGCCAGTAATAAGAGGTTACTTACCTGTAACCATGGTTCTTCAAGTGGTCCTCTGTGAATCCACACAAATGGGCTCAGTCTGCGCTTGCATATGTGAGTCCAGCGCAAGCACAGACTGAACCCATTTGTGTGGGTTCACAGAGGCCACAAAGAAGAATCCTGCACAATTCTTTAAGAGCTATATCCACTTGTCTGGGATATCCTGATATATACCATATGGCACTAGCATATTCTGCTGT
Source organism: Pogona vitticeps (assembly GCF_051106095.1). Lineage (NCBI taxonomy): Eukaryota > Metazoa > Chordata > Lepidosauria > Squamata > Agamidae > Pogona > Pogona vitticeps. Next base: position 97,110,872 of record NC_135785.1, read on the forward strand.
AGAGTGGCACAGGGACAAAGTGTTGTTCTTATGATTTGTTGGTGTACTTCTTCAATTTGACCCAGCCAATTTTCCTAACTATATCTTGCAGTGGCTTTTTGTTTGGTGTTTAGACAATGTTTTTTGTAGAGTTTGATCTAGAATGACATCCAAATATAAGTTACCTCCCTGTGAAAAGGCCTCTTTGAACTCAGAATGACTAACATCTGGAGAGATATATGCAGGATTGGAGTGTGATAAGTTTTTTTAGTAGACAGTCTCATATTAAAGCAATTTTAAATTTTATTTATTTACTATTTTTAAATCAATTTTTATACTGCCCATTTAGCAAATTGCTACTCTGGGTAGCGCATACAAAGTAAAGCAAAAATCAGAAAGACACATTCTAAAATATAAAGATAAAAAAGATCAAATAGGATAGGAAACATGAAACTGTTAAACAGCAAAGGATAAGCCTTCCTCTTCCTCCACACATTGCAAGATTTTAGCATACAGCTGTGTATTATGTCTTGAATATGCCTTGCTCATTCACTTTAATTCTCAAAATTCCTTAGATCTAACAGACATCTTGCATTTCAAATTGAACAGAAAGCTAGTCATGTGATGATATCCTAAGCTTAAATCTCAAAGGAATTAGAGGATATTTTAAGCCTGAGTGAACAGAGTTAAATTAGTGTACAAGCCAGCTAAAGTTACAACACTGATGGGTTGTCTTATCTGAAAAAACTGACCTTTATGTGAACTTTCACAGAGGGAGCACAAGGCTTTAATGCCAAGGAAATTTGGGAAAAAACTGACTGGCTTTAATACATTAGTGAAATTCAAGCTTGCTTCACATATGCACATTAATCACCTTAGTGGAGTGAATTAGAGCCATGTTCAACAGGTCACACATCTTAAAGCAAAGCAAATTTAAAGATTTGATTTTTTTGCAGAGAGGAACTCAAATAGTTAAACAAAAAAATCTTCTAATTTGATGCAACAGAGATTAGAAGCAGAGTCATTTTATGAACTCTTAAGACCACCTCCAACAGAGTCTGTTCCTTGAACCATTTCAATTGCAGCTGGTCATTATAAGAGCATCCATTTTATTTTAAGAATCCGTATCCAAAAAAGATGGGATTTTTGAATTTTTTTGGAACACAATTTAGTAATACCTATAATCCATTAAACTGTCACATGCACAAGATATGATTTCCTAAAAGGAATCAGATTAAAAAACAAAAATAAAAAACACATAAAAATTAGCAATTCTAAAAGGATATTTGGATTCTGATGGAAGACCTGCTTGTCATATGCATGATTTTTGAATTAGAAAATTACAATTCAATAGAATATTATCCATCTGTACAAATATTTAAAAAATCTCAAAATTAGAATACAGTTGTGTTCAAAATTATTCAACCCCCAATGCTGTAAAGGGGTTTAGGGATTATAGTGTACATTTGGAATTGTATTCAGAATGAAATCCTACAAGGATGTTTTAAAGAACCAAATGCAACTAAAATAACATCAGTTGTTTATGTAATACAGTAGTAAATGTTTCTTTTGTGGTTTCTTCATTGCCACAATTATTCAACCCCTTAAAGACTACCACTCTGAAGAAGAGAGGTTCATTCAGGTGTTTTCGATCAGGTATTGAAAACACCTGTGGATGTCACCGAGCACCAATCAAGCATAATAAGCACCAATTAGGCAGCTTTAAAATGACTGTGATACTCAGCTCCTTCTAGACATTTACTGGTGTGGTTACAAACATGGTGAAGTCAAGAGAATGGTCCAGGAAGACAAGAGAAGAGGTGATTTGTCTTCACAGGAAGGGCAATGGCTATAAGAAGATTGCAAAGAAGTTAAACATACCAAGAGACATCATAGGAAGCATCATTCACAAATTCAAGGCAAAGGGCACTGTTGAAATGCTACCTGGTCGTGGAAGAAAGAAGATGCTGACTTCGACTGCTGTGCGCTACCTAAAGCGTAGAGTGGTGAAAAGTCCCCGTGTGACTGCTGAGGAACTGAAAAAAGATTTGTCAGATGTGGGTATAGAAGTTTCAGCTCAGACAATAAGGCGCACACTGCGTAATGAAGGTCTCCATGCCAGAACCCCCAGGCGCACCCCCTTGCTGTCTCCCAAGAATAAGAAGAGTCGACTGCAGTATGCCAAAAGTCATGTGGGCAAACCACAAAAGTTGTGGGATAGTGTTCTGTGGAATGATGAAACAAAATTAGAACTGTTTGGGCCCATGGATCAACGCTATGTTTGGAGGAGGAAGAACAAGGCATATGACGAAAAGAACACCTTGCCTACTGTGAAGCATGGCGGAGGGTCAATAATGCTTTGGGGCTGTTTTGCTTCTGCAGGTACAGGGAAGCTTCAGCGTGTACAAGGTACCATGAATTCTCTTCAGTACCAGGAGATATTGGATGAAAATGTGATGCAGTCCGTCACACACCTGAGGCTTGGGAGACGTTGGACCTTTCAACAGGACAATGATCCCAAGCATACCTCCAAGTCCGCTAGAGCATGGTTGCAGAGGAAAGGCTGGAACATTTTGGAGTGGCCATCGCAGTCACCAGACTTAAATCCGATTGAGAACCTCTGGTGGGACTTAAAGAAAGCAGTTGCAGTGCGCAAGCCTAAGAATTTGACTGAACTGGAGGCTTTTGCCCATGAAGAATGGGCGAAGATACCCGTAGATCGCTGCAAGACACTTGTGTCAAGCTATGCTTCACATTTAAAAGCTGTTATAACTGTAAAAGGATGTTGTACTTAGTACTAAGATTGAATGTCACTTGGGGGTTGAATAAAAACTAATAATGATGTGAGCACAGAAAAGACATTTGTGGTTATTTCATTATAAACTTAAGGTTATATTTCTCTGACCTACAAGTGCCTCTTTCATGTAAATATAAGCAAGATGACTGAATGATCAAAATCAATGTCAAAATGGCCAAAACATTCAATTTCAGTGGGGGTTGAATAATTTTGAACACAACTGTAAATGTGTGGGTCAGGTATATATTTGTGGACCCTTATGTTAGCTTGCTAAATCTGCTCATAAGGGAAATTCAGAGATAAATCATTCCAGACTGAATTCCTACACACAGAGGCTTGACACAGAGCTATGTCTCAACAAGCATTTTATCTCAGTGGCTTAGGTCTCTGGCTGCAGAGCCAGAGATTGGGAGCTTGATTCCTCACTGTGTCTCCCTGACAGGGGTTGGACTTGATGCATAGAGTCCCTTCCAACTCTACAATTCTAATGTGGTTTGCATCTCCTGGTGTAACTTTTACAACTTCATACAGAGACAGGGTGCAACTGTGGCTAAAATCCTGCTCCTGAGTGTAGGAAGTTGCATAAGAATAACCCCACTGAATTGCTAGTGTTTGATGATTCAAATCTTCTGTGAGTTCCACTGTGAACCAATTTACTATATGAAAGTCACAACTAGAGTAGACCCATTGGAATCAAAGGAAATCAACCCTGAGTGCTCACTGGAAGGAGAGATCTTGAAGCTGAGGCTCCAATACTTTGGCCATCTCATGAGAAAACTCCGTGGAAAAGACCCTGATGTTGGGAAAGTGTGGAGGCAAGAGAAGTGGATGACAGAGGACGAGATGGTTGGACAGTGTAATCGAAGCTACCAACATGAATTTGACCCAACTCCAGGAGGCAGTGGAAGACAGAAGGGCCTATCGTGCTCTGGTCCATGGGGTCACGAAGAGTCGGACATGACTAAACGACTAAACAACAACAACAATTTGAATCAATGGAACTTAGAGAGGACTTGACTTACCAAATCACTATTGATTCAATAGTCTACTCTGGTGCAACTTACTACACTAAGCAACAGGATTTTAGCCAATTTCTGTGCACCAAACAACTGCAGTAAGCATTAACTTGCTATATTCTGCACTAACTTTTCCAACATCTTCCTCATAGAATATATGCTTTACATTTGTTTTTCAGTTTACAGATGATGTTTAAAAATTACTCGCTTAATGTATGATTTGTTTATTTATCCATTCCACTTGTATTACTCTTAAAGGAATGTATATACACATAAACATACAATCATGGCCAAAAATATTGGCACCCTTGCAATTCTGTCAGAAAATGCAACCCTTCTCTCAGAAAATTGTTGCAGTTGTATCAAATTTGACTTTTCTTCTCTCTTTTTTTGTGCTGTTCCAATGCAAACCAAAGGAATGAACATGTGAGTACCAAAGCACTTGCAACTGCAACAATTTTCTGAGAGAAGAGTTGCATTTTCTGACAGAACTGCAAGGGTGCCAATATTTTTGGCCATGGCTGTATACAGTATTTTGAGAGAGAGAGAGAATATATGCACACATGCATAGTGTCCATTTTCCTGTATTGTTTTTCATAATTGTATTGGTATAGTTTATTTATTATAATTACAATAAAGGAGCCTCTTCTTCAATAAAGTATACAGAGTACCATTAAGAAAACTGAAAAACTGGGCTTTTGCACCTGAAGTACTTCCCCTCAAGTATACTGAAATATACAGTGGACCCTCTACTTACAGAATTAATCCGTATTGGAACAGTGTATGCAGGTCGAAAAGTCTGTAGGTCGAGGCTCCACTGACCTACAATGCATTGAAAACCGATTAATCCATAACCGGCTGTTTTTCTTCCATTTTGTTTTTTTCCCCCGGTCTGTAGGTTGATTCTCTGGCTGCAAGTCGAACCTAAATTTTGCGTCCAGAGAAGTCTAACTCGAAAAGTCTGTAAGTGGAGCCGTCTGTAAGTCGAGGGTCCACTGTAAGTGGGGTCTTGACTTAAGAACTTAATCCGTATTGGAAGGCGGTTCTCAAGTCAAAAAGTTCTCAAGTCAAATCTGCATTTCCCATAGGAATGCATTGAAAACCATTTGATCCGTATCTGCTCTTTTCCGTCCATAGAAACTAATGGGAAGCTGCTATTCTGCCTTCGACCACTAGAGGGGGATATTTTGTTTCTTTTTTTCTTAGGTCAAGAAAGGTTCAGGGAAGGCAGGGAAAATACAGTCCAGGCAGTCCAGTACCAGGCAGTCTGAAGACTGTCTCCCAATCCACTCTCTAAACACTGGGAGGAGGAAGCAGACAGGCACCCTTTTCACTGGCCAACAGTTAACTGAAAGTTCAAATTTTGCACTTTCCCTGCCTCCCACGTGGTTTTTTTTCAGTTCTTAACTCAAATGTAAGTATGTAAGTCAAGTCAATATTTTCCTATGAGAGTGGTTCTTAAGTCAAAATGTTCTTAACTCGAGCCGTTCTTAAGTCAAGACCCCACTGTATGTTCTGGGAAACAGACAGCACCAAAACTGCCTGATTATTTGCATCCACGGCAATTTGAAAAGAAGTGACCCAGCCAGGGGTTACTCCACTTACAACTTACAGCAAACTGCTGAAGTCCAAGTACATAATCTTCACATGACAGACTTTGCCAATATAATCCAAGTCAGAAATCAAAGTTCAGCCTTGTACCTCTTTTTCCTAGAACTTAAATTTGCGAAACAAATTATCATGTGGAAGCACAGCATACATATATTTCACTGTGCTGAGAAACGTATACTTCTCAGCCAGAGAATTCCAAGGCTACACACAGTGATAGGAAAGTACAGTATCTCCTTCACATAGGCTAAAGCACTCCCCCACTGGTATAGCTGTGGGATGAGAAACTTTTATTTCTTAGACTAAAACTTTATTTAAACATTCAATAAAACCATTAATCGAAACCCATGAGCACAGGAAGCAGGCTAGCTCTGCCTACTTCATCACAGTGCCGAAAGGTGAATCTGAAGAAGGCAGTCTCTATGGATGCAGTGTCTTCATACAACTGGAAATCTTGATGTTTCAAACTTTCTGATCATGTGGAGAGCTCTGAAAGATATAGATAGCTCTCCTCTTTAGTTTTAACTCTCCAGAAATGACAAGTAGAATGGGTGGGGGAGAGCATAACCGTCCTGCCTGCACCACTCACAGTTAAGATTTACCCTTTCAACCGAATGCCTGAACAAGTTTAACTAAAGTGACAATAAACCATAAAGTTAGTCTCTGAAACAAACCAGAGATAAAGTGTTAACCAGTTTCCTGACTTCACACTACAGAGCAGAAAGGCCTTCAATATTAATTCAAGCCACGCAGAGCAAAACGGCTGTAAATTAAATGATAAAAATTACTACTCTGAAGTAATATCTGTTTTTCTTAGAAATATGTTAACAAAAAAAGTAACAATCAACATTTACCCAAAATATAACTTAGTGTACCCATCAGCCTTACTGAAATATGCTTTTACCATAGAAAAACACTAAATATTGTGCATATATTTGAAATGTTTATTACTTGGCTCATTTTTTGACTATTTTGACTATCATGGACTTCTAAGTTTGCTATGACTCCATTATCCTCACCTTCCAGTCTCATTTACCAAAAACAACCTGATATATTTTCAGAGCCTGTGTTTGTACATCATGGTAAATTAAGGACCTGTGAGTTTACCACTAACAAGAAGCATGCTGGTTTTTGCTGCTTGATCTCTCCCACTTTCAATGTCAAGAACCAACAAACTATAGTTTTGATCTATGATTTGACATGCAGACGAAGCAAATGACTGGCTACCCACTTTTCTCTGCCAAAAAGTTAGATGATCAGTTCTAAAATAAACAACAGATCATTCATCAGGTTTGCTGGGGAGAGACAAGCTAGAAATATATTTTATCTCAATCAAACCAAAGTTTGTTTAGCAGCTCCCAAGCAGCAGACTTCCAAATGCAGCAAGAATGAGAATCTCTCTAGTTCCTGGGGAAAGCTGCTAAGCAGATACTTCAACCTTTCTGAGTGAACTCAAATCTTAATTTTTCTTAAATTAAAATAGCTTCACATTTTGGTATACACTATTATTTGACCTTAATTGTGAAGTTCAATATCTACAATTTCTTTTTTTAAAATTAAATCCCACCATCAAACAAAGTTCATTTCGAGACTGCTACATGAAAAACCATTTCAGAGAAACAAAAATGCCAATCTAGAAAAATTCCCTGGGTAAATGGTAGATTGAAATACTGTATATAAGAGATCCTGCTAGCAGACAGCAATAGTACATTAACAGTGCTTTTCAAGTAAAATACACACACACAAAACAAAAAAGCATGAAATAATAAAAGGATAAAATAAACATTCTCAAACTATGTCATTTTTTATTTATTATAGACAAAACACCATGAAAATCTAAAGAATCCCTCTGTTTTTCTAAGGAATAGAATAGTCATAAAAGGCAGGTATATTTGAATAGTTGCTGTAACATCCATGTACATAAACTTCAGTAGCTATAGAAATGCAAATAACTTCTAGAAAGGTAACAAAAATTTCTTATCTGCTCCTTTTTGGTGCCACACAACAATAACATTGTTTAAAGTTCTAGCTTGAGAGAACAGCAAGAATATTTATTATGTTGAACCTTATGAATAAATATCTGATCTACTAGTGTGGAGGGAATTTCTTGATGTAATTTATTTTAGATAAGGATAGTTTTCCTTAGGAATCTTGTTCAATAATTCAGTATTTCAAACACTTCAAAATACATAAGTCATTTTACAAGCCCAGTATTTTAAAATACAGGCATTCTAATTCAATCTTGACGAACTAAAGTTCCTGTAGCAAGTTCAACAATAATTCAGTCTGACACACCCATGATTTAACCGGACAGTACCACACCTACTTAATCAAGCTGTTGAAATCAGTTTAAGAAATAGTGGTGCAGACAGAATTTCTACAGGAAAGGCTAAAAAACCACAAAACCAAAACTTATTATGTTATACATTGCATCTATGTGGAAAATCAGATATCCTGCTTCCATGCACCATATCCCATGCCTTTCTGTTGCCCTGTAATTCACAAGCAGCTTTTTTGGTTACTATCTTGAGGAGGAGGAGGGGATAGGGAAACCTTGGTGCTAAGTGACCTTCTTCACTGCAATTCTGGATCCACCTCAATGACTGAAATTCAGTAGTATTTGTAACTAAAGTAGGCCAACTGAATCAATAAAACTTACATTCATCAAATATCTACTGATTAATGGGCCTACTCTAGTAACAATCTACTACCGGATTGTATTCATTATTTAATTCATAGAACTATGCAGTGAGAGAGAAACTATCAATTCTTTAACAAAAAGTACAACCTATATCTTACCTTGAACCATCAATTATGACCAAGGGCAGAAACACAAAAGTGTGTGTCTGCTTCACCTTCCAGATTCTTATCTAATCTGTACATAGATTATTTTGGTTAATGCTCTACTAGTTTAACAGATTACAAATCTAAATGTTTTTTTAAGAATCAAGAAGTTTGTGATTATTTTTGGAATACTTAAGCCACACAGGTTGTGGGGAAAAACTCAAATGCAATCACAAACAATATGTATTTTGTTTCCTTTCTCTAAAGATACTCAAGAACTATGAAAAAAACTTTTATGGCTTTAAAGTTTAAACACACTCACAACAGGTCACAAGAACCAGCAACCTTTAATCTTCATAGAATGGAGATGATTTGTCTCCTCTTGTCAGCTACCTTGGATAAGGCTGACCATGTGTTTTCTCTCTTGTAGAGGACAGCCAAGGGCTGAAAAGGACAACCACACAGTACCTTCTATGTAATCACATTGCCAAGGACATTCTCTCTCTAAATTGTCAAAACTTAATGTTTTATGAAAGCTGTGACTGGGGAATGTTGTTAAAACATCTTTAGGACAAGAAAGTATCAATTCACAAACTCAGTTCCTGAACTGTAAACTTAGGATGCCTGAGAAACTGGGCAAGTGGGCAAGGCATCCAGTTTGCAATGGAATCTGTATTCCTTCCAAATTCTACAACCCAATATTGCCAACTTTGGCACACTAAATAACAGCTGAGGAAGTTGAATTGTCCATGAAACCTTACATTGAAATATAGCAGTCTTTAAGATGCCACAACATTAGAGATGGGGGTATTTGTATTTGTACATGAATACAAATATCTCCCCACAGGTGCAGATAACAAGGGTCTGGCTCCCTGGGACCAGACCGACCACTCACCATTCCTCCACCACTGTGGGCTCCACACTCCCTTCCTATCACTCTGGAGCTCGCAATGGATTAGCCACTCTTCAACCTGGCAGAGAGGCTCGCCATCCCTCCTTCTGCCAGGAATGGCTAATCCATTGCTATAGGAAGCCAGTGCGGAGCCCATGGCAGCGGTGGAATGATGAGTGGTCGGTCTGGCTCCAGGGGGTCGGACCCTCGTTATCTGCACCTGTGGGGGGATATTTGTATTCATATAAGAATACAAATACCCCCATCTCTACACAACATTTTTTCTTCCTTATTTTTTATTTTTATTTTGCTTTTGCCTGATATAAACAACAGCTGATACTGAAGAACAAGAATTGTTCAGACATGTACATAAAATGGGGAATAAGAATGAACTGGGGGAGGGGACAGCAAATGCAGCTGAGATGGAAAATAAGGCAATGGACTGCAAGTACTCTTCTGTATTATTGGAACAGATCAAAATATATAAGATGGGGGTTGCTTTGATTTTGCACGTTACTAGGCACTCTTAATGACATTTTCCAACAAACAAAATATACCACTTTTGCAAACAGAACTAGAGATGGTCTCCTGGGGAAGACAAATACAAATATCGCCACCACAGGTGGCTTAGTCTATTTGACCCTCTCCCCAAGAACCAGGCCATCCACTTACCATTTGTGCTGGGGTGTGCACAACTGTCCTTGTCCATGCCATGCCAATTGCGGAAGTAGCCTGGCTTGGGCTTCCTCACCTCCCCTTGCTGCTAATCACTCACCAACTGAGCAGGGAAACTTGTCATTCCACCTCCTCACCAGAGTGGTCAGCAGCAGAGTGAGGCAGGGAAGTCCCAGCCAGACTTTATCAGCAACTGGCGTAGTGCCAACGAGGATGGCCATGAGCACCACAAATGATAAGTGGATGGCCTGGTTCTGGGGATGCGGGGAGGGTCAAAGGAGCCCAGCTACCTGTGGTGGCGATATTTGTATTCATCTTCCCATGGAGATAAATAAAAATATCTCATCTCTAAACAGAATATTAAGACTCGGGTTTCTTGCATGCAAGCAGACCCTTCCAATCCCACACAATAATTTAGAAGCCTGCTGCAAGTATACAGTGTGTAATTTTAATTACAACAGACATTAACAGTTACCTCATTTCCTTCCATTTAAAGTATAACCAACCTTAATAGAACAGATTTTTATATCCTTCTTTTGGACATGTAGCAGAAGGTAACAAGTATGAAAGCACCATTTACGAAAGCAAACAAAAATCTCCTTTCTTAAGTTCAATTACAGGTATATCCGATATACAAGTCTATATACATTTAAGGAGTGTGAGACAGGGGGCAAGAGTAGTGGTCCTCTCGCTGGAGTGTCATCCCTCCCCCACACGGTGGAGAGAGAAATACAAACCCTACCCACTTCACCTCCTAAGAAAACAATAACGGGGGACAGACACCCGGGAATTGGAAAGAGAGATACAAGGGTTAACAGTAGGAGGAACTGACGAGAGATTGGTAGGAACAGAACGAAAGAAGAGGGTGGAGATAGAGACAGAGACAGTGGATATAAAAAGAAAGGAGGGACAGTTGCCTCCAGGCTGGGAATGGGTCTGGATGGAGCATCCATGGACTGGAGCTTGGGAAAGACTAAGGGTACCGAAGGAAGAAGCCGATTACAGAAAGAGGAGAGAGATACCACCGAGACCCTCTTATTGGGGGGAAGCTGAAGCCAGGGAGTGGTGGAAGAGTCTGAGAGAGGAAAAGGAAAGTGTGGAAAGAGAGAGGAGAGAAAGAATAGAATGGAGAGTGAAGGAGATGAGAATACAGGGAGGACACTGGGCGACCCACACGTCAACCGGAGATGTCGGGTGGAGTGAACCCCGAGATGACGACACCATACCCTTACTGGAAGGAGAGGTCGGACAGACGGTGAAGCCAGGTACATTGATAGACTGGCCTGGTCCCTGGAACACGACAGACAGTAACCCGTTCCTGACTGAAGGATGGAAACCTTTGCCTGACCCATTGTCGACAGGAGAGAAGTTGTGGGACAATTTCGTTGATACTGGTTATTTGTTAAATACCCCAATAAACCTCACCCCGTTTCAAAGTTACATAAATCTCATGATTTATTTGAAAGAAAGGGAGAACCAAAGGACAAACCATCATAAGGGCAAAATGCCACACGGTAATTTCCTTAACAGAAGTGTTTCTGTTTGCACACCTGGGATGGTGGCAATTTCCCTGCACTCCTTCAGATGACACCATGCCCTCAAAGCCTGCTCTAGATGACTTGAAAGCCTCTGGACCTAATTTTTGGACACAGTTAAGACTGCGTCCTGAAGAATGTGTACTGGAGGTGTACTGAGGGTTAGGTGAGGTCAACTGAAGGTCAAATGAAGTCTGGGGAAGGATGAAAACAGTCTATTGAACTAGTGAAGTTCCCTACTTCTATACATTATTGGATTTAAACAAGCGTACTTATGGTATTTTTCCATTTATAAGGAAACACACACCCCCTTTTCTAACCCCCAAATTAAAACTTAGCTTTGAGTATTTGGCCTCTGGACTCAACTTGAGTCCCTGTTCCATCTAAGCCTACAGGTTCCATCTTCAACGAGATGTGTTCTAATTGGTTTGTTTAGCATCAGATGACGTCAGTTCAATAAGGCTTGTGACTGGAGGAAGCAAAGTCTCCTGACTGTAGGAAGCTAAGCCTCATGATTGAAGGAAGCCTGTTTACAGAGGCAATGTACAAGCAGTTTTGTTTTGTGTTCCATGTATAAGATACCTCTCAATTTTTAGTGTAATGTTTTTAGGAAAAAGTAGCATCTTATACATGGAAAAATATGGTACTCTTCTCCTTTCACCAAGGTTTACTGCATATGGAAAAGTATATCAATTAGGAGTAGACATGAGGATGAATAAAAAAAGAATTGCAATATTTGTTAAAAATCGCTGGTGTGTTAAATATTTATCCCTTCATATTCATCAATTCCAGAGACCCCAATGAATAGAAGAAATAAATATTTGTCCATTTTTATTTGTTCATCATAGGAATAGGGGAAGGCTAGTCTTCCCTTTGTGCCTATGGCCTTCCTACTCTGCTTATGGGCCCACCGAACAGCTGACTAGCAGGCTCATAGGCAACCAGCCAGCCCCAGAGCCACTCACCTCCACATGCTGTCCTCTACCCCCTTCCCCTCCCTTCACTGCTGCTGTCATCTGTCTCTACCTGGTGCCACCGCCATCCATCCGCTGCAATGGCTCTGAAGCCACAGCATGCTGTATAGGACGCTGGGTAGCCTTTGCAAAGATGGTGGCTGTGGCTTCTGTTACGGCAGGGAAGCCGCAGCTGCCATCTCTGCAAAGAGCAGTCTGGGTTCCTTTAGCCTACCTTAAAGGAATCTGGGCTTCCATTTGCAAAGATAGTGGCTTCAGCTTCCCCACCCTAATAGAAGCCATAGCCACCATCTTTGCAAAGGGGAGCCCGGATTCCCTTAAGGCAGACCATAGCAGTGGAGGCCACCACAGCGAGGAGCAGTGAATGGTGGCAGCAGAGGTTGGCATGGTGCAGGCCGCCACAGATGACAGTGGCAGCAGTGTGGGCTGCAGACACATATGATGGCAGCCAAGATAAGAGAGGCAACAGAGGTAGTGGGAAGGGGGCAAGCCATGGAGGGGTCTTTTGGGTTTTTTTTAAGACAGTATTTGGCTGTCTAACCTCCCCCCCCAAAAAAGATTTCTGGTTTGTCGGTTCATGGGGAGGAAACTTGTGCTTTGTGAACTTTGACCATGAACCAGGATTTAACTGCCATTTTGGCGGTTCATCCCCAAATTAATCAGAAGCTAAAGAGTGGAAGCGAGCACCACATACCAGTTTATCTAGACCAGTGGTTCCCAACCTTGGGTCCCCAGATGCTCTTACACTAAAACTCCCAGAAGCCCTCACTAATAGATTTCTGGGATTCAGGTTGGGAACCAATGACTTAGCCAATCTATTTGTGCTAAAATAGTTAGTGGCCGTCAGGGTGGATTAAAATTGATGATTTAAAAAATTCAGATTTTAAAAACTTAAATTGGATTTATTTTAATGAAATGCTTTTGGAGTGAAAATCTATCTAAAGATAGTTTTCTATTTAAAATGCATTATAGTTCAAAGGTAATTCAGCATGTAATAGAACTTAGTTATGTACCATGCAACTGTATATTCATGCAATATCTACATATCTAATTCAATTATTTCAAGCTAAGATAACATGCACAGGTTATTATTCTAAATATGGTATCTTCATCTGGCTACAAATATTAAACGTTGTAAGTACCATCAAGAATAATTCTTTACATTTAAATTAATGATTTAAATCAAGTCTTACTGACTAGTGACTTAAACTGTGATTTAAACTGACTTAATTTAAATCAAATTTACCCTGGTGGCTGTGCCACTATACTACTTAACAACAATTAAGATGAAAGGGGGAACATGAACATCAATCATAAGGGGTAAAGTTGCTGCTGAGATGAACCTTGTGAAGATCAGAAGCGCAGTGTGCCGTCCTCCGAGTCACAGAACACAGTGACTGAAAGCGGATGCGCGGAGGGAATACTGATAGAAATAGAACAGGAGGAGGTGGTGCAACAAATACCAGCAGAAGTGTGCTTAGTAGATGAGAGAGGGGAGGAGCTAGATCTAATAGTATGTGAGGAGATAAAAGAGGGGGAAAACGCGCGCGTTTTTAATCTGGCAACGGATGGTGAATTGGGAAGGAACATAAGTCGCGGGGCACAGACAAAGCCCATGCGGGACTTAGGAGAGGCGTCCGGAATCGTGGAGGACTTTCCTAACTTACAGTTAGGAGGGGGACTACTGCCAGAGCCAGCCTTAGCCGGTGCACAAGGACGTGAGTTTAACACCTTAGAATGGACAGTAGTCGTGTACCTTCGAAACCACCCTGGGGGATGGAGGGTGATCTGTCCTGGTCCCTCTTTTCTTCAGAAACCACCCGAGGGGGACTGGGCTCGTCACCCATATTGTGGGACAGTCTGCGCGGTGCGGAGTGGCCCCCTGAGACCCATGACAGACCGAGAACGCTTTGGTCCGGCTCCCTTTTGAAGGAGGGTAGAGAAATTGGAGGAGTAAGAGTTAAGAAATATCATGTTTTGCCTGAGATAAGTTTATTAGATCCATTTGACACTGTTGAACTTAATGCTGTTAAGAATAAAGAGACTATTGTTGAAAGGTCAGAACAGCCTCCGACTCTTTTTCCTGCCTTTACAACGAGTCTGCCCCCGGCTGAAGAAGAACTTCATTACAAACGTGTTCCTACAAGTATCTTCAATTACCCAAGTTTAATAGAAAGTAACTATTATTATCAATACCAGCACATGAAGTGTAAAACAGGATAACACTATGTTAAAACTAGTTATTTTCTCTTAGCAGACTAGAAACCAGATTACTTTTGATAGCCATATTATAAAGTGTACATTCAAAGCTCAAAAACAACTTGTTATTGTAAAAAATATTTATATATACTTACATATTCTTTCACGTTTTTTGTCTTTACAGCTTTGTATGAATAATAAGCAGGATACAGCATCCCGAACACTAGCCTGTTGAAAAACATAAGTATTTCAATTTGACAACAAAGGCACAATTATTGAATAAAGATGACCCAGAAGTTGGGAAGGTTACTTCCAGCAACTTTTAAGGTTAACATGGGCAACACAAAAATCTAATGAATACCTACTTCAGTACTAGAACAGAAAGCTGTCTTATCTGAAGCTCATACTTTCACCTCCAGCTTCAAAACTTAGTCATCCAATAATGAGTCCTGTACTTACCTACAACCAAGCACAAGCATGCTGACATTAACTGGACTCAAAGCATTGAAGCGCTACATTGATTAAGTACTGTATCTTGAAGACTGTTTAATAACCCTACCAAGTAATATTGCTCAGACGCTACTCCTCAAATTTTAAAAAAATTGATTTCATCCTCAATTTATGCTTTTAAAATTATTATTTTTATGAACTGAAATATTTAGTTTTATCCACTTTTTCATTTTTTATTTGATAAAGGACTGCTGGTGACCTTCTTCCAAACTTAAAAAAAAAGCACTTTTAAGTGTCCATCTGTGTCAGTGGTTCTTAACCTTTTTGAAAGAAACGCACCCTTGAGCCATTGAGGAAGTTATCATCGCCCCCCTCCCCTCGGTGATATCTTATTTATTTATTTATTTTATTTATGACACTTAAATCCAATGACCCCTGAAAACAAAATTAAATTCCAAGAAAATGAAATGCCCCCCCCCAAAGTAACATTTAATGATTTAGTTGCAAGTGAATTTTAAGATGCAAAAAGAAATATAAAAAGGGCATAAAAACAAATGCAGGAACTAAAAATGTTAAGACAAAAAGTCTGAAACTAAATTAAGATTGGAGGAAAATATATATTCATGCACACTGTAAAAAGGCTGCAGCCATCTTCACAGGTTTGGCTTGCTCCAGCGCCCCCCTACCGACCCCCTTCTGCTCCAGCGCCCCCACGCCGCCCCTTTTCGTTCTACCGCCCCCCTGAAAAATGAAATCGCCCCCTGGGGGCATTATCGCCCACGTTAAGAACCACTGATCTGTGTGATAGATCTTAGCTTCACAGACTGTACACCTTTTAAATTGGTCAACAGAAGACATAACCTTGACGGAGGAAAAATGTGGGAAACTATGAGCGAAGGCTGGCCTTTTTTTTCTTTTTCAGGGCAGAGAATAGCAAGAGGAAAAAGCAATTTATGAAGGAAAAAGTAGGTTATTTACTAATTTTTTAGGAAGAAAAAAGAATAAAGCTCAGAAGTGATTTCTGAAGTGCTATTTGAGTGAAGGATACAAGAAGACTGAGGGAACCATTAGGAACAGTTTGAGCTTGCATGCGGCGGGGGGGGGATTCTCTTTAGGCTATTGAGCTCTGGAAGGTTCCATGTTTGTTTTCACAGGCACAAAACCTGTTTGTGAATCACAGAGATCAAGAAGAACAGGAAGGGTTTTGATATTAGAAATAGAACTAGTCATAAAAAATTGTTCTATTGAAGATTTAACACAAATCATTCGTATTTCTCAATCTGCACTAAGACTTGCATATTTTGCCACTCCTTCTGGAATGTTCTTAGATGTAGGTTTTTCCCTACAGGCTTTGGCACTGGGAATTAAAATGTTTGATGGGCTGCTGCCAGTTGAACAACTGCAAACATTTTGCATGTGATTTGCAGAAGGGTAGAATTTAATGGGTGGGGCAAAATTCTGAAAGCCTTACATATTACAGAGGACCGCCACATGGAAAACTTCTATTTCTGAATTACACAGAACTTTAATGACAGCAATCTATTGCCTGTGACTGTCAGCTGTCTTAAGAGAAGGGCCATAAATTCCAAACTGCTGGCTGAGGAGGAGCTTGAAATCAACGTAAATGCTGCAGCTGTTTCCATATAAGATGCTAACCTGGCCTCTACACCATCAGCCATGTGAATTTGGGGAATTATTAACAGCATATAAGTTTGGAACTACCCACGAAAATTTGATGCACAGCCTTGAAGATGATCCATCACCGAAAGCTCGCTTTTTTTGTTTTATTTTCTTAATAATCAAAGGGTATCATCTGCTCCTGCATCTGTATTGTTTCCACAACCATTCGGCTTTTTCATGATTTTTCCAACCTTCTTGTTTCAACCATGTAGTAGTCTAGCCGTAAATCACTTTATAAGGTATAAAAATCTTTTCATTTATCATTTAACATATTTGCAAGGAACGTGTTTTGCACGAAGCATTTTTTCTTCTCTTTGCAATTACACCTTTAAAGAAGGGGTTGGCAATTCTGGTGCACAACTATCCCTATTTTTTTCATTTATGATATTTTCAACTTCACAGCTTACTAGGTTTCTTGTTAAGCATACTACAAATTCAGCCCTATAAAAGCTCATTTAGTCCATTTATCTGCACAGTTGGGTATCCCAAGTCACCTGGGTGACTAAAATACTTTTCTGTGTATAAACACATACTTACAAAATTAACTACCAGGTGCTCTGAAGCACAGGGCCTCAAATGATTTCTTAAACATACTTATGATAAACACTTCCACTGCAAAGGTCACCGTTCTTTGGGTTCCCTTGTGATCCTATTAACAGTAGGCTGTCCGAGGATAACTTTCCTATTTTTTAAAAAATGATGCCACAAATTTTAATGCGCATTTTAGCTGGCTTAAAAGGCAGCACTAATTTACAGTTAAATTACTTTCAACTGATTTCAGTTTCTCATGTTCCACATTTCCATTCCAGTTCCAGTTCTCTAATAGGACCAATACAACTAAAACTTTTAAAATGATAGTGTCATCAATAAGAGCAAGGTACATTTCACTTTGCTATATTCTAACCCAGTGGTTCTTAACCTTTGTTACTCGGATGTTTTTAAACTGCAACTCCCAGAAACCCCAGCCAGCACAGTTGGTGGTGAAGGCTTCCGGGAGTTGCAGTCCAAAATTCCTGAGTAACCCAAGGTTAAGAACCAGCGTTCTAACCTAACTTTTATGTTGGGAGTCTACAGATCTCCACACTGTGCCTACATCAGCAGCCATTAAAGCGCTTCAGGATCAAAGGGATGCAATTGTGCATCTCTTTCACAGCTGCTTTACCCAAAGTGAGCCTTCGTTTCCTTTTTCCCAAGCCCCATGGCTTCGCAAAAGGCAGGGAAAAGCAGCTGCCTTCCGTGTATAAAACGACCCTCAATTTTTTTGTCTAATTATTTAAGGAAAAACTGTCATTTTATACAGGGAAAAATACGGTAGACAAAGGCAAGGAGAATACCTTTCCTTCTGGCCACTATCTATTCAGACTAAGGACTTGAACAGTGAAGGAGAATGTATTGTGGGGTGAATCTAAAGCAGAAACCTTGTTCTATAAGTAGGATTTCCTTTGTGATTCAGAACACTACTTGGTTAAGATTTTAAACTTCATGAGCAACCTACTTAGGAAAATGAAACCTACACCAGACCTCACTTAACACATGAATGGAGGATGGAAGACATGCACAAGAGAAAGGCAGGACACCATGCACCCTCACCTGACATTACCCTTCTAATCAAAGGTAGATAAACACTTGGACAGAGGAACAGACAGCACATACACCCATGCCAAGACTCAGAAGTAGTCAGTAGTAACAAGCTTTGATTGGCTAGCAAGCAAAGTCAACATTTGTAGATCTTTGTAACTTTATAGAAATGGCTCTTTGTTGTTCTTGGCTGGTCTTGATTATTTATGTATTTTTACCTTCCACATGATTTTCCCCTTGCATTTCAAAACATCAGGCAGTAAGAACACGTTTTTGCCTCAAAGAAACAGCCCTGGGACACAGCTAAACAATGAAATTTCCACATCTTTTCTAAGGATGTGCCTACAATCTTTCTCATTCTGAACAAACATTCTCTAAAATGATCTTAACCTTTCACCATTATGAACAGGAGGAAGGTCCTACTGTATTACTCTATAACGGAGAAAATACATCTAGCCAGCAGTCAACCATGTTGGGAGCCCCCAAAGCACAGGAACCATACCACCAGGAATGTTCTTTCAGTATGTTCACTTTACCAGTATGTTGCAAGATTATGGAGAGTCACATTCTTTCAGTGAGGATTATGTTTTCCTGAACTCAAAGAATTAGGTTGTATTTAATATTTGGTTTCCATGGCAGCCTGGTGAACTATGCTTTAAATCAGCAGATAGCTGATAGGTGTCGGCAGTACTCCAATTCTTTCATGTATTTCCTAAGTTTTCCATTTCTGAAGAGAATAGATTTATAGTAAATATACACAAGAGTCTGCTAGAGGTAGACTGCATAATAACGCACATACATGTCCTCTTCTTCATTCATCTCCAACATGTTTAAACAATCAGCCTCACTCATCTGAACCACCTAGAAGTACTGCTAATTAATTCAAAGATTCCATATAGATAACATCAATAAGGCAATTTACCACCTCGTGAGAAATAAAAGCTATTAACATAAAATTCTCACCCAGACAACTAAGGTAAATTAGGAGTTTGAAGAAAAATACTGAAGTCCTAGAGAAGGAAAAAAAATCAGACTGCCAAAAAGAAGGTGTTGGCTTTTATATTAAGAAAACCTTCGGCTTTCAAATTCATTTTCAAAGCCAACGAAGTTAACAGTAGTGATAGCTTTTGATTCTCCTCCAACAGTACCATGGAGAATAATTTGTTTAGTAGGCTTCTGAAACCATCTAAAACAGCAGTCCCCAACTCTTTTGGGACCGCAGACCAGACGGGGGTGTGGGCTCCGTGTGCAGGGGGTGGGGCACTCCTACGCTCGCAAGTGAACATGTCACGCTCTCGGATGGGCATGTCACACTCACGCAAGACCCCCCCGCAAGTGCGACACATCCCTCTGCAAGCGCGATACACCCACCATGCGTGCGTGCTAGGGGGCAGGGATCCGGATCCACAGCCCAGTTCCACGAAGCCCACAGACTGGCACTGGGTTGCGGAACAGGGGTTGGGGACCTCTGATCTATAATATTAACCTATTACATCACCTGAGTTTTAATGGAAATGTAAGTTTATCCACTGCACTTTTGAAAAGCATAATGAAGTATCACTGTCAGAAAAAATACTGAAATGCATCAATTTCCTCTTTTGCAGTATTCCAGATAAAAACAGTTCTAAAAACTGAACAGGAACATCCTTAACTTGCAGAACCATCAGTTAAAATGTGCCAATGATTGTAACTGCAGAGGGCTCATTTATCAATGAAATTCCCAGTGTGGTGTAGTGGACAGAGTGACAGACTAGGTCTCTGGAGAATAGGGTTTGAATCCCTGCTCAGTCATGGAAACTGACTGGGGGAGAGGAACTGGTAAAATCATTCCTTAAAATATCTCACTTACCTTGTAAGCCCTATTAGGGTTGCTGCTATTAAACTGGTTCTGACTTGACAGCACAGAACACACACACACACATTTATCAGCTAAAGCTGTGGTTGACTAATTATCTAGTTGTACAACTTTCGGAGTTGCCCGATTCAAAATCATAGGCCATATGAATATGGGTAAAATCCAGAGAGAACACAGCAAATTTTAACAAAAAACTGTGTCAAAGTCCTGCTTCTAATTGAGATATTGTTCCAAGAAAATGTGAGACAATAACAGAAAATCATCATACATCTACCTGCATGCTCATTTTGAACTACATGTAGAGCTTACAGTATCAACCGTCAGCCAGAGCAAAGGTCAGTCCAGCACAAGCTGGATTCTCCAGCCTACTGCCAGGGATTTTGGGATATGAACCAGGAAGCCTATCACCCAAGGCTATCACCTAATGGCTACCTGGACCTATCTGAATGCTGCCTCAGAACTCTTAAAAAATAGATGGGAATGAGATATACAGTATAAGTCTATGACAGAAACTCCAAGATTGTCTGCCCTTTCCTGGTCAGAGTATACACTAATCTTGGGATCGACCAGCACCATTTATGCTCCTATTATGACTCCAACGTTTACTACTTCCTGTTTTCATTGTTTACCTTTGTTAGTCATATGCATTTCCTTCTTATGAGCCAATGCAATAGTACAAAGTCATGTTTTCAGGACTCAGCCCAGAATGGCAAATGAAGAAGAGGACGGGGGATCACAACTATTCACAGGATGACTAAACCATTAGTGTTTAGCTGCTAAGCAAGCATAGGCTACAGAAAAACTTCAGAAGGGATAAGCAATTATTAATAGTTTTGAACAAAACAAACCTCCAAGGCTTTGTCTGGAATACTGTCCCATCTCAATAACCACCTATTTAAAACACAATGTTCAAGATACTATTATCTCTAGCTATTTACACAGACAAAACATTGACTTTTCCCAACACCTAGAAATGGGACACTGAAGTTGACAGCTTATGCGTTTTCCTGACAGTCACATCATTTGTTACTTCACATTTTAAGGTTTAAGAGCTTCGTGCATTTCCAAAAAACTATTATTGAATAGATCAGCTGCAGGAATTTATCATCTAATGTTTGCCACATTTGTTCAGTTGTACTGCAACAGTTTATGATGGACAAATTGATCCAGTATGGCAATACTGGCAGATCATCAACTTTTTACTGAGCCTATAAGCTTGATAAGACACAGATGTTAGAACCAAATAATAATCAACATCTACCATGCTCAAGACCAAAAACCTTTTTGTTTCATACTGTTTTACGGCACCTATCTATGCCCTATTACCTATAGATAAAAAGTGAAAGAATGAAGAATGAGGTACTGATAAAAACTCAAACATGCTAAGACTGCAGCTCTGCTTAACTCACAATATCTGGAGCCATAAAAGCCATCTCTTGTAGCATTTATATTATCAATGACATGGAAAACTGAACATCCATGTCAAGGTACTGAACATGTGTTATCTTCCTTCTATTCAAGAAATCTGGTGGGGGAGGGACTCCTCTCACTCTTTTCAAGTTAACTGTTTCATGTACTAGAGCTGATAAAACATTTCCTGAATCTGGCCATGGCACTGGCCTCTTGTCATAATATACAGAAACCAAAATAGTTCCCCCCCCCCACCTAAATTCTGTAAGCTATTTTTCTGTGGCAATATGTACAGATCAGCACTGCCTAATTTGGCATCCTCCAAACTTATCAATCTTACATTGGATACCACATACAGTCAATGCAGGATAGCTGATGTTTAAAGTCATAGCAATCCAACATATCTACAGGGTGACTAGCGTGGGAGGACTGGCCTAAATAACGAAGTCTAACAACAAACCACATTGAAGAGACTTTATTTTTTATGACAGTATCTATAGGGGAAGAATCTCAAACTATCTCCCAAACTGGCACGACCACATAGAAATAGCCTTAAAAGTACAAAATATTTTTTTTAAATGTCCAGCAAGGACACTGGCTTAAGTGGTAACAGGCAGACAAATCCCTCCCTAGGTGATTCCACACTTAAAATTTGGTCAATTCAGATCAGAACAAACAAAAATTAAATTCTCACACATCCCTTGTGCTCACATCAAGACCATTAGCCAAACACTAAAAGAATGCCACCTTCATAAAGGTTTGACTTAGATTCAGAGAAAGCACTGAATACAGAGTTGAGCTGAGAAGGGCTAATAAGGATAGTATATTTGGAGATTGCTCACTCATGGAGTTGGCGTAAGTTGGCAGTGACTTGATAGCATATAACAGTACTGAATACCTGCAGGTCTTAGTACTAAATATGTTTCATCTTGTTGTATGTAAAAGGTACAATCTGATTCCTCGCTGTGCCTCCTTTACAGGTTCTAGACTTGATGATCCATAGGGTCTCATGCCCCTTTCCCCTTCTGCACATTGGGACAACATGCCAAATTTTTGTTTTGAGCCTTTGGAAGATTTCAACAACCTTCTTATATTCATACAAGAAGAGTCAGAAAAGGCAGCTCTGTGATCGCCAATGTATCAACCTCAATTTGGCATTTGCAAACCATCTTTGACAAGCAGCCAAATTCATTCTCTAACGGCTCCACCAATATGCAACTGTGAACAACTTCGCAGCCAAGATAACAAAGCCTGAAATATTATAACATGTTAGACTATTTCCCTCTATAGCTAACAGAACAGTAGTACCACATTCCTTAGTATTTTCTACTCACAAATTACCATGACACATCAAGTCAACTTTCATTTATGGAAACTGTGTTTTGGAGTTTTCTAGGTAGAAAAGTACTCAGAAGAAGTTTACCATTCCCTTCTTCTGGGGTCATCCTGGGACTGCACACTTCCCTTCCCACCTCCTCAACACAACTACCCAACCAATCACAGCATGTGTTTGCCTCCTCTGGTGGCTGCTCACTCAGTGGCAGCACTGCAAGCTTTCTTGGCCCACCACCTTGTCTGAGTGGGTAGCCATTGGACGATGGATGCAAAGGAGGAAAATGCATGCTACAGTCAGTGAGTGGGCAGTTGCATTGAGGAGGTAGGGAGAAAAATGTCCCTTGCCTGGGAAATGGGCAAATGCACAGAGGAGGTGGAAGTGGAGAGTGTGCAGTGCCCATAGATGATCTCTGCTGGTGCAGCACTATACTGAGTCAAACTGCAGTTCATACCCATCTCTCTGACATATCTAGAAGTGTCCCCAAACTGTGCATATGTTCTTCTGGAAATATGTGATCCCATCCATGGCTGACTACACCTGACCTATTCAGTGACAGAAACCACCCATCAGTGTTGTCTGGGCTGAGCTTCAGTTTACTAGATCTCATCCAATGCATTTTGAAGTTACACATTAGTTTAGCACACCTGCACCTGCTTGTGCTGAAGAGGTCATAAAGTTCTGCATCACCAGCATCCTGGTGGTGATACAAAATTCCACCACCAGAAACCAGCCACCTTTATCAGAGGTTTCATGCAGATTTTAAACAGGATGGATGATGGATTAAGAGATTCCATTAGATCTATTAATACTCTCGAAGCATCACTTTCAAATGTCATCAGTACTTCCAAGCCCACACTCTAGAAATAATCATCTACATACTAGCAAACGTGTCACAAAGAAGGGCCAATCTGAGCAGACACTCCAGAATGCTATCGTGACTGATGATACTTAAATACAACTAGTGGACTGAGAAATAGTGATACATTACAAACATATTTGCCTCATTTCTCTCCCACCATAGATTATCAAACATTCAGAGCTCTTTCCCCCATGTCTTCTAACACAAGACAACCAGGACTGTGTTAGTATTACTAGCACACAAACCTAAAACCTTTAGCCATCACATGACAAGAGAAGACTCCCTGGAAAAGACCCTGATATTGGGAAAGTGTGAAGGCAAGAGGAGAAGGGGACAACAGAGGACGAGATGGTTGGACACTGTCACTGAAGCTACCAACATGAATTTGACCCAACTCCGGGAGGCAGTGGAAGACAGGAGGGCCTTGTGTGCTCTGGTCCATGGGGTCATGAAAAGTTGGACACGACTTAATGACTACACAACAAACGTAGAAACAAAGGATTTTTAGTAATGTTGATTAGGGATGGGCCATTTGTGTCTTAATGTAAAGCTTAAGATAAAAAAAGGATGTACAGTATCTTCTATATTCCATATTATTTCGCCAATGCTGAAGAAAACTTCTTAAACACATGATATATAGTATTCTTGAAGGCTTTCATGGCTGGGATCCGATGGTTGTTGCAGGTTTTCCGGGCTGTTTGGCCATGTTCTCGAGGTTCTGTGTTAGTACACAGACAGAGTTCTAACTCCTGTCCTTTGAAGATGCTGGTCACAAAGACTAGCAAAACGTTAGGAAGAAAAACCTCCAGAACACAGCCAAACACCCTGGAAAACTTACAACAAACATGATTTATTGTTTATGAAAGAGGGATACATAAATGCTCCCCCATTCATGTTACCTTTTTTTCACCCTTGTCTCATGAAGGATGCTGTCAGCAGTCAAGAAAGAGAAGGGAGTAATGGGAATTTTGAACCAGGAAATCAATGAGGAGGGCTCTTTTTTGCTTGTCATTCCTCATGAGTATAATTACTGTGTGCTGAGTTCCTGGTGCCCTCCATCTTGAATTGCTTTTGCTGCCTGCCTAATCCTCCATTTTAGTCCCCCCCCCAAATGTTTTCCTGACAGAGTGGGGAATTAGTCCAGGGTAGATAAAAATATTTTTTTAAAAGCAATTGAATTTAAATGACAATTTTAATAATGATTACAAATTTTAAAAAATCAAATTTTTATTTAAGTCATCAAAAATCTAATTTTGGACTTTAAATCATGATTTAAATTTATTTGATTCAAATGAAATCCACCTCGTTTGTCCCACATTTTAAAAAAAGATTATTTTTGCTGCTCACAGCCAGCCTGCCTTTGCCAGCACGCCTCTTTGATGCTATTTTTTAAAAATTATTTCTTTGGGTATTTCTTCCCCCTCTTCTTCCTTTCCTGCAAGAAAAGAAGGTGCTAGGTGAAGGGAGGGGAAAGATAAATTTTCCAAAATTCTAGTACTTTTAGTTGGGATGTAATGGTTTTGATTCCCCTCCCCCCTTTTATTTGCTTGCTTTTCTAGGTTTTGTAGAAAGGGAGCTATTTTTGTTTCTTTTTGTTATCTTTTTCCTGGTGGGAGATTGCTTTCCCTGTTTCATTGATTTTGTAAAAACTGTTATTTTGTTAATCTATTGTGCATTTTTTCTGTTGCAGATGTATATTTTGTTGGGTTTTTTGGGGAGGAGGGATTGTTTTGTTTGCTTCTACAGGGATGTGTGGAGTAGAAAGTTGGACTTTGTGATTGTGCCAGTGAATGGTGTGGGTAATTATAGTGGTCCACTGGATTCAACTCGGGGTATTTTTCTCTTCTTGTTCTTGTTGCTATGCTTCTGTTGGTTGGTCTGGTGCCTGGATTCTCTATGTGCAAACCAGTGACTAGATGAATACTTGACAATCTACAATGTTTCAGTCATAACTTTTAAAACTTACAATTGCACAATTTGGAATATGAAATTTTAAAGCATAAAACCTTTGCAAGCAAAAGCAAAAAAATCATCTTTACTAAAGAGAGTTGCAAGATATACAGAGTGGTTTGATGGACTAAGACTTAACGGACCTGGATTCAAATCTCTGTTCAGCCATGGTAACTCACTGTAGTAATGGTAAAACCATTCCTTATATATCCCTTATACCTTTGGAAACCCTACCAGGGTTGCTTTAAATTGGATGTAATTTGACAGTATGCCACAAAGAAAGAGTTGATATCTGCTACATTTCATGCTAACTAAGCAAATGTTTTTGCCACCTGAGAAGAATAAAAATCGAAACAGAATATTTGAAAATAACTATATCAACAAATTCAATTTGTCAAATTGTAATAAAATGTGCCTTACTTCAACTATTTTTATAGCTTCTGCTATGAGTGTTTCAGCCAAACTACAAAAAACATCACCCCAAGAAGACAAGGATCAGTCCATAAACAATGAACCCAGTATGTTCCTCTCAAGAAGGCTTATGCAGTACTGAAATACACAATTAGTTTGAGTATTATATATATCTCTACAGTATGCACGTGGATGAGTTAAAGCTGGTTCTCCCTGAGGACATAAAAGACAGGGGGTAACCCCTTCCATGCATATGACCACTCTACTGCCCCCAAAGCCAACCCTCCTTCTCTGTTATCCCCAGTTCCTACCACCCGGCTCTACCTGTGGCTCTTCCTTCTCCTCTCTCCTTCTCCTGGTATCCTGACCTGTCATCCATGTCCTTAGGCTGCCCTACTGCTGAGGTTTCCCAGTAGTCCTCTGGGGAGATGGAGGGACAAGGCAGATGATCCACTGCAAACAACAGAGATGTCTGCCTTGCAGAATGGTACAGAGCACAAATGAATAGATTTCTTCATTACAAACTGATGAAAGCAGATATTGTAAGGGCTACTTAGAAGAATTACATAGCTTTTAGAGCTTCAGAAAGACCCAAGAACTGAGTAACCAGAGCTATGCATTCACATGCATTTCTCTGTAGCAACTCACTAGTATGCCCTATTTCCAAAAACTGTATTCAGTGTCCATTTGTTTAAGTCATGAAATGAGAAGGCTGATGGCCTTTGCGATGATCATCAGATAATTAGGATAGGAAATACAGTGGTGCCCCACATGATGACAATAATCCGTCCCAGGAAAATCGCTGTTTAGCGAAATCGTTGTCATGAGAAAACCCTTTAACCACTGGAATGCATTGAAACTCGGTTTAATGCGTTTCAATGGGGAAAATACCTCCTCGTCCAGCAAAGATCGCCCATAGGGAAGCCATTTTGCGAGCACTGATCAGCTGTAAAAATGGCTGCCCTGCGAAGCATGGGTCCTGAAAACACAGAGCAGCCATTTTGTGGAGCCGGAAAAATCATCGTCTGGCGAACAAATGGTTCATGAAGCACAGACCGAATCGACGTCCAGTGAAAATCCCCCATAGAAATGACTGTTTTGCGTATCACTATAGCGATCGCAAAAAGTCATCGTTATACGGATTCATCGCTTAGTGGGGTCATCGTTTAGCGAGGTACCATGTAGTATCTTAGAGAAAGCAGTTAAAGAACTAAGCCACATACAGGGATGTCTGCCTGCAGTGCTCCTGGTGGGCAACTAGTAGAAGAGGCAGAGTAACACCGAATTGGTTCCCAATGAATTCTGCCCTGCCCTCAGAGGAGGACTGTGCTTTTATTAACCTTACAAGCTCACAGATACTGGACAGTATAGAGATAGGTTACAGAGTTCAGATAGGACAATGGTTACATCATGCCATTATAATTGGTCTAAGGAAAGGCTCTATGCAAGCTCTCTAGCACCTATGAGAAAGAAGAAGAATGGTGGGCAGTCATGCCCTAGGAAGCAGCTGTGACATCATCCAGGAGGGCTTGCCCTCTACTGTAGATTAAGCCAAGAGTTTAGCAACCTTGGGAATGGCACCCCCACATCACTTGAAATTTCAAGTCCACAACACAAGAGACTGCTAATTTGTATAATAAGCATTCACATACCAGGCTTGGAATATGTTTCATGCTTCAGTGGCAGTTTTTCTTGGCAAAACCAGATGCATCTATTTTTACACTTAAAATGTTAAGACTCAATTTAAGGGATAATTTTGAAGGAATTCCTCCTCCCATGATGGAAATATGTGGGTTTTTAGAAATTGTTTATCCACATATTTTAATACTGCTTTTTTTTCAGTCCTGCATGTTTCAAAATGTATACTGTACAAACATGCTGGTATTTCATATTAAACAGAAATGTTTAGAATTATTTTTTAAATTTATTCTGTCAAGGGCTATTATAGAACATTCCTTGTTTAAATGTTCTATATTTATACACCTTAGAAAGCTGAATGTGCATGAGGGCCTTTTTCTGCTGCAAATACTTGTCTGCTGCCAAGGAACACTTATTTCAAACACCACACCATTTGAAATAAAGAAAACATAGATATGGCACAAATCCAGGCTGCCTGCAGGTCTCCAAGGCCACCCTCCCCTCACTACTGAAATGAAAAACATGAACATATATTTCTATTGAAGTTATTTAAAACTATTTTTGATGCCCATTCCTCCAAATTCTCCTTTACACTTTCAAGAAATAACTTCCAAAAGCAAACACTTTTAGCCCCTCTCACCCAGAAATGCCAATGGATGAGTCCCTAGAGAAAGGGAACAGTAATTTTTGGCTTATGTATCCATATCCTTTCTCCAAACCTGTCCTCAATCTGGAGCTGATTTCAGTGACTCAGGTAGCAACAATGACTAGACGCATAGTATTTTACCAGTTTCATCTAGTACACTAGCTGCCCCGTTTGTTGGGGTTTTTGCCGCCTCGTGCCAAATAGATTGCTATCTTTTCCCCATGGAAACATCTGGAGAGGCATAAGTACTTTGCTTCTAAATCTAATAATGCTTCTGGAAGGCTTTTAGGAGAGTAGCCTCAGGACATGGCTACCTTGTTGTCACACATTAAAAAAGGATCCAGTTTGCTACTACAAATTCGACAGCAGCAGCTAAGGACTGCCACTTGTAAGTTCAAGAAGGGTAAGTATATCTCATGGACCTATAGAAATGGATTTCTGGCTGAGAGCCAAAGGTTATTTTTTCTGCACTACTTGCATGTGAAAGTGGTACTAGACAGTGCTGCCCAGCTTCATCTCTCTTATTTTACTTGGCCCTCAATATTTATAGACTTGTGATTCCTTAAAATGATACACATGTTTTAGTTTTGAACCCTAGTTTTCTGTTGTGGTATGAAGGCAATCATTGCTTCTGAGGATCATGGAATCACAGATTTGTAGATCTGAGGATATGAAAGGTCATCAACTCCAATATCCTGTCAACGAAGGAAATTCATAATTACAGCATTTCTGACAGATAGCATGCTTTCTTGCAATTTAAATCCATTAGTCTGGATCCTGAGGGGCGGAGCTTGACTGCAGTGAAGCCAGCAGCTCCCAGCAAACAGCTCCCGGGAAAATTTGGAACCGCCCAGCCTGTCGTCCCTCTATAATATCTGGACAAGGAGGGGGAGGATATACCCAGGGGAGGTTTTTGATGATGGGTGTGGTTTGTTGGTAAAATAGTGGAATCAAAAAAATATTATTTATACAAACCATATGTATTGGAAAGATGGAAATGACCCCCAAAAATGTTAAATATCAACGGTTGGGAATGTTGCCAGACAAAGAATGGCTGATTACCATGCAAATGACAATAATAACAGGATTTCAGCAGGTAAATGAGCACCTTAACCAGGTAGAAGACCTGATGAAAGAGAAACTATCAGAGGTTAAACAACAACTGAATGAAACTGTAGTAACTCCAGAACAGTTTTTATTGAGAGCGATGCCAGGTAATATAGACGAGATTAAGAGTTACCATGTGAGTTACCCAGCTATAATAGTTAGAAAAGGTGATGTTAAAAATCAGACTACTGCCCTGGATTTAATTTTATCTCCCCAAAACTGGAAGAAAATAGAGGCACAGAAACGAGAGAAGGGTACTGAGAAAATATGGGAAGTGCCAGAAATGGATATCTTTCCAGACAGGCTGAATGAGTGTCTAAGGCAGAAGGAAAATGAAAGAGGGGGCGTATTTTATAATTGGTCTCGATTTCTTGATAGAGTTGGAATAACTTAGATTTAAATTAAAACATTAATATAAGCTGATATCTAGAGGGTAACCAAACAGTATACAGATATATATATAAAAGAATATAAAGTTGTTTTTGCATTGAAAAATGAATAGATCAGAGGCATGTATACCTAATATGAATAGAGTGGATGATTGTATATTCTGTGTTCTCCTATCCTCAAAACCCTTTTCCCATCCCTCACATTTCCTTTTACCTTTTGTATTCCCTACCCTATTCCTAGTAGTTTAAAAAATAAAAATTATTTTTTTAAAAAGTCTGGATCCTGTCCTTTGGAGTCCAGAACCACAGCAAACAAGAACGTTCTATTTTCCACATGACACCTGTTCAAAAACTGAACATGGCTAAACATACCCAAGTCCCTCACCTACATCTTACAGGATTCGATTTTCGAAGTAACCTTTTAGTTGTCCTCTTCTGGACACTTTCCAGTTTATTAATATCTTTACTGAACTGTGTTGTCCATATCTCAGAGTAATCCAGGTGAGGTCTTATCAGACCAGCCAGACTGTAGATATAGTCTCATGTTTTGCAGCTGAAATTCAGTTTGTTTTGGTTCAATAAAAACCACTCTGTTCCACCTAGAATGCTATAACTAAGGAAGTACCAGTGGACACTACTATGCTCCTACTTGTTAGCAATAATGGATGTGTTTCAACCTTGTAACCTGAGGATTTGCACAGAATTTTTGGACAGCTGAAGGACCCCAATTGCACACTAGACACTTGTCCATCTTGGCTCACAAAAATCCCTTCACCAGGAGAAAGACTGCATAAAAATGCAATATATAAATATGCAAAAGCCTCCAAATACATGTAGATGCACGGGTAATGAGAGTAAATACATTTTTTTTTCAGGAATGCAGGATTCCAATTTCCTTTTTAAAAAGGCAGCATTAAGATAATTGTTTAAAAAGCTTTTTCAAACCCTCCATGC
This sequence comes from Pogona vitticeps, assembly GCF_051106095.1. Lineage (NCBI taxonomy): Eukaryota > Metazoa > Chordata > Lepidosauria > Squamata > Agamidae > Pogona > Pogona vitticeps. The sequence continues at coordinate 97,141,594 of NC_135785.1, forward strand.
TGAATAATTACGTGACTGTTGTTACAAAAGTAAATGACACATAGTAACAAAGCCCATAGACACTCTGCTACCTTAACACAGTCCTTGATTGCATATGCTGCCATGCTAGTTTGCATGGCAAGTAGTTCTCTGCCATTTTCAATACTCAGATCATTTATTTATTATTATTTTATTTATTTGGTTTTTACCCCGCCTATCTGGACTATTCGTCCACTCTAGGCGGCTGTTCCATTTTTTAAAAAACATATTCTTCACCCTCTGTTTTACTCTCTGAATTTATACTTGGCTTTGAACTCAAACATATTATAATTGGACTGTTAACTTACTTTTTAAAAAATGTAGTGGTCCTTTTTTTACAGGACTCCTCACTTTTAATTCACATATTACTTGAATAGTTCAGAGGTTTTGGAGCCAGGGTGGATAAAAATAAATGATTTAAAAAAAATCAAATTGATTTAAATCATGATTTAAATTAAAAATCGATTGTTTAATTTAAATTGTCAAAAATTGATTTTTCTGATTTAAATATTTCAAAAAATCTGTTTATTTAAATCTAAATCACCTGCTTGACACCACAAGATTTGTCTGTCTGGCAAGTAGGATCTTCCCTAAATTGGGCCTAACTTTCTAGATTTCATAAACTGTAATGAACAGATCAACAGCATGGAAAGAGATGGATATTACTGTAAATGCTTGCAAATCACATCTGCATTCTAGGAGAAGCAAACAACCCTCATCTGTAAACTTTATGTAAGGAAGAGGACTTGGAAGAGGATAACAGAGGTAGATTTCTATAAGAAGCAGGAGCCAACAATTTAATTCACAAATCCCAGTCTTCATATGAAGAGGAAATACTAGTGGTTGGTGAAATCCAACAGCAGCAACACTTATTTGCAACTCAGTTCTGGGTTTAGCAGGGGGCAAAATCACAATTTCATACACAAGCATGACCCCAACATGTTTATCTTTGTGTGTAGGCTAAATGTAGTCAAAGTGGGCAGAGATGAAAACAGTTAAATGTCTTAAATTTGTATGCTGCTCTAAATATTTATACTAGCCTTGCTTTGCAGAGGCTATAGGCTGACCTTGCAAATCATGCAGAGACCTAGCACAACAAAGACACTTGGCTGGTTGCTGGGCAACAGAAGCTGAGTGGGAAAGGTCACAGAAAAGAAAGGAAACTACTTGCATTCTGCTATTTTTCTACACCAACTGCCCCAAGAAATTACCATCCTCTTACAGCAACATGTAAAAAAACACATTTTTAACCTGACTTCTTATTATTTCCCTAATCTTCCCTGGCCAATTTCCATTTCCGATCTTTTATCTAGAATATTTAGCAAATATAATTTAAAAGAACTGAACTACACTTCTGCATAAGTAGTATTTAATATTATCAGCCTTGTCCTTCCATTGTGTGAATATTTATGTAACTGTACCAGTGGTATAAGTAATCAATAAAAGACATCTGTTCACTTGGGTATATGATTCCCTTCCTTCATTAACTGTTCTTTTTTACAAGTGTGGATATATACTGTAGTGAGCTGGTACAGCTTTCAGGAGTATCATAATTATGTTATAACAGTCGTTGGGACATACCAGAACACCAATACTAATATTAAAAAGCAGGTTTCCTAGAATGGCAGCACTAAATTCAATTGTTAGTCTTAACCAGAGCTGCTCTGCTGAATGGGACTTGTTATGTCAACATGTAAATTCCACTGATTTAGTGGGCTTATGTGAAGAATCTGGCAATAGGAGAGTTAATCAATTCTCATTATTAAAGTGTGTGCTTGAGTTACAGAGAAAGGAGGAGAGAAAACTGCCTGTTAATCGAGATTGTTCACATCTGATTGGTATGTTATCTGTGTGATTCAAGGTCAAATCCATCTCTACCCATGGTACCATAATTGCAAGAACCTGTTTCAGCTGGACCCAGTGGAAGGTAGAAAAGTGGAGAAATAAATGTTACTTTTGAGAAAGTTACTCCATTTCAGAAAATTCTGCTGGGAATTTGATTGGTGGATAGCACTGAAAGATCCAAAAGGGGATAATGGGTATAAAAGTGGCTCAGACAATGGAGCACTTAAGCTGCTGCCAAGCTTTTGCTTATGTTGGTAAGCTTCACTATGTCTACTCTCTTAGGGGAATGTTATCCTTGACAATTTTCTGTACTCTCCATATGCTCTGGAGCTGTGCTGCAGCTTTAATGCACTGTACGTATTAGTATAAAATAGCTAGCTTTATTATTTTATGTGGGAATTATTCTGAAATTGCCCAGTCTCTGAATAGCTTTTGAATAGCTTTTGAAACCTAGTGACTTATTATGGACTTGCTTCACATCTTTATTGTTTTGGAAACCCTGAATGTACTTTTGAAGCTTTATATCTTTTTGCAACATCTTTAACAACATTGATTTTTCCAGCTGTGTTGTGAGGAGTGAGGAGTTGGTGGTACTAAATGACAGTGCCTTGCACTCTGAGTTTTTAATGTTTTGTGGGTGTTCTGACATTCCTACTAGGGTGTATAAAAGTCAGTGTTTTTTTAAAAAAATAAAATCAATTTAAATAATTTGAATTTCATAAAAATCAATTTTTAAAATCCAGTTTTAAAAAATTTAAATCACTGTTTAAATTGTCAGTTAAATCAATTTGATATAAATCAAATCCACTCTCATTCCTACCTTACAAGTTTGGTTTATAGATCTAATCAAGCAGCTTTCTGAATTTTTGTCACTAAAGAAGCAAGATAGGCTCATAAGTGTTGGAAGAGAGTCAGACACGACGCTTTCCCCAATTAGCAGCACATTTACCTTCCTAGAAAGCATCTACAACAGGAAAGGCTAGAATAATGTGGCTGAGTGATCAGTGGATCCTCTCTGTCACAACCAGTTTCTTGGCAGCTTACTTCAATTAGGAATAACAACTGAATTTAGCATGGAGTTGAAAGCCATGGAGACAGACAACTTTAGCACCCCAAATTGGATGTCTACCTTTAGCAGAAGCTTGTAAGAGGTATAAAACAATGTGTTTGTTTCTTGGACAGCTTTACAATTTCCACTGCATAGTCATCACTATAGAATTTTAAGTATCTGAAACATGCCTATTGGTTGACTACTTGTTTTTAAAGAATAGGTCTTGAGTATTTAATTGCTTGCTCACATGTCAAAAACTCTCAAAACTCAATCCTTATACATTAGCAGTTTTCTTCACTCCAGGTATACCTGGCTATGGTCAAATCATATTCAAGTTCAAATTGCTTTTTCCCTTTTAAACTAAAATTTATTTATTATTTGTTTACTTAGTTGATTTATATACCACCCATCTGGCAGCCAAGGCCACTCAAAATATTGAAAAAGGAAAAAACAATTTTGATATCACTCTCAACTGTAAATGGTGCACACAAGTATACTCTCTTCAATGTGAAGGTATTTGCAATACACAAAGAAATAGGGGATTAACTGTACTGTAACTTATCAATGAACCATGTAAGTGACAGCTTTGTTTGGCATTTATATTTTGTTATTTTTTAAATACCATAATTCAAAGGAGCATGAATCACTCCTTACAAAAGCAAAGACTGTAGTCTTTCTCCATTGCATGTACATACTGTAATATATTGCACAGGAACATACTGCACAGTAGTAGTCATGCTATTGTTTAATATGCCACAAGACTATCATTACAAAATACAACTACATTTACAACATCAGACTTAAGACCACTGTAGTCAAAAGTCTTCCAGTTCTATACTTGTTACTACTGAAGTGGGTGAAGGCTGCTACAGCAAATATATAAAGACCCCCCAAAAAAGCACTGTTCAACTGTCTTAATTTTAAATTTAAAGGATAATAAATTAAACAGGTGCCTTGTTTTCCCTTAAGTGTGGAGGGGATGTATCTCGTTTACTATGACCTACTTAGAAGATCCAAATGACAAACTGCTCAGTTTTTAAAAGGCCCACAATTACCATCCTAAGAAATTCTTCATAAAACTGCAGATGTATATCAATATTATGATCCTTAAAATTTTACAAACCAAGAATACAAAAGTAGCTTTTATATTATAAATGCAAATTTAATTACAGAATGTCACATGATGAGTTAATCTGAATTGCAGCTCACCAGTATCCAGCCCCTGGACCTTTTTAATTATTTTACATTTCTATCTTCTACAGATCTTCACAACCTTGTGAAGTAGGCCAGGATGTGAAAGGAGAGTGCAAGTTCATTCTATGAATTCCATAGCTCAACAGGGGCCTGGGCTACGATTTTTCAAGTTCCAAATACTCTCAACCATCATTATTAATAATTTAAAGCCCTATCAGTGAAGCAGCAAGACAATCATGGAGCATATAGAGAGTATCTTCCTGTCATCACGGAAAGACCATGGTAGCTGTTGTAGAGCCATACTTCACAACTAAGAGGAAACCAGAACCTCTCACCTCAGATTCAAAATCAGAACCGGGACCCCTCATATGAGAAGAACCCCTCAGAGAACAAGTCCAGCACATCTCCTCACTTTGTAACATTCTACATATGCCCAAGTAAGTATACCTTCTTACTTGGGACCCTTTCACACGTTAGGCAATTTCGTATGCCTTCACCAAGGAGCCAGCTGCCAAAGTGGCAGGAAGCTCCCGATGTTTCCCACCGACCCATTTCATTTTCTCAAGGGCACCCTCCAAACCCATTTTTAGGGACACCCCTACACACGTATCAAGAGAGACACACACAACCGTGACACTGACCACCAGGCTTTCTTTTTCCTACGTCCCAAAAAGAGCTTTCTGAGGGAAAACCCAAAGGGAAAGAGGAAAGGTGGGGCACGAAAGCGCCCGACGCTTCTTCCAAGGGCAGGTCCACACAGGTAAAGGCATCAGGAAGCCCCAACGGGCCCGCCTCCGTCAGTCTGCTCCCCGCGCCGTTGCACAACTCCCCTCACACAGCCCCCCCCTCCACACAAACCGCTCCGAGGGAGGGTGAAGCGGTGGAGACCCCCGCCCCCCCCCGCCTCGAAAAGAGGCAAGGGAAGAGACGGTTAAAGCGGACAGAGACAGCAGCCGAGTTTAAACCCCCCACACCCATCTACTTACACAACGACTCGGGAGATTATAGACGACACCATGGTGTTGATTCGGGGGGGGTCGTCTTTCGCGCTGCTCTTTTAACGACGGTGTTGCCCCGCTCCCCACCCACCCCTCCTTCTACTCCCCGTTCCCGTCCCCCACCCCCCCGGACGACTCGGGCTAGGCCAGGCTCCTCTGAGGCTGCCCTGCCCTCTATCTAAGCTTGTGACTCTTCCCTAAGCCCGACTCCGAATGGCTCCAGCCGCTTCGCGGAAAACTGTGTAGCTCCGCCCCCTCTCACCTCAAACCTCACAATGGGCGGAGGCCACGCCTCTCCATAAACGGATTGGTTTGCGCTGCCGAGCCTCATTCCTCCGCCGCCCGCCGTCGAGCTGTGCTGGAAGGCGCATGCGTCTCACTTTTGGACTGTGAAGAGAGAATGGGTATGTAAGAAGCCGCAGCTATGCGCAGGCGTAGTCTCTTCTCTCTCCCCCCCCCCTTTTGCTGGCTATATGGTGTTCGTTAATATACTAAATCTCTTCCCGTAGGATCATAATGGAAAGTTAGTTGTTATGGTTTGTTTTTCACATTCAGATAGCGCCTTTCGGTCACTGCCGTTAAAAGTGGCATATATTTGTATCAAACTAAAGGATCGAAGACTTCGTCATGGTTTTCCTCCGAAGGCTTCTTTATTTTTCTCCCCTCCCTGGAGGGTTTCTTCCGCCAGCTTCATCCATGTTGGCTGATTTTTCCAGAAGATGGCCGGGTGTGGGCGAAGGAAGATCTTTTTGGGAGGGGCAGGAGAAAGAGTTGGAAAGCGTGGAGATTTGGGAAATAGAACGAATATTTGAATAATATGCTTCACTTAAACGATGTTGATCTATCTGCGTGTTCCCTTTCCGGAAGAAAGTAAAATCCGGATCCATGAAACAAAAGCGGATCTCCTTGAATCCATATGGTTTTTACCTACCCCTCGCTAAAGAGAGGTGCCATCCTGTGCAAACATGGGGTGGTGGTGCAGATCCTCAGCAGCAAATACGACATTTATATGGGATCCTCTCAAACCAACTCAGCTTGCACAGGGGCTGATGAGAATCGGAGATCTCTTGCTGCATAGCTCCACTATGGCACAAAAGCAGATCCAAGACATAACTGAATTTTTACGTGGGATCCTTCTGAAACTACCATTATTTTGTAGATCCCATCCTTGCTCACAGACTAAATTATAACAGTTCAGGCTCTCTTGTTGCATGGCACAACATGATACGCTGTATGGATCCTTGACGTGGGTTCTTGCTGACTCATGGGATTTTTACATACTGCCCCCTTGAAACTACTGTAATTAATGGATTTCAACAGCAACCATAGGTTCAACTATAAAAATCTTGGAGCCTTCATTTCCTAGTGCCACCATGGCACAGAAACATGGATTCTAAGCACAGATCTGCATAGGATTTCTCCTGAAACCACAGTTAAATAATAGATCCAATCTGAGCAGACGTACTGAATGATAAAAAAAAAATGACTTACTGTGTGATACTACCTTGGTACAAAAGTAAGGATCTGAGGTACAGAGCCCTGTGTGAATCTGGATAATTTCTGCATGTCATTTATAACAAACCACTGCTTTAACTTACATCCTCACTAGATTCATAGAGTGAAAAATAAAAATCATAAATTCCTTGTCACATGGATCCTACTCATCTTCATACACTATTTAAATGAGATAATAAAACCACTTAAAAATCATATCTGGCCACAGATAAGATTTTTATTTATGTATTTAAAATGTTTTAAACCATTTTTCTCCTTAAAAGGCGGCCTACATCATTAAAAGGACCATATTTAAAAGCTTGAAATGGTAAATATACAAATACTTAAAAATTAAACAAGTGTTATTTAAAAAATGATAAATAAAATCAATACTAAAAACACATTTAAAAGCAACAGCACAACAAAAGCATTCAAATTGTGAATCTCTCACTCTGTGCCAAAACATAGCTGCCAGACATGTAACATTCACAGTCCGTCACTATTAAAGTATACACTCTATTTGTGCTCACAGATGGAGCCAAAAACCTAAATTCCTTGCTGCATAGCACCAACATGATGCAGAAGAATGAATCTAAGGCAAAAGTCTTTGTGAATCCATCAAGTTTTCTTGAGATCTTCCCACTCCTACTACAAAATCACAGCTTTATCTCTTTCAACAGATAACATCTCTAAAATAATGGATCAGTCATTGTGCACAAACGTAAACCAAAAACATGTTGGGTTCCCTGAAACCCCAAGCAGATCACAAATTCCATATATTGCCATACATTGAATAAGGAAAGGCATGTGTCTTTTGCTGTATGGTGTGGGGATAGCATAAAGACATGAATTCAAGGTATGGGTCTTCATGGACCTTAAGACTTTTATATGGTGTTTACTTATCCCATCCTTGCCCACAGACAGAAGCAATAAGAGCTACTCTTTTTGTACCAGGAACATGGATCTCAGGCATAGATCTTCATGGAGCCGTATAATTGTGGCATAGCATCCACATTAAAACACCATCAAATCATAGTTCCCACTTATGCACAGGGTCTAAATCACATAAATTATATCTTGCCAAGATTTGTCACTATTGCGAGAAACTGAATCAGAGGCTCAAGTTGCCATGGATCCATAGGCCTTTCACGCAGCTGTCCTAATAAATCCCCATCAAATGGCACAATCTATGTACACAAATTGAACCATAACAATTGTATATCCCATGCTTCATGCAGTCACTATGGTGGAAAAATGGATCTTATGGCCAGATCCTCATGGATTTATATATCAAGTCATCATGAACCTGTACATCCTATTTCATGTGCATGTACCACAGTAACATCATGCAGGAATCTATGCTTTTTATGGTTCCGTCTACAGGCAAGGAAGGGATTTATCACTTGGCAATAATTTAGGCAGAATCTTGTAAAAATTATATGGATCAATGAGGATCCATTTTTGATATCGTAAATCTGGCTTTTACCCAGTCCTGTTGTTTTCCATTTTTTGGAGGAGGGATATACCAGTGAATCAGTCCTGGAGTAATTACTTGCGTTTTTTTTTTCTAATAAGTAATCCTGAAGCATGAAATATGCAAGGCATATGTATTTACATTTGATTTAATGTTAACATTTGAAAGAAATGCTAGGAAGAAATCAGCGAATGACAGGAATGGAAAAATGGACAGAGACAAGGTTCCCGCTAAGCTGGGTGTGCCTGCGCACAACTCCGCAGCTCTCTTACTTCTCTGCGCAGCGATTGCATGAAGTTCCAGTCGCAATGGAACCCAGTGTGCGGGGGGGGGGCAAGTCACACGCTCACGCAGGGGCGAAGCCGCACATGAGAGAGGTGGAGCCCTGCCCAGCAGGGCTGAAAATTAGAGGATACATTGGACAGAGGGAAATATGGAAATTCTAAACTTGGAGAAATCTAGTTGGAACACGTAAACCATAGGATAGGACTAAGACGCAATGTTAAGGCAACTCTTTGAAATGAGCAGGGCAAAATAAACAAGTCTGTGCAGAACCAGCTGCATTAGCAGTTGTTTTACAAGTGTATTCTGAAAACAACGTCACAGTATATGCCCAACTCTGCTCCCCTTCTTGAATCATTCAGTTTTGGAATCTCATTAATAATTATAGATGTTGTTTCACAATTCAAGACTCTGGATTGAAGTCTCTTGTAGGGAGTGCCTCTTTAGGTGGTTAATTATATTGCTTCAGTTAGATTAAATTGAGCAAGCCAACCCTACTGTATTCTGTCCTTGTCCTCACTTCTGACTTGTGGCCCTGTAAGTTCTACCATTATTCCCTATTGGTTGTTGAAGCAGTTGAGAAGGATGCATCTCTGGATCTCAGAGGTAATGAAGATTAGCATGGAGAGTGGCTCTTCCTCTGTTTGTCCTAGACACCAGGAGTACTGAAATCCTGCCCCTGCATTGTTGTTTTTTTGTCATTCTCCTGTTCTTGATCATAGAATGATGCTTGCTTGCCTTGTTATGGAGTCAAGCATAGTGATTATTTCCTTTGTGATGAGAGTTGGCAAAATTTCTGATAAATTCAAATATACAGTGGTGCCTCGCAAGACGAGCGCCCCGTTTAACGGCGAAATCGCATTATGACAAACTTTTTGTGATCGCAAAAGGTTCAGGTTCTGGATAGGGTTTCACTATCTTTGAAGACTCAAGTCCACAGTCTGGTTTTCCCGCGTTCAACCCTGACCCTAGTTTCCTATATTTTGGCAATGGCCAGGACTACATTGCCATATTTAAGACCAGTATGCCAGCCACCCTTAGTCTTTAAATGTCAAGTCTGCCTTGGGTGACACATCTTAGTTACATTCCACTTGGCCCCAAATAACATGCTGTATGTTAGTCTGCTTTTGAAAAACATATGAAAACTTCAACAGGTTTGGAAAGTTCCAGTCAGATGACGTATATGTCAGGGTCAGTTATAGGGAAGATGTGTTTGCAACAGCCTCATTGGGTGCTGTTATATTTTTTACCTCACATTGTTGGTTATGATTTATAAAGTCCTTTGGAACATGGGGCCTGGCTGTTTGAAATACTAGCACATCTAGGGTTGCCAGATACTGTACATGGGCACCAAAAGGAGGACATAGGAAGACAAAAAAGAGGACAGAGGAGGATGTATTGAATATTTCATTAAAATTGCTCCGGATTAAATCCGCAATAATACAATTTTATGACAATACAGTGGTGCCTCGCACAACGAGTGCACCGTAGAGCGATGAATTCGCTCTACGGTGACGCTTTTGCGATCGCTAAAGCGATCGCACAACGATGGCCCCAATGGGTGAAAATCGCAGAGCGAAGGTCGGTAAGCTGCTCGCTTACCGACCTTCGCTTTGCGACCCGCCGATCAGCTGTTCGGCAGGTCAAAAATGGCCGCCGGAACAGCCGAAAGGGGCCGGGGCGCAGCGTTTTCGCGCCCTTGGTAAGCAAGGGGAGCGCGCGAAAACGCTGCGGAAGCCCCGAAATGTCTGCGCGCAACCATTTCGGGGCTTCCGGCAGCGTTTTCGCGCGCTCCCCTTGCTTACCAAGGGCGCGAAAACGCTGCGCCCCAGCCCCTTTCGGCTGTTCCGGCGGCCATTTTTGACCCGCCGAACAGCTGATGGCAGCCATTTTGGCGCCCTCGTTCTGCGAGGGGAGGGCACGAAAATGGCTGCCGCCTATGGAGGAACTTGGCTGAACGGTGAGTTTGAAAGCCATAGGAACGCATTGAACAAAGTTCAATGCGTTTCTGTGGCTTTTTCCCTCCCGCACAGCGATGATTCCCACAGCGAAGGTTAATCCGGAACGGATTAACCTCGCTGTGCGGGGCACCACTGTACTGTAGTTGCCAATAAATGTCTCTTAGTGAATCGACCGAGAAACAGTCAAGTTAAAATATAAAAATAAGTTCAATTGAGGCTTTTTTCAAAATATGAAAAAACAGTATTTAAACAGCTAATTGTACCCAAACCCACCCTGGCCTGGCTGCGGGATCCCCGGCCGCTTTCACTCTGCTTAGGCTCAGAGGCAACCCAAACAAGGTTCCGGCACAGGCAGGGGGAAAGCTGTGCCGGGCAAAACCGAGGCAGCCTTCCCTCCCTCAAGGGTCATAAGTTCAAGGCTGGGGAGTGTGGGAGTTGGAGTCCCCAAAAGGGACTTTGAACAAACACAGTCTGGGGGCTTGCCTTCCCATCGATGCGCTCGAGCGCTGCTTGCTCCTGCCTGGCTCAGTGGGTGGCACTCTGCTTGCACTGCCTTTCTGGGCTCCACATGGGCTGGGCGGGCATGGCAGATCGCCAAGCAGCTGCTGCCATGGTGGGAGGGGGCGAGGGCTGCGCTCCAGCGCTGGTGGCAGGTAACAGGGGGGCAGGCGGGTCCTTCCACCTCTCCCCTTCCCATCCAAAATTATAACATAAAATATACAAAAGCCTGATATTTTAAAGGTTTTTATCTTTGCCTGCTGGACGGAGGACATTAGGCTAAAAAGGAGAACATGTCCTCCTTTTGCCTGATGTCTGGCAACCCTAATCACAGCTGAGTACAACACGGTTTTAAGATAGTTAGGAGAGGCCCTTCCCTCTGTCCCACTATGATCTGAGGCACATTTGAGAGTAACAAAATACAGAGCCTTCTTGCTGGCTGCTTCCAGATTCTAGTGCTTCCTGACAAAGGATGAGGAGGCGAAGTTCGTCTTTGTTATTCTTCTACCAGCTGGCAAAGATATTTTTATTCAGCAGGCATTTGAGTGTTTAAGCCAGTGTACTGCTGAAGCTGGTTTTAATCTTGTGGGTGTTGGATTTTCCCCACTGTCTTGTTGATATGTATGCTTTTATTGGAATGTGTTTTTATTAAATGCCTGTTCATATTTTAATTGTAACTTTCATTTTATTATATTTTTATTATTAATTGTGTTGAGCCTCAGTGTTAATGGAAAAGTGAGATACAAATTTGCTGAAAGTATAGAGGGGTGAAAGTAATATAACAATCCTGAGTGCTCTAGAGATGCTTCCTTAATAAGAAAGATGCCCTGGACTGATTCTTCTAGGGCGCCAGATGCTCTTTTTCTCAGCTGTTCTAACTGTGTATTTTGGCAGCGGGCAAAGTGTTGGCTTTCTCCTGTGCCTCCCCATATATGGAGGGAGACTGGAGCAGATATGTAAACAGCTGGAAAATTCAGTTGCTCTGAGAGAAGTGGCAAAGGTAGATTGATTGGTGGAGCAGGCCCTCATACAGAGTTTAGTAACTACTAAATTTGGCCCAAGCAGATGTCTGAAAATTTGTGGTAGCTTGGTTTTGAAGATGTTACCAGAATTTGCAGGTTACATGACAGAAAGAATTTAAGGTTTTAGGAACGCAAATGTACCAGAAAAGTGAAACTGACAGCTTCTTATCTACAGTAGAAAAGTAACTTGAACAATAAGAATAGGAAGCTTGAAGTTGTCCTTAGAGTGCTCTCGTGCTCTATGCTGCTTATGTCAAGGAGGCAGAATGCTTAAAGAGAATCAGGCAAAAGTTACTTTTTTTGAATCCTCCAGCCAGTGTGGGCATTGACCATACTGAATAGAACATTCTGGAGTTGTAGTCTAAGGTCAACCGTTCAAAGCTCTGAAGAGGACATAAGAAAAGTACAGTACGGAGGATCACATAAAAGTCCTGTCTATCCAGCCTTTTTTTTTCCTACAGTGGCCAAACAAATGCCTATGAAAGGCACATAAACAGGACATGATCACAGTTGTCCACATCTACTCATGTTTCCCTGTAACTGATCCTGCTGTCTCTGCGCCTGGAGGTAATATGTCACCCTTGATAAGCTGATAGTGACTGCAGCAGGTAGTGAGGAAAGGGACTTTTACATCTGAAGGTGGCTAACAGCACTTTTGTGAATTTTCTGGGAGCATTGTATGCTGTGAAGTGGCCTTTGGGACTCATTCTGAATCTTGTCAAGTTTTGTTTGTGCTCCATCTATACATTTGTGCAGAAGTTACATTGACAATATAAATATTCAGTAGTCATTCTTCCAAACAAGGCCTCCCTGCATGAGGTGTGCAAAATAGTACAAATGTGCCCTAATGATGCCCTGCTTTAGAAGTGTTGAGTTGTTTTTGGAATTATTTTGTGATGTGAGTATACTGTATTCAGTGGATCCATGGGTTATGCACTCTATGTTGCATGCAGGCGGTTACTAATAGAAAAATTATTCAGCTACAAAAGGACTGCCCTTTATGGAAAAAAGTCCACAATGGTTAGCTTTTGCCTGCACTACCTATAGTAACAGAAGCCTTGGTGGGGAATGTATTTACATTTAAAGGTAAACACAAATGGGAATTAGGTGTCATTTTATTAGTAAGATCATAGGATTTGAGCATTGGTGCAGGCACCTTAGCAGAATCTGGTCTGTTTGTGAGACAGTATGAAAACAGAGAGGTGAGATGTCTCATGCAGTTGCAGTTCTTGTAAAAGTGGTCATCAAAAACTATTTGGGTTTGCAAAATAGATGTGAACTGACTTCTGACTATGTTTGTATCTCTAAAACAAAATTGGCCTGTTATTCTAAAAATAACACTAAATACAGTGGTGCCTCGCATAGCGATCGCTCCGTATAGCGATTAAATCGCTTTGCGATGGACTTTTTGCCATCGCAAGAGCGATCGCTTTGCGATGGCCCCTAAGGGGAAATTTCGCTTTGCGATGATCGCAGGGAAGCGATCATCGCAAAGCCCCCATTTTCGGCCAGCTGATTGGCGGTTCCAAAATGGCTGCTGGGTAAACAAAATGGCCACACGCTGTTTTGCCTCGCTTTAGAGGCACCAAAAATGGCCGCTGCAATGGAGGATTTTCGCATAAGGTTAGTTTTTAAGCCCATAGGAATGCATTAAACACGTTTTAATGCGTTTCTATGGCCTTTTAAAAATCGCTTAGCGATGAAATTGCTTAGCAGCGATTTTCGCTGTACCGATTAACATCGCTAAGTGAGGCACCACTGTAAATGTAGATGTCTAGAATCTGTTATTTCCTATCCAAAACATATCTTCTTAATTCCAGTAACAATGACATTAGGAGTATCAGGAATATTTTAACATTTGTAAACTAGAGAGCATCTTTTCTCACCCGCTCTATGAAAGGAGCATCTATAGGAGCTGTGCAAATAATTGTGTCTGTCTTGTCAGTTGGCTTATAAATAGTTAAGGCTCAGGGTTTGTCAATCTCAGCCAGCTTCCATGCTCTTGTACATTGTGTATTTAGCAAAAATCTGGCTTGTAACACTTTACACCCTGTTCCTGTGCTGACCCAGGCCATGACAGAAATCATGTTGCTTAGCATAGTAAGTCACACTAGATTAGGGACCTTGAATTAGTAAACATTTAGTGAGTCAACTCCTCTGTAAATTCCACGGATTCAAATGGGCCTACTCTAGTTGTGATATATTATGCTAAGCAACAGGATTTAGGTCATTATATATGCAATGATTTCTGAAACTGTTATGTGGGAGATGCTGTTTGTATTTCAGGAATCTTCTTGTAGTTTTTTCTTTACCCCTGCTCCATATCACTTGTATCTAAATATTTTACATCTGGGTAGGGATATAACAGCCCTCCAACCATTGTTAGAGCATACGTCATCTCATGCAGTGGGGAGGGGGTGACAGACTCACATTCCAGCATCTAGAACAGAGAGGAACAACTTTGGGGAATTGTGAGATCTGCATGGGGCTGCATTCACTTTTAAAAATGCAAAGAAACAAAACCACATAAGAAACAAAGGAAAAACCCACAGAACCAGATAGAATTGCATTTCCAATTTTTAAAATTGATAGTTTTTAGTGTTACACACATGGGGCTGATAGAGGGGTGGCCTGTGCCCTATTTAGAAGTGTTGTTCCTGGAGGCTTTCAAGGTTAGCAGTTCATATCCTACATTTTAGGGAATACTATGGTTTTTTCAGGTAGAATGGTATAGTCTGATGAGGCCAGGAGCCTAAAGAGCAGCCAGGAGGGCCAAACGTTAAAGACTCTGGTGTGGAGTTTTACATTGTTCCACAGGGCAATTTATTCTTCTTTTCACTTGCCTCCTGTGTGAATGAGACGGCGAGGGACAGGATATTAGATAGGAAAGTACTACAAGTCAGTGTAATACTACATTGGGCTTCAGGTTGTAGGTGGTATAAAAATGGAAGAAATAAATAACCTGCAGTGTTTACTTAGGAAAAATCCTTGGGAATTGGCCAAAATAGTAATATATTTAAAAAACTATCATCGTCTCTGAATTCCAAGAATTCTCACATCAAAAGGTTGTTGACTCTGATCCACTTCTAAAAGTGGCCAGCTAGATTTGTGTCATGTTACATTATTTTAATATGACGCCTTAGATCCCTCACTCCGTTGCCATGCTAACTGAATAATTCTAAGAGATAATCTAGAACGTGGTTCCCAACCTTTTTCAAGTTGTGACCCCTTTCACAATAGTGAAGTATCCTGGATTCCATCCCCCCGCCATATTGGCATAAAAATGCATTTTAATGGGATAAAGAAAATATGCTAAAAATTTTCAGCATATAATTCTAACCTAATAGTACTTAATGTGATGGTTGTACTTGCATCTTGGCAACCAGCTTTGAAATTCACAGCTGAGTGTTTGTTAAATCCAACCTCATGTCATTCTCAACATTCAGTCTGTTTCTTGCCTTTCTTTTGATACGAAGAAGCATTGAAGAAGCACTCAGGCAGAGGCACAAACTCTGCCATGCACCTACCAGGGTGAGTGTCATCATTCTCTGACATAGTGGCTCCATCAATGCTGCTACTTACTGCTTGCCTTCCTGTTGCTCCTGCGGCCAACTCCATTGCCACCACTTCAAAATCAGGGAGGGAACAGGCCAGGGAGATTAAATGTAAGAAGAGAAAGCAAAGGATTTCAAAGATGGGTCAGGGAATGGAAGGACATTGTGGTACCCAGGGACAGGGCAAAACCTTCACACAGAGAGCACACCCCTCAGAATCCAGCATTACGTTTTCTTGCACTCGCTGCAGAAGAAGTGGGCCACTTGTTTTTATGGCCCCCACCTGGGGGTTTGTTGTCTGTGTAGTCCCCCCCCTCTTTTCCTTTTCCTCCCTTTCTTTAGGCTCTCTGGAAGTGACACATCTTAGTTGAAATCTTTCTTGCAGCAGTGGCAGCAATTATATATTTCCACTGGTATCTATTTTTTTTTTTTTTGTAAAAAATAGTCCCAGTCATCTCTTCCCAGAAAGTAGAGGTTTCTTTCTTCCCAAAAGGGCCTGTTTCCCTTACATACAAACAAATGCTAACTTTAATATCCCACTCTAAAAGGTCAAGGAATAAATTATTTAACAACGGCCACAACACATATAAAATGACCTGTGGCTCCCCCCAAAAACACTTTGTGACCCCCTTGGGATAACATTGATTTAGAAAGTAGCTTTTCCAAATTCTATTTTCCCTGAAAGGTCCATAAGCAGGGCATAGGGGCAAGAGGTTACCCTGCCGGTTCACTGCCTCTCATTACAGTTAGTACATCATGGCAAAGGCTGGGTTCAATCCACTGAAGGGCAAATATAAAATTGATTAGGAGAGGATGAGGCACCTGGAAGTAAACGGACTGAAATGGTTGTCTGGATCCTTTGCATGATATCTTTATATCTCTGTTATTCAGACACCCTTTCTTTTTAACCTTGATTTTTTGTTTTGTTTTGTTTTATGGATCTGTTTCTGAACTGGACAAATACAGCTCTTCTGTGTTAATTTCTGTAGAAGAAACTTTCACAGAATCCATCAAGAACAATATGACAGCAAAGAGATCCAACTCTATTAATTTCTGGTCTTTTGCATTGACATCCCTTCTCTGTCCCATCTTTTATTTAATCCCACTTGTGTGTGCTCAGAAGACCTGAAAGCAGTAATAACAATCTAAGCCATCTGGAATTGCAATTTCAAACTGAAGCATTTTCATTAACCCAAGATTAGACCAGTTTGATTGCACAGCAATGAAATGCAAGAGGTTTTTTTCCAAAAGCCTCCCAGAATAGTTTGATCATATTGCTGGGAAAGGGGGAACCCTTGTGATTAAACTGAACCAACAGATTTGTCTCCTTTCTTTGAAATAAAGCAACACACTATCTTGCAAATTGCTTTCTTAAATTTAGATGCTGTTTTTGTGGATGAGCCCATATTATCCTCCTTATTTATTTATTGCATAGTTTTCTACATACTAAGGTGATGAGAGAGTTAAGTACCTTTCTCCCTTATAAGCAGAGTTGGAAGAAAAGGCTTCCTGAGTTCCTTTTCTGAAAGGAAACATGATCCAGAAAGGAAGGGGAGAGTTCAGCGTGGCTCAGTTTCAGGGCTGTAGCTATGGCAGCTGAGTCTTATGGCTATACTGGTTTATTGCTTCCATTTGGTGTTATTGGAGCCTTTAAAAATAGTAGCCTCTATGAAAAGGGGTCTATAGAAAGCGGAAGCAGTTCCCTCCTTCCCTCTGTGTTGACAGACTGTTAAGATTACTGCTTTGTTAGGACCTACTTCTCTATTCATAACAAAGGTTTTATGGTTTAGGATTGTGTCAAGCATTCTATTTTTCTTAGTCTCATCCCCATCCCACCCCTACTTTCTTTTCCACCAGTGTAAGATCAGGATCACTTCATGGGAACTGAGCCTGAAGGGCTGAAGGAGACATTTCCAGGGTCATTTACGGAAGGATCACGTTTGGTAACAGAAGGGAAATAAATGGATTAAAAAGTTTCATAATAAATATTAATGTAAACCTGTTTTCCTAAGAAAGCATGCAGAACCTGCAGATCAGAGGGGAGCAATCAGATGTTGCTGGATTGCAATCTCCTATCAATCCTAGCCAGCGTCATGTTGAATAGAATGCTTTTGTCTGTGTTACTGTCCAGATGTCAAGGGGTTTGCTAACTTTGCTCTTTTGGAGAAACACTATGATGTAGCAGCTAGAAAGCTGATTTCTGTGTGGGAAATGCAGGTTGCATGCTATGTAGATGGTTGCTATCTTGTGTGGTTAAAGTAAGCCATTTTGTCAATTTCAGTGAGATTATCTACATCAACTTCTATACAGTGGGGTCTTGACTTAAGAACGCCTTGAGTTAAGAACATTTTGACTTAAGAACCACTCTCATAGGAAAATATTGACTTGACTTACATACTTAGATTTGAGTTAAGAACTAAAAAAAACCACGTGGGAGGCAGGGAAAGTGCAAAATTTGAACTTTCAGTTAACTGTTGGCCAGTGAAAAGGGTGCCTGTCTGCTTCCTCACGCCTCCCAGCATTTAGAGTGGATTGGGAGTCTTCAGACTGCCTGGTACTGCCTGGACTGTATTTTCCCTGCCTTCCCTGAACCTTTCTTGACCTAAGAAAAAAAGAAACAAAATATCCCCCTCTAGTGGTCGTAGGCAGAAGAGCAGCTTCCCATTAGTTTCTATGGACGGAAAAGAGCAGCTACGGATCAAATGGTTTTCAATGCATTCCTATGGGAAATGCAGATTTGACTTGAGAACATTTTGACTTGAGAACCGCCTTCCAATACGGATTAAGTTCTCAAGTCAAGACCCCACTGTAGTTTGGGGTACACAGTTGTACTGTGAGCTCCTTTGAGAAAACAAGATGAAGAATTTTAAAAATACATAGGTAAATGAAATAGAAGGCTTAGTCTTTAACATGTAATATCACAGTTTGTATATAGTGACTGAGTTGAAGTGTCTGGCTTTTCTACAGCAGTATTTGGCAATAATGAACTTCTAACATAATTTATTATGTATTGTGATCTTAAGAATAAATTACACAGAAGTAGGTTGCAAGTAAATTGAGAGGGGTTTTATTGCAAGTACAGGTTTTTATGATCAGTGGGTTAAAAAGTGTAATTCCTCTATGTTAATTGCACTGACATAAGGGAGTTTCCTTCTAAGTAACTTTTGGTTGTGGAGCATGATTATAAGTATATTTACAATGTAAATCCTAGCGTGTTGGAGAGGTCTTTATAGTAGTTAAATGTACACACAACTGAGAATGCATTTGAGACCTCTAAGGTGGTTTAGACAATTAAAAGCAACTGGCTAGTGGAGGCATGTGAGGAGACTCCACAGGGTGTACCGTCCATCTCTGAGCCGAGAAAAGGAGAAAAAGGGACAAAACACATTGAAGAGGGATTCAGGCAGTTAGAGATAAAAAGTGAGGCAACAGAGGGCACTAATTGGGCAGGGTCGGAAAGGAAGAAAAGGGCACAGAGAGGGAGGAGGAGGAGGCAGAAGAGAAGAGGGGGAGACAGAAAAAGAGGATCTAGTGGAAATAATACAAGAAGACCCATGGACGGTTGAATGGGTAGAGTTCAGAGTACCCCACAAGTATGCAGAAAAGGAGTGGAGTAGACAGCCATACAGAAAGCCACCTTACTGGGGGGAAACGGAACAGAGAAAACAAAGGAGAGAATATAAAGCTTGGGTTAGAAGAGAGGAGCAACAGAGAGAGCGGAGAATATGTATAGCGAGCCCTGGGAGATCCCGTGGACCTGGTCCGTTCAGACCATGCCTGAGACAAAACCCAGGCCAGAAGGTACGGGAACTGCAAGTGGGTTGGATTTACCACCCTCGGAAATAAAATCCTCAAAGCATATGACCCCAGTATGGGGCATCGAGTCCAAATGGGTTCAAAAGGGACCAAGTTCTTGCCCCCCTTTTTACAATTTTAAGAAAGTTAAAAGTTATGACCTGTTGTTGAAACCTGAAGCAAACGAACAAAATACGCATACAACTGAGAATATGTTAAATAATAAACAAATTTTATTTGAAGACTTTGGTCTACCGCGTTCTTCTTCAATGGAATCCTTAAAGAAGGAGGTAAAGGAGAGTGGACACTATCACAAGGCAGGGTTCTAAAATACATCATTAATAATGCAACCCTGGTTTATTCAGAGGTTAGCCCCAATGAGTTCCTGGCTAGCTAGGTGTAGTCTGCAGTCTCAGTAGTTTAAGCTGCAAGAATCCAGCAATGCTAGAAACTAAGGGAAGAAAATATGCCAGACCACTTATTTCTGCAAGGAGACATTAACAGTCTCACAGATTCAGCTGGTGTCCCTCTATCTCACTAGATGTTATGTACCAGCGGTGGAAAGGGTCAAGCAAAAAGTAGTAAATTGCAACCTACCAGTTACTTTGTCTTTAGACTGCAGCAGCTGAAACCTATTAAATAAAACAGGCTCAGATTGTGAAGTATGTGTATTCAGTGATTGAACTGTTCCATGCAAGTAACTTGATCCTGGAACACATGGCCACCAACAACTGGGGTTTTTGATAGTATATTATGAAACCAGGCTAAAGAAGGCTTCCACATGCTTGGAAATGTAGCTCTAGGAAACAGTACTGCACAAACATGATGTTGATGGAGAAGAATTGTTTCTTCACTGCCACCATCCATACAGTAGCCTATGAATCCCTGTTCCATGGCTTCTTCTGGTTCCTCTGTCTATAATTGGGCATAGCTGCTGGAGCTCTTTCTATCTCCAGCATTTCTAGAGCATCAAGTCTATATGCATGGAACTGTACAGTATCTGTTCAACATTACATCAGGACTGGGGAATCTTTGTCTTTCCAGAGATTTAGACATTTAGAACTGCATCTCCTGTAATCTCTTACCGTTGGCTCATGCTGTCTAGGGTCAATATACAACAAAATTTTACACAGGAAATTAATGCCCAATTTTCACAGAGAACAAATGTTTGGCAATAGTTCCAAAATGATCTTTTTATTTTTACTTTTTTTCTGGTCAGAACATAATGCCCCAGAGCTGTTTCTTAACATATCCCTACAAAATGGATTTGGCTGCTATCAGGAAGGCTGAGCCTTTGCATTTGGAGCTATCTGCTCCTCTAACAGGAAATCTTACCAACAGTAGCAAACCTTGCAAAAGACCCACCTATCATCAGTCTTGCTTTTCTGTTAGGTATAACTCTACTCCCTTTCCCATCACCTTAATTTACAGCAGATATTTCAAGAGATAGCACATGATGCAGTGAGGATGAAATGACATTACAACTTGGAAGAAAGTAAAGTCTGCATCAGAGGGCTTAAGCTAGTGACAGGCTAACAGAAGAATGGTTAAAGTGTTTAAATCACAGTTAAGATAAAGAGAGAGGATTCCCAGTGTATATCTCATGTTATACAGTGGTAAAGTTACTGGGCTGTGAAATGTGAAATGCCTACCTATACTCTGGTTTCTCTTCAGATTGTATAATTTGTTCATCTTTTATTGAAGATTTCCATGGAGACGGATATTTGTGAGTCTAGGAACTAATTTGCTGTGTAATATAGGATCTGACTTGAGGCTGCCTATGGGAAGCAATTGTTATGTAAAATGCAACACTCATCCCTCCATAATTATCAATTTGGGAATAATACTGTCCTTTCTGCCTTGTAGAGTTGATATGAGGATTGCAGTCATAGGCCCTTTTTTGTCTATTTCTCATCTTTGTATGTTGCACTCGGTTGCTCTCCACACAATATAGAAAAATGACATGTGTGATATTCACTGAAGGTTTCTAAAGCACTATATAAATCAGAACACACACACCTCTCAGTTCCCCAAGCTAGGGCAAAGGGAAATTGGCATGATTCTTCAATTAAGTTACATGGTAGGGGAGGAGAGGTAGTACTTTGAACATATTGTGAGACAGGAGCGGGGAGATGGAGGACTTGGAGGAACTACAGTATATTGCTGTCTAATAGAAAGTGAGGCAGACAAGGCATTATCTTAGAACTAAGAAACAAGTTTGCCTCTGAGCACATGCTGAGCCCAGGAATTTATTTTCATGGGGGGGGGGGAACTGAACTGATAGTCCTATAATTGAGAAATCAATTTCTGGTTTCCCCCTGCCTAATTTTCTTCCAGTCTTGTAATATAATACAGAAATGGGAAAATATGCTATTGTCAAACAGATGGGAGTCAGAAATTCTTGCAGACTTGAATACTGTATTTTTCCGTGTATAAGATTCCCCCCTTTTCTTACCCAAAATTTCTTTCCTTGCAAGAAAGTGGAGGGGGAAGGCAGGGATCACAGTGCTTTGATTCCTGTTTCCCCCCTCCACTTTCTTGTGAGGAAAGTGCTTTCCCCCTCCACTTCCTTTGCAAAAACCTGCTTTCCCCTATGTTTTTTTGCAACGAAAGTGGAAGGGGAAAGTGATTCCTGCTTTGCCCCTACACTTTCATTGCAAAAAGTGTAGGGGTTAAGCAGCTTTTTGCAATGAAAATGTAGGGGCAAAGCAGGAATCGTTTTCCCCCTACACTTTCCTTGCAAAACGTGGAGGGGCAAAGCAGAGATCAAAGCATTTTGATTGCCTCCCCCCCTCCTTCCGTGTATAAAATTACCCTCAATTTTTCCTGTAATTGTTTTAGGAAAAAGTGTTGTTTCATACATGGAAAAATACGGTAGCTCCTATTCTGGTGGCCTTACCCTAACATTTTGGACCACGGCTGTCCCTACTTGCCAATCTAGTACAGATCACCAAAGATCTACAAGAAGATATTTTTTTATCTCTGCCTGTCCCTGCAGTGAACCATTCAAGAGCCTTTAAGAGTGGGCAGACTATAAATATAAACACTGCCACTAATAATCCAGTAATTATGCTTCTTTATGTTAGTAATCTCATGCAATTTATCTGGCCAATCTATTCAACACTAATCATGCCCAGAAGATGTATTCCATTTATTTATATAGCAACACTCTAAAACCTTGTCCCAAGGAATATTAACTCACTGTGAAAAAGAAGTGTGTAATTGATTGCATCATTCAGCTGATAAAGATTTAATAAGCATTCAATTTGATTCATGTGTGCTTTTGCATTTGCCAGGAAATTCTTTAAGTAACACTTAACAATGATCTTAACATGTTTTCATTCCATTTCTTTGTCAACTTGTTATGCATGTAGTTTCTTCTTACCTTCCTCTTTACCTCTCCTACCCTCCACTGAAAACATGGCTGCTGTTTCCTGCTTCCTTCGCCAGCCGTTACCTTTGAACTGATTTGCTTGTTAAAGTAGAGCAAGAAATGTTCCAAGGAGAAAAGAAGTGGGAGAGGGAAGATATAGCAGATGGTTTTTAAAGATAATACTTCTAATCCACCTAAAATTAGTCATTACTCATATTGAAAGTGATGGGATTTACAGCCATTAGTAATTTCTTTCAGGGGGTCTCAGTAGAATTGTATCAAATGCTGAGACTATTTATTTAGAAGTAAATCTCACTGAGTTCAGTGGGGACATAAACTGAATAAGTTTGCATAGGACTGCAACTTTAGTCGAGACTAATTTTAGGAGGGGTAAGTGGTTGCTGTACAGTCCCAGGGTGCCCCCATAACAAAGGAATAGTGAACCATTTCTGAGTACACATTATCTAAAAAACTCTAGGAAAGGTTGCCATAAGTTAGAATTTACTTGATAGCACACGGTTTCTATTAAGCTGTTGCATAATGGTATCACCTGCCCCACTTTTCCCCTCTTTATCAGAATAAGATAGTATTAACATTTCTGCACATCAAGACTGTTTAACATATTTCAGTCACTCTGTTTTCCTCCCTGTTGGGATAAAAATGCAAAGTTTTCCTTTAACTTTTCTATATGTATTTGTTGACAGCTTAGAATTCTAATCTGCTTTGTTTAATGAGACTCTGGAATTCAGGGTAGACAAATATTCTTAATCAAAACAGAGCAAGGGTGTGTGGTGTAGCACAGAGAGACTGGTGTATAGGAGGCATATAGTATAATGAAGGTTAAGGCAATAAGATATTTTAAATCCCTTCCAGCTCCTATATTTCATTAGTTAATCTCTTTTAACCAGCATGTTTATAATTTTGAGCCCCTCTCAACTCTGACTGTTAAAAACTACTGAGTTATGTGACAGGTCTGCCCTGCTGTTATTTGATAAATTAATTAATTACAGTTCAAGAGTTAAAAAATCATTTAGCATAATGCAAGCAGTGTTTTTAAGCCTTCATCTCTCTATTGGTCAATTTAAAAAAATCAGTTGCCTTCCAAACTGTGACAAATATTCTGAAAATATAAAGTCTTGGCCATCTCTATTTTTAAACTTTGGTGCCATTTCCTACTTGAATGCTTTTGTCTCTCTGTCCTTACTAGTAACTTTCAAATGCTTGCCTGTGCTCCTGATAGCAAATTGGATAGAATGGTCAGGGGGGAAAGGAAATGAATCATAACGTGACACAGTATGTTTCCCCATGGCCATGCATGTTTTGTGTAATCATGTCTAGGAAGGAAGTCGCTTTCTTATTGCCTGTTTATGTACTTTTTCTGGTAGTATGGGTTTGCTGAACGGTAGCATTAAATTTGTGTTAGACACAGAGGAAAGGCTTTGGGACAAGGCAGAAGGGCCAACTTCACACCAGGAGCTTCTGAGATTTCCAGCTGTCCTGATGCCCACTCGCTGCAGGTGGAGCCTTTCTTGCCTCAAAGAGGCAGTTTAATGAATTTTAATTTTATTTAGGTTACAACCTTTTACCCACTTCCCTAAGAGTTAGCTCCTCTTCTTAAAAAAATTGAGACTGAAATTCTGTTTCCTACTGAAATTAGGATTCAGCTGTAAATATACTCAGATACCCAAAATTAAAATATCTTCATTTTTATTTTTATAAAAAGCTGATGCTTACCAACTTATCTAAGACCAGTTAAGATCATACTTGAACTGGAGTTTGAATTTATATTAGCTAAACATTTGATATATTTTAAAAGTAGTTACTGTATAATTGTTGTATAGCAATTTTGTATATTCCCATATGAGTGCATCTGTGTAGTCTGTCACATTTTCCCTCTTACTAGAATTGCAATACCTTTTATCTGGCAAAATGCAATACTTTCCCCATTATACTGCATCTATCCCTGTTGCCATGTGGTATTTAATTGTTGTGACTCTGTTGAACACTGAGTAAAGTTAATGATAGGTTTCCCCAACCCAATATCTGAAATCTTGTTAAGCTCTGTTTAATTTAAAATACAGTGGTGCCCCGCATAGCGACATTAATCCGTTCCAGGATTAACATCACTATACGGAAACATCGCTGAACGGAACAAAAAAAAACCATAGGAACGAATTAAACCCTGTTTAATTAGTTCCTATGGGGCAAAAACCGTTCAGCGAAGATCCTCCATAGGGCTGCCATTTTCACTGCCTCGGTAAGCGAGGCGCGAAATGGGCGGCCATTTTGGAACCACTTATCAGCTGGGCGGCGGGCTCTCGGGAAGGAGTGCAGCGACCTCCTCCACTCTCCTTCCCAAGCGCCTGCCGGCCTTTCCCCCCAGCTGGGCGGCGGGCTCTCGGGAAGGAGTGCGGGGACCTCCTCCACTCTCCTTCCCAAGCGCCAGCTGGGCGGCGGGCTCTCGGGAAGGAGTGCGGGGACCTCCTCCACTCTCCTTCCCAAGCGCCAGCTGGGCGGCGGGCTCTCGGG
Source organism: Pogona vitticeps (assembly GCF_051106095.1). Classification (NCBI taxonomy): domain Eukaryota; kingdom Metazoa; phylum Chordata; class Lepidosauria; order Squamata; family Agamidae; genus Pogona; species Pogona vitticeps. The sequence continues at coordinate 97,166,682 of NC_135785.1, forward strand.
AAGGAGTGCGGGGACCTCCTCCACTCTCCTTCCCAAGCGCCAGCTGGGCGGCGGGCTCTCGGGAAGGAGTGCGGGGACCTCCTCCACTCTCCTTCCCAAGCGCCAGCTGGGCGGCGGGCTCTCGGGAAGGAGTGCGGGGACCTCCTCCACTCTCCTTCCCAAGCGCCAGCTGGGCGGCGGGCTCTCGGGAAGGAGTGCGGGACCTCCTCCACTCTCCTTCCCAAGCGCCAGCTGGGCGGCGGGCTCTCGGGAAGGAGTGCGGGGACCTCCTCCACTCTCCTTCCCAAGCGCCAGCTGGGCGGCGGGCTCTCGGGAAGGAGTGCGGGACCTCCTCCACTCTCCTTCCCAAGCGCCAGCTGGGCGGCGGGCTCTCGGGAAGGAGTGCGGGGACCTCCTCCACTCTCCTTCCCAAGCGCCAGCTGGGCGGCGGGCTCTCGGGAAGGAGTGCGGGGACCTCCTCCACTCTCCTTCCCAAGCGCCTGCCGGCCTTTCCCCCCAGCTGGGCGGCGGGCTCTCGGGAAGGAGTGCGGGGACCTCCTCCACTCTCCTTCCCAAGCGCCAGCTGGGCGGCGGGCTCTCGGGAAGGAGTGCAGGGACCTCCTCCACTCTCCTTCCCAAGCGCCAGCTGGGCGGCGGGCTCTCGGGAAGGAGTGCGGGGACCTCCTCCACTCTCCTTCCCAAGCGCCGGCCGGCCTTTCCCCCCAGCTGGGCGGTGGGCTCAAGCGGCGGCGGCGGCTGCAGGGTGGGGGTTGTCCCGAAGGGTTCCAGGCAAAGGTCTGGAAACCTTCGGGACCCCCCTACCCTGTCCCCGTCGCCGCTGAGAGCCTTCCAAGCTCTCAGAGGGCTTTCTCCAATGTCGGAGGGGGGCCCTTTGAGAGCTCGGAAGGCAAATGTTGGCTGTGGCTCCGGGGTCCTTCCGAGGCCACCGCCGACATTTCCCCCCAGCTGAGCGGTGGGGCTCCCGCTGAGCTGGGGGAAAATGCCCCTTCCGAAGGGGAATGCAGGCGGTGGCTTCGGAAGAGTCCTTCTGAGGCCACCACCGGCATTTTCCCCCAGCTGAGCGGCAGGGCTTCAAAGCTCCCGCCGCTCAGCTGGGGGAAAATTGGGCTATGGGGAAAAATCGCAAAGCGATTTCCCCCCATAGTCAACATTGTAATGCCATTGCAAAAGCGATCGCAAAATCCGCATCGGTATGCAGATTCATCGTTAAACAGGGCGCTCATTAAGCGAGGCACCACTGTAATTAAAGCAAGATGGTTGTTGTGGCATCCATTGCACCCAGAGTGTAATGGATGAGCCTCCCCCTAGGAAATTTTTATTTATTTATTTATTTATTTATTGTATTTATACCCCGCCTATCTAGTCATTTCGACCACTCTAGGCGGATTGTGGGCGAAACACCTAGCCCCTGATGGGGGTCCCACAGGGCACCCCAGAACACTGAGGAGCTCTCTTGGCCTCTGGCAGGACTGGGGCTGTGCCGCCCTGTACTGAGTGGGAGGTGCAGCCAGGGGGTCACCATGCCTTGGTGGGGGTCAGGGGACAGAAGGGGTTATGACGTGCAAAAGCCATTTCAACTTATATCTTCCAGGAGAAATGCCATGTCATAAAGTGGTTTTCCTAGGGGGAGGCTCATCCATTGCACATGAGGTATGCTGTTGATTCCTGTGATTTCCCGGAATATGAGGAACTCAACTGCATAATTTGTGTTAGTGGGAGATTGCCATTGTGATTTCCCTGTTTTTTTTTTTTTTTTAGATTCCTTTTTTTGTCTCTTTCTCTTCATCAGAACCTATTGCAAAGGTAGCAAGTCCTGGTGATGTCTTGTATTGCATTTTTCCTTTCTCTCCCCTATGGTAAAGGATCAGGGCAAAAAGAGTCACCATTATCAAGAGCCAGAGGGCTTCTTTGACTCCTTTCATTCTCTTTCTTTGTTGCTGGAGTTAGAAAGAGGGGGGAGGCCATCTGAGACCCATTGAATTTCCAAATGCAGTGCAGGTGAGGGGATTGTTTTTCCCCAATATGGTATGGGGAACTGTGTTTTGCAAGATGATGTCTTCTATGGATAATTTTCGCAAGACAGTGATTTCCCCCCCAATTGGAACACATTAAATAGATTTCATTGCATTCCAATGTAGATTTCATTGCATTCCAATGGGGAACTGGGTTTCGCAAGACGATGTTTTTGCAAGACAGCGATTTCCAATCGTCATGCGAGGCACCACTGTAATGGGAGAAGTTGTTTTGTGGTTAAATGCTCTAAAAAGGGATAGAGTAGGTCTCACCTTACCATCTAATTAATCCTGATTTATGAAAAAAAAAGTGAAGAATGTCATAACATGGTCACACAACAGAGCATTTCTGCATTACAGAATATTTATGCCATCAATGCAGAGTTGGGACTTACTAGAGTTTCCTCCTCTCACACAAAGGATAAAATGCAGCAGTCATTGTTTGATTCTGCACAGAAGGCCGGTCAAGCGCTGTACGCAGTAGCCCACACAGAGTGCTCCGCGTCAATTCTGTGCAATACTTGCTTCATTTTAACAGGAACTTCAGAGGCATACTGTGTAATAGTACAACTCATACTGTGCTAATTAAGAAGTACTTGCATATGCATTGTACTAGCTAGGGCTGTCTTGTGTCCCCAGAAAATAAATTTATTAGTAAAATTTAGCAGTGGGAAACATGGGACTCCAATTTGCTTAGAGCAGAAAGTGTAACCTGTCAGGGCAAGTAGAAATACGTTTGCATCCTAGCTTTTTCCAAAAACAATGCTAATTCTTCTGTGCACTTTCCTCAGGCTTATGCAGTCCTTCCAATTGCAGTAGCAACATCACAGCTTAGTAACCATGGCAAGACTATGTTCGGTGCAAAAACATTACTCTGGATAGGTAGAAATTTCCCTGGGTGGGTGTTTCATTCAGCAAGAGAGAGCCGGAGAGGGTGACCTCAGCTGCTGTGAGTCATCCTGCAGAGATGAGAGGCAAAAAGCACCGGAGAAAAACAAAACAAAATCCTGGATAAGCCCTGGATGGATAATACGGGAGCAGGCAATGTCTGGAATAGAAGAGCGCGGGGGATGGTGCTGCTGGAAAGCTGGGCGGGAGGCAGTCACTGTCTGCAGAAACCTTCAGTGGAGTGCCAGGTAGCAACAAGCAAAAAAAAAACACGACCAACCACGCGCGCACACCCCCTCCACTTGGTATTGTTGCTGAGCTCTTCTAGGTGTAATTTCACATTAGCAGTATGTTGACAGACTACTACCATGGCTTCTGTTGCATTTGCCGCCCTGCCCCCGGGCAGGGCGGAGGGGTGTGAGTGGATGAGAGGAATCACAAAGTGAGAATAGTCGTGGGTTGGCTTTTGCATGGGGGGGGGTAGTACTTCCCTGTGACAGCTTGCTCTCCTCTCCAAATATGAATTCCCTGGTATTCCAGCTGCTCGTTTCCAGTGGCGCCAGAGGGGCTCAAGGCGCGCGAGGAATGGGGGAGAGAGAGAGTTGGGGGCGAGGTTAGTGAAAAGCACTGCATTTTCATTTATAGTATTCAGAAACCAGGGCGGGAGAAAGGCGTCGCGGCTTTTACTCTCCCCCTGCCTTCCAGGCAACATCTCTCAGCTGCCCTCTTTGATATTCCCTTTCTGCAGACACCTTTTACCTTCCCTCCCCACCCCCGCCCTCCTTCCTCCCCCGATACGGGATGGGAGCCGTCAGGCTGTGCTCCTGGGGCTTCTGCGGCGGTTGAAGTTTTCCAGCAACAAAACCCCAGACAGTGGCTCGTTCTGTTGCTTGGCGGGCGGCCGGTTCTGCTCCCTTCCTCCCTCCCTCCCGGCGGGGCGGGGGAGAGGGAGGGCGCGCGGACAGGGCCGTTGCGCGCGAGACCGCGGACGGACTTGCTCCCTCGCGCCGGTAGCAGCTTCCCTCCCCCACCCCACTCGGCCGCGCTCGCTCGCTCGCTCGCCTGCCTTCCCTCCCTCCTTCCTCTCCCTCCACCTCCCGACCAGCGCGTTTGTGTCTGGCGGAGGGAGATGGCGCGTTGTGCCGGTCTCCATGGCAGTGGGCTTGTGTGGGCGGAATGGTCGGGGCCGCAGCGCAGCTCTGAGTGAGCGGCTCCCCCCGCCCCCTCCGCTTTCCCCTCCCTTCCGTGTGTTTGTGTCAGGCTGGTCGCGGCGGCGGCGGCGGCGGCTGAGCGGCTGCCCGGGGCGCCCGGCTCGGAGCGGCGGGCGAGGGGCTCAAGGACCGAGCCAGCCAACCAACCAACCAACGAAGGAAGGAAGGAGGGCGAGACAAAACAGTCCCCCCGCTTGCGACCAACCGACTCGGCCTCAGCGCGGCGGCCGCCCCCTCCCCCGGCTTCGGCTCGCTACCGCCGGGCTTCTCGGCATGAGCGACCCGTAGAGAGAGACGCGAGCTCGGCGACGGGAGGGGGGTGGTTGGTTGGCTGGCTTGTCGCTTTGCGCTTCGGCAGCGGCCGCCATGGCGGTGGTGGAGTCGCGGCCGGAGCTGGTAGGGAAGCGGTTCTTGTGCGTCGGGGTCGGAGGAGACGAGCCGCCGGAGAACGGGCGTTGGAGAGCCGGCGTGATCCGCACCGTATCCCACCGGGACTCGCACAGCCCCGAGTTGTCGGTAAGAAGCCGTGGTTTCTTCGTCTGGCCGCCCCACAGGGATCTCTTCACACATAACACCCCACACCCCCCCCCCGCCATCGTCTCTTCGGGAAGTGGGGGCTGGACTCCCCTCCGGTCGAGGAGGGGAAGGCGAATCCTGTGGGAGGATTCCCTTCCCTCTCAGAGGAGTGGGAACTGCTTCCTCCCTTCAGCGCGCTTCTGAGGGCTCCAGCAGAAAGGGGGTGAAGTGAGGTATTCCTCGCGGCCCCCCACCCCAATGTAGAGGGCCTGCTTGCTTTGTGTGTGTGTGTGTGTGTGTGTAGAAGTGGAGGTAGTAACAGGACACTCCCCCCTCCGCTCCTGGAGAGAGGAGGGCGGAAAACAGGCGGTGGGGGAATTTAAACATGACACATCCGCTCTAATTTCCCCTTTTCTAGGCCCCGAAGAGAAAGAAGGGGGATACAGTGGTAAGCAGCCAGAGAAAAATCTCCCCCCTTCCCTGCCTCCCCTTCCCACCCAGTCTGATTTGTAGTGAAGGGAAGCGCCTATTTCCATTCTCCATGTTTTTTGGGGTTTTTTTTTTTTTTTTTGCACACATACATGGGAGTGTGTGCGTGTTTAGTCTGTGTTTGGTATAGAACCTGGTTGACGTGGATCGTGGAAGTAGAAATTACAGTGAATAGAACGGCGGGCAACTGTTGGTGATTTGCAGGTGGAGTTTTTTGGATTTTTCTTTTTAAGAACAGAAGGGTTTATATACACAGAGACTCCAGCTCTTGCTGCCATTTCACTTCTCTTAAAATGAGCCTGATGAAATTCTATCTCTGCTCAGCATGCCTGATAAGCAAAACAATAAAAGGCACTGATTTTTGGCTCCTTTCTTCTTGCCACATAAACTGTTGTTGTTTGGGTCCCCCTGTTCATTTATATCTCACATTTTGAAAGATGCCCTGTCATCTGGCAAATCTGGTGGGTGGTGGCGGTTTCTAAATATCATAGGTTGAGCAACCATTACAGAAAAAGTAAAATAAAAAAACTTACTGAATTTTTGCACAGGAGTCCTTTATCTTTTTTAAATTGGAGCATCCTTCTGCCTGTGTTTTCTTAATGGGTGTAGGAATGTTTATGGAGGGAGAAAAAAGGGGCAGGATATATTCTCTGGTGGGAGAAGGAGACGAAAAAAAATAAGCAGTATTCCCTTGCTTAGTGTTAAGAATATACTGTATAATGTGGAGATATAATTCAAGTTGCTTTTTAAATATTTTGCCTTCAGTTTTAATACTCCCTTGAAAGTCTGTTTATGTGATATGTTACTGTTATAATTGTAGAATCTGTATACTGTATTTTGTATTGTAGTGCTTATTTATAAAAACATGATTTCTCGGTCCTCTTGATAGTACAGTACTTTAATTAGCTTGCTGAATGCTCTGTATAGGTCCCCAAGCAGTTTTCATTTCAAACTATCAAAGTTTTCCTTAATGGAAAAAGAATGAAGGTTACTTTTATATTCACATACTTGCTGCTCTGCTACCAATAACCTCTTTCATTTTTATAGTGCATGTCCTATTTTTTTCATATGAAAAGGTTGCATTTCCTTATTTTTAGTTTGTGGGTTCTACATTTGATGCTACTTTAAGACTATAGTTTTTTCCTTTTCATGTAAGGTTTTACATAAGAAGTTCTGTATATTGATTCTGATGTAAAATAGAGTTGGTGAAAACAAGTGCCCTCCTTTATTAATTAGTTTTCTCTCCAGTAGTTGAAATCTAGGGGTAAAGATTAAAACAATAAAAAGATTGAGATCAGTTTTATAATTTCTGAAATATACCTTACCTTATGTACTTATCCAGACCTCATTTCTTTTTCAACAGTGTGACTTCTTGTCCACGATAAATATATGAATTGATTTGGAGGTTGCTAGTTGTGTGCATTTAAAATAAATTAAGTTTTGGAGATCTGAGAATATTGTTTAAATCCTGGAATATTGCTTGGAAAGGTAGCCATACACTTCTCTTGTTCATGATTGTTGTGCTTTCCTTAACCATGAGATCCTATCCATTCCTTCTCAGAGATAGGTCCCATTGCATGCAGTGGTGTTTATTCCAATGTATATGGGTATAGGATTAGAGTCTAAACCTTAATAATTTGAGCATTCCAACAATTGTGGTATTGATGAAGAAGTGCTCATTCTCTAATAATGAGGTGTGGGACAGGTCTCAAAGCGTGCAAGGATGGGTGAGGAAAATTTGTCATAGAAACTGTTAAATAGGACTCTGGACACGTATATAGTTCCATGCATTAGTTACAATTGCAGTGGAAGAACCATTTAGCTAGGGGATAAATATTGCAGTTTCTAATTGAAAAGTGTAGGATGGCTTGGGGAGACTAAAATGGAGTATCCTCACAGTAGAAGTATTAGAGAAAGATGTTAAACTGTTTTACATGATGGAAATATCTGCATTTCTGCAGATCAACCTCAGTAGATTCATGTCTGGATTCCTATGCATGCTTGCCAGGAAATGGTGTATTTGTTAAGTTATTTGGAAATTATTGATGGAAAAACATGCATAGTTATCTGGAAGTTATTGATGGAAAGTTATTTGGAAGTTATTGATGGGAAAACATGCGTAGGATCGGGCTCCTAGACTTGTTACAGTTCTTACAACAATAAAAGGTAATGCAGAAGGTGAAGAACGCCCTAGATACAAAGACCTGCATCTTAATTACAGAAGAAACCTGTAGAGGAATGCTTAAATGTTGCTCTGGTTAGGGATTCCAATTGCCCTTCTTGTAGACAGAGTGAGAAAGCACTGTCCCTGTGGCTGGAATGTACAAGGGAGTTTCTTGGTCACTGCTGGCTTCTTTACTATTTGACTGCTGTCATGGGTGGAGCATCTTTAATCCTTCTAGGCTTCCATTCTTAAATCCTTTCTATGAATAGCACCAGAGTCTGGTGGTACTCCATAGAACAAAACTGAAATCTTCTTTTGTTGTTCTTGTTGGTGGGCATAGGGGTGGGAGTTCCTCTGTGTACTGTTTTGATGGCTGTATTTTAAAATTGCCCTATCTCACCAGTTTCACTCTACTGGACTTAAACTGCCAGCAAATCAAAAGCATTAAGACCAGCAGTGACTTTCCTTTCTCTACAATTGTTTGTTACAACCATTTTTCTAGTTTGCTTTATATTCCACCACATTTTTAATTTACAATTTTGAGAGACCAGCTGAAATGTATTGTGGAATATTGCAAATTCAGAAAATGAGTATATGTGGACGTGCTCCCTTTTAAAAAATTTACATGTATTTTCACTTCCTCCATTCTCTCAAATTTGCCAATGGGACAGCAGAGTGATGTAACAAAGAGTATGGCATAGATGGCAGTGATTATTCTACTGGTTGTTGTGGGTTTTTCGGGCTCTTTGACCGTGTTCTGAAGGTTGTTCTTCCTAACGATTCGCCAGTCTCTGTGGCCGGCATCTTCAGAGGACAGAGACTGGCGAAATGTTATGAAGAACAACCTTCAGAACACGGCCAAAGAGCCCGAAAAACCCACAACAACCATTAGATCCTGGCCGTGAAAGCCTTTGCGAATACACGATCATTCTACTCATTTGCAGTCTGAAAAACAAGTTTCCTGTCTTTGCATTGCATATATCTTTATCTGATCCAACATTTGAACTCATGGTCAATTTAATTTGTGTATTTGGTTGCATTATAGATTGTTTCAGAAACTTGATACTGTATATGGTTAGCATACACCTAAATGCAGACATCGCTGTGAACCTGAAGAGGTGATGTTAAGTGTGTGCCAGAAATTCAGTTGAGAGAGCCTTTCAGACCAGCTGAAGACTGGACTGTAGAGAATGTCATAGAAAATGTCAGGGTGGGCCATTTGCAGTCAAAGAGGACGTATGTTGTCTATTCTGTTGTAAAATACAGTATGTTTCTACAGAAAAATAGATCCCTAGACTTACATATATGGTAAACCTTCCTGAGATCTAAAAGTGGGAACTTCAGGACAGAAATACATATTCTGTGGATTTATGTTTGTTATCCATATTTATGAATACTAGAACTAAGAAAATGCCACTAGCATCTCAGAAGACTAGCAGGTAATGTTAACCCAAGATATTACAAATCTGTTTTAGTCAGCAAAATGTATTGCATAATATGCTGAACTAACAAGTTAACAGTTGAAACTCAAACCTCACAAGTGTCAACAAATGAGAGATTCCTATTTATCTTCTCTGTTACTTATAAACAGAAGTTTGAGCCATCTCCAGATAACGTGTTTTAAAAGCAATGGTTAAAATATGCAAAAGAGCTGTCTGTACTAGACAGAACACCTTTAATGATAAATTTTATACCTCTTTGCCAGATTTTTGTAAAAGAAATGTTTTTAAGTACCTACAAAGAGTTTGTGAATGACATGCGGTTAATCAGTTTTGAATTTGGGGAGAACTTTACAAACATGTGGTATGGTATCATGTAAGATGGTGGCATAGAAACATCTTTCTGTTTTCTCTTCTGAATATGTGTACAGTATATTTCTTTGAAGTGTATGTTGCAAACCATAGTGCCAGAAGTGACTTTTAGTAATTATCATCTACTTTTGACCTTCCTCCACAGACATTTGAGGACTTCTAAGACCTATTTGCTTGAAAGGGTATGAGCTATCTGCTGGCGTACTGGTGTCTGAGGGAAAAATAATCTGTGTGTATGTGGAATTTAATGTGATAAGAGAAGTACAAATTAGGGCAATCAGGAGTATTCTTTATTAGGAGAATGAAGGTTGGACAGATTATAGACAGTAGTTAAATTTTACTGAGCAATGCGATAACATGTGAAAGAAACACATAACCTTTGGTTTCTGGCTGACAGTAATTTGGACCTGTAAGTCACAGTTTAGGTTGAGAATGGTTGCCAGGGTTCTCTAGGGCAGCCATTCTCGACAGGGGCCATATGAGCCCTAGGGCGATGGTGGCTGGGAAATTTGAAGAGAGACACAGACTGGAAACAGTTATTTACATACTACCTTATAAGGTTTGTTATGTGCTTTATATAGTCCTGATTCATCTTATATTTATTTCATGTTTTGTTTATGGCCATAGCCAAAAAAGGTTGAGAATGGTTACTTTAGGGCTTATGTTCTGAAATACTTGAAAAGGTATATTGTTTGGTGTAGGATTGGAAATAACTCTTAGTAAGTTTCTCATAGTCATCAGTTTAGGCAGTCTTGAGAAACTTCAAATTTTTTGTACAAAACTTGTGCGTTTTAGCCTATCTAAGAACTCTTACTAAGAGCACCAGAGAATTCCTTGCAAACCAAAGAAAATAATGTTACAGTTGCTTGTCCACATGCATGAGAATGAAACAAGTGAGGATTACATCTTTAGTTTAATGTAGTAATAAATTTATATGAGTTCAGGTAAACACTTACAACCATCAAGTCATCCTCTTCCTGGTTGAGGATGTTCTTGATGTGCTAAGCCAATGTGCAGGGTTGTACAAAGGACAACGGAAGTTCACTGCAGATAAAATATAGATGATTAGACTTCAGTTTGAGTGTGATGAGGACTGAGCATCTGCATCATGTGGGCTGAGAATGCCCTGTGATGTATCCCCTTCTCTCTTACATATCATTTTGGGCAGTTCAGGAATTCAGTTAAGGGGCAGTAAATTCAGAGAGGCCATACTTTATTTGAAGTATTTTATCCCATTCTTCTTCCAAATGCTTCCATAGTAAAGGCAAAAAGTGTGCTGCTTATATACCTCCCCATAGCACTTCGAGTACTCTCTGGGAAGTTTACAAGTTAATTACCGTAACTTGTTAAGCTGGGTATTCATTTTACTGACCTTGGAAGGATAGAAGGCTGAGTCAACCTTGAGCCAGCTACCTGGGATTGAACCCCAGGTCATAAGCACAATTTTGGCTGCAGTACAGAAGTTTAACCACTGTGCCACAAGGCTAGTAACTTGCATACAGTCAGAAAAAGCAAGACATACCCACAGGCTTAACATCTTGTGATTTTTTTCCTACCGTGTTCATGTAGTTTAAATTTATGTTCTGTTGGATGAAAAAGATCTTGATTTGGTATTAGATGTTTTCTCTGTTACTGTGTATTAGTCTTCCTCTTGGCTAGTGTTGTTGTGTGTATTCTTACTAACCAGATTTGTTTTGCCTTGAGGTATACAAAAGCTACCCATTTCATTTATGTGAGTTTTCTTAATCACCTTACACTCTCAGAGACTTCTGTGAGAAGTGTGAATGTATACTCAGGACTTGCTTTCCAAACAAACTATATTGAAGATGGAACCTTTATATTTGTAACCGGGGGAGATGAATATGAAGCTTGCAAGCACAGGTGGCCAGTCCGGTTGAACCCCCCTCTCCCCCTGAACCGGGCATCCACTTACCACCTGTGGCGTGGTATGTATGGACATTGTCCTTTGTGCCGCACCAATTCCCTCCCTCCCTGTGCTGCTGGCTAGTCAGTAGCTGAGCAGAGAGGCTTGTCATCCTGCCCCTTTGCCAGATTGCTCAATAGCACAGGGAGGCAGGGAAGCCCCAGCTGGGCTATGTCTGCAGTTCGTGCTGTGCAAAGGACGGCAGCCACATGCACCACACCACAAGCAGTGGATTCCTGGTTCAGGAGATTGAGGATTCCATCAGACTTGCCACCTGAGGCGGCAAGCTTCATATTCGTCTCCCCTGGGAGTTCCCACCTCTACTCTTCCTATAAGAACTGCTGGATAGTTTAGGTCTCTGACTGCGAAGCCAGAGGTTGGGGGTTTGATTCCCCACTCTGCCTCCTTGACAGATGCTGAATTTGATCATCCATAGAGTCCCTTCCAGCTCTGCAGTGCTAAGGTTGTTGTTGTTGTTGTTGTTGTTGTTGTTGTTGTTGTTAAGTTCCTCCTCCCAAATATGTAGAAGCTGATGTGTATCATAATAACAGGATGACACATGCCTGTTGACATGCAACTACAATTTGCACTATAGATAGTTGTGTCATAATTTCCATTCCATTTTTCTGTGATAAATGAGTGCACAAGCATTTTGAGAGGGGAGAAGACTGAATCTGGAAAATGTGTGCATGAGACTGGCTCTTGGAAATTGGGAGCTACGCATTCAGAAATGTTGTTTTGCTGCTTTTGTTGCTCCCTTGTACTGATCAGTCCATCTTGTGTGCTTATGCATGACCTGTTGAGCTAGTTTGGGATGGAATGTGCATCTCATTAGAAGTAACAAAACATTGACAAATGTCAGATGAGCAGACTCAGGTACAATCAGTTATGGTTTTTCTGCCTTGTCACTAGGCTTGTGCAAGAGTTAGTACATTCAGCCATCTGACATTCATTTTTCCTTGTGCAAAATGATTGTGGCCAAAAGTGGAAGGGTAACAGAAGAGCTAGTTCTGTACAATCTATGTCTAATATATTTCCCTCTTCCCACTCATATTAGGGAAGGGAGTTGCCACTGCTGAGAAATACGGTAATTGATGTTGTCAGCTGATTCCCTCGCTTCTTTATTTGATACTAAGGTACCTTAATGTTTTCCCTTTGGCTTTCAGACCCGATGCCAGTAATTCACATTTTTATTGTTAGTTGGATATCTTAATTTCTAGCAGAACTGCTTAGGGTACAATCCTTGCTTCTGTAGCCTTCACAGAGCAGGCACACATTCTTAATGCAGCGAGCTATCTTGTTTGAAAGGCAAGCAAACATGTAAATCCCTCTCTAGCAAACAACCTTCGTAGTTCTGTTATGTTGTTGGACCAAGTGGCTGCTAAATGGGATTGTAAGAAACTAGTTTAAAATAGTTTTTTTTTAAAAAAGAAAGAAAGAACAGATTCTATTTGGCTGTTTTAATCTAACTGTTTGATTCTAACGGCTTGGAAAACAGTCACTTTAGTACCACCCTTTTTGGCAGCTGAGTAGGTATTTCCAGCTTCTGCTGTATATTATGAAGAGAAAGTAGTACAGTGGACCCTCGACTTACAGACGGCTCGACTTACAGACTTTTTGAGTTACAGACTTCTCTGGCCGCAAAATTTAGGTTCGACTTGCAGCCTGAGAATCGACCTACAGAACAGAAAAAAGCCAAAATGGAACAAAAATGGAACAAAAATGGACGGTTATGGGATTAATCGGTTTTCAATGCATTGTAGGTCAATGGAGACTCGACCTACAGACTTTTCGACCTACAGCCACCGTTCCAATACGGATTAATTCCGTAAGTAGAGGGTCCACTGTATATAGACTATGCCTACTGCACATTACTCACAAAAAGCAGTTTTAAAGTAAGACTTCGGTAGGGTATTTTGAATGCTTCTATTCATTCATACAAGTCTACCTGTTACATGGACACTTCTTATTTCTATCTTGAGATATGAAATACTACCTGCAGCATCACAGGTACTACGGTGGCCCATTTCCCTCCCCTAGAATTGGTTGAGCCACTCACCCAGCTCCACGTGGTGCTGGGATCCTTTGTCCTCGTTGGCACACTTGTCCTGGTAGGAGCTCAGTGACCCCTGTTGTTAAGGTTATTTAGGTCAAGGGCTGAAAATCCTGTTTGTACATCTATGCTTGCAGAAGACTGCTGATGTCATCAGCAGGGGTGATTTCCCCCCCCCCCCAAGAAGTTAAACACTTTTTTGGCTCTATCACACCCGTCATTTTCGTGTAAGTCCCCTTATATTTCCTTGAATCATTTGGAAATGGTGACAACTAGAGATTGGATTTTCAGATTTTCTAGACTGCAGATAACAGAATTCTCCATCCTGGGAGTTCTGCGTACATTGCAGATACCTTACAAAAGATTAAATGTAATGCAACTAGGTAGAGGCCTAAATTACAAGGCTTTTAGGCTAATCTAGGACTAAGACCACCCAAGTGGTCCAGAAAGAAAGCTCCGAACTAGGACTAGAGCAGGAACAAGCGTGGGTGGGAGCTAGGCCTAGGTCAGCCTCAGAACCTTCAGGTTGAGGCGTTTCTTCTAGGTGAACCACATCCAGTTTCTGCAAGGTAGATAGAACTCCAAGAATGGAGAATTGTGGTATTTGTAGTCCAGAAAATCTGAACAATCAATACCTAGTGGCAACTGTGGGACAGGAAAGGGAAGTCTTTTATTACTGAAAATTGCCACCAGTGGAAATACCATCCTAGAGGTGGCAGTTTTCGGTAATTAAAAAATTCCTCACCCATCCAACAGTTCCAGCCACTTCTAATCATTAAAAAGATTAACAGGGATCTGTGGGAGCCACAGGACAGAAATAGGTAATGTTTACTCCCCCTCCATTACCCCATTGATGACATAATCTGTCTTTTCTTAGTTGTCTGGACAAGATTACAACTAATTTCTAGAAGATATAAGGGTTTCTTGGTAATAGACTCTGACTGTAGACCCTTTATGTTTACTTGCATCTTACCCTTTCTTTGCAGACATTCAGGCAAAGTTTCCAGGCAACACTGATGAAGTAGGACACTTGAAGAAAATATTACATGAAGTATAAGATATACTATAGATTGATGGGAATGTTTGTACAGACAAGACACTTTAAGGTTGAATTACACACTACTTCCTGGAAAGGCACAGGTTTCAGCGGTGCAGTTTTGGTTATGCACAGATTTTCCCCCCATTAAATAAATAATTATTTAAATAAAGAAATACTCAATAAATTTGTTGTTGTTGTTTAGTCGTTAAGTCATGTCCGACTCTTCGTGACCCATGGACCAGAGCATGCCAAGCCCTCCTGTCTTCCACTGCCTCCCAGAGTTTGGTCGAATTCATGTTGGTAGCTTTGATGACACTGTCCAACCATCTCATCCTCTGTCGTCCCCTTCTATATACTGTGCTGCTATTTACTATTTACTGAGAAAGGTGGGCTTTGGACTTACTGAAGTCTCTGTTATTGACAATGTTGCAGCCCCAGTCCAATAGCGGCATCCTAGCTAGCCCCTTGCTATGTCCTATCAGCTCGATGTAATGATTGTGAAGATGCTGGGGCATGCCAGGAGGCTGACACAGATTGGGGGAGGCCATAGAGGTGTGCTGCTCCATGGGGGTTGGGAGAGCACATTTCTATTTCCTCCTTCTGATAGAGGCTTTTACCCAAGTAAGATGTGGGTTCTTATGATATATATCTGCAGTTCAGAAAATCCACAGGGAACATTGTGGGCATATGTAGTATGTAGGTCTGTGCCTGTTCTTGTAATATGCAAAACTGTGGTCGTGAACAGAAGGCTATTAGGAACAGATTCATGAGCAGACAAGAAGTCATAGAATAGGGACAAGAAGGGCTTAAGAGAAAAGTTTTGGAAAGACAATTTGACACGTTAAGAATAAGACTATGGTAAGGGGATTTTGGGGGATGGAAAGAACTGTAGTTGAAGAATTAAAAAGGTATTCTGGCGCTCAAGGATCTGTATTTCTCATGGATGGTTAGGAATTCAGTATGATTAAAACCATTTATAGCATACATGCCTTGCTTAACAATGATAACCCATTCCAGGAAAATCGCCGTTAAGCGAAAACATCGTAAAGCGAAATAAAAAAACATTGAAACGCATTGAAACCCATTTAGTGCATTCCATTGGGGTAAAAACTCACAGTCCAGCAAAGATCCTCCATACGGCGGCCATTTTCGCTGCCTGTATAGCGAGGAATCAGCCCCTCAACACAGTGGGGAGCCATTTTAATTACCCGGTGGCCATTTTGAAACCGCCAATCAGCTGTTAGAAAAACATTGTTTTGCGAAGAATCGGTTCCTGAAGCAGGGAACCGATCATCGCAAAGCGAAATTCCCCCACTTAGACCATCATTTTGCGATCGCAATTGATCGTCTTAAAGTGGATCGTCTTAAAGTGGATTCGTCATAATACGGGGCAATCGTAAAGCGAGGCACCACTATATGCTTTTTCTGGTGCTTACAGCAGCAGCCTATAACTTCTTTCATCTGAAGGAATTTATTCAGGATTGCTTTGGAATATATAGACTGTATTTGTTGGTATGGGTAACAACACTTGTCTTTATAGAGCAGAAGATGAAAAATAACAAGTACTGTTATACTGGCTGTTGACCGGCCAGTTTATTTTTATTTCAGCTAGAGTTCTGTCAGATTTGTATTGGTCTCATGTCAGTTGCTTGCCTCAGCATGTCCAGCACCTCATCAGTTAGCTGCAGTTAGCTATGGTAAGTTCAGGAATCCCTCCTACACATGCATAAATATCCAATAGGACTTTGCACTTTTAAGGCAAACGTTCACAGAGAGACTGCATTCTGCTAATTTAGAGCTGTCTTTCTGGCTCCTGGTAGAGGGCCCCCCCTCTCTGAAATCTGGACATAGCCAGTGAAACTCTCACAGTCCAAGAGTCCGTTCCAGCTTGGCATTGCCGTTTTCTACAATGTTGGCATTTATTAAGTAAACCTGTTCTAAGGTTTGACTGTTTAATGTATGAATGCGGTGTTTCTGATTTATATAGCAATTTTAATGTTTGTACTGTCCTCTGAAGATGCTGGCCACAGAGACTGGTGAAACGTTAGGAAGAACAACCTTCAGAACACGGCCAAAGAGCCTGAAAAACCCACAACAACCATTTGTCCTATGTATTTAGCAGTTTTTGAGGATGGTCTCGAATCCACCGTTTCTGGAAGTTCTGTCAACATTTGGGAGAGGGCACTTTTTTCTTTTGTTTCTTGGAAAAGGTTTATCAGTACAGTATCTCCCTTTCAAACTTTCCTAGTTACCAGAACACTTGGATATTTTGTGTCTACTATTCATTTACAGTGCATCATTTGAGGCAGAGTTGGGTCATCACCCTTGTTTCAGATTTTTGTAGGCTTCCAATATGTCAGGCTTCTGTTCTACCAAATCTCAGCTATCTAGCTGGTATGGGGGTAATACAGAGAACTTGAAATGGTCAGTCTCTTCCAGTTGTTCTTTGAACTTAATATATAAAACATTTCAGGGCTTTAGCTTCTCAGGAAATACTCGAACAACGTCTGTGTTCCCTTGAGTTAATTAGTGAAGTCCAAACATATGTTCATATGCAATATGTTAAGCCTCAGACAACCTCTCCCAGTTTGTCCTTGACTATATGGCTTTGTGATTTACAGATTGATGGTACACCCTGGAACATAATATAACACAGCATGCAAATATTATTTGCAAAGAAGATTGGTGATCTCAGGCAAACTGTTTTTCAGGGAGGTTTCATCTACCACTGTTAATGTTCTTCTTGAGGAACCTCAAGGTTACTTAGCCAGAACAGTTTAGAAATTACTTTGTGATATGATTTTCTAAAGTGGTTGATAGTATTTCCAAGTTTAAGATTAAGAACGTGTCACTCTCTTTTGGAATGATTCAGATGTTACATTTGTACACTTGGCTGTTTTGAACAGAAAGAGCTAAGTGCAGGACACACTGCAGATGTCTATTCCTCTTGGAGTATTTAAATTACTTTAAGAGTAATATTGGAATGAAATGAATACCATTCAGACTTTGGGTGTGAATTTCAAATTTGACTGCATTCTGGCCTTAATGGGTGTAGCCCATGTTTTGTCAGACTTTTCTAGAATTCATCTGAATTTGACAAAGACGGGGAAAGTATCTCAACACCTTGAAAATGTTGACAGTTCTCATCTTCCGAGAGATCATCTTCCTACCATATGGGTATAAATTGTGCTGCCCTGGAATTCAGACACCACATAACTGCCCAGCCCAGCATTTTAGGGGGTCAAAGTATAAATTTTGATTCCTGGAGGCTTCCAGAAGGTGCAGTTTAGCACTGTCTGTTGGAGGTACTAGCTACAGTCTTGGGAAATGGTTCTTCTCACACTTTTCCTTTTCCATTATTTTAATTATAAATAATAATTGTGTGCAGTCAAATCAATTTTGACTTAAGATGATCATTTCCAGGGTTTTCTAGGTAGAGAATACTCAGAAGTGGTTTATCATTCCCTTCTTTTGGGTGCATCCCAAAGTAGTGCAGCTTGCCCATGGCTACACAGGCTGGCTTTATTTCTGGGACACACAGTAGGGAACCAAACTCTAACTTCTGGATCTACCGCCAAATACTTCACTGAGTTATCTAGCTAGCCATAGCAAGTGAAGATAAGAATACAGTCCAATTCTTGTTGAATCAGTGGCTCACTTCAAATTTAAATTGTTATTTGATTCTCAATGTGATACTAGAACATGAATTGTGTGTTCTGTATTTCTTCTAAGCTATAAGGAATGATTGCAAAATAGTTCTAATGGTGTATTGCACTGACAAATGACTGGAAATACATGCTTCAAATGTTTATTTATATTTGTAGAAATCGTCATCTTGCTTTTCTGCTACAGTATCTGAGGTTGTTTGTAACCTAAAAAATAATTTTATATTTAAAAAAACACTTAATAGCAACTAATATAAAGACACTGAAAACAAACTAACAGCAATGGAAGAATGCAATAATATGTATCATTAATGAACAAAAACAATTGTTTACATTAGACACTGAAAAGATAAGAGTACATACACATTTCAAACATTTTCAGTGGCTGAAAAATCTGTTTTTAAAACATGCTTGCTTTTGTAGCATTTCTTGATTTATAGTGGGAATATAAAATGAGTGATTACAAATATATGCTTTGAATACAGTTGAGAAGGACAGTGTCTGCAGTTAATGCAGGAAGCAGTGATAACAGGCAGAAAGTCTGAACATAGAACAGCTGTGCTGCCCTAGGTGCAGTATGTTTCTGGGTCCAATTGAGAGTCCTTATTTTAATATATATAACTGTATATATTTCAGCTAGACATAGAGAATTCATCTTCATCCTCTGGGGGAGACAAATGTGAAGCCCACCATCACAGCTTGCCATCCCCCCACAACTGGGCATCCATTTACAGCTAACAGTGTGGTGTGTGCTACCATTGTTCTCTCTGTGCCAATCGTGGAAGTAGCCTGCCTTGGGCTTCCATGCCTCCCTGTGCTGCTGGCCACTCCTGTGAAGGGGCAGGATGACAAGCCTCTCCACACAGCTGCTGATTGGTCAGCAGCACAGGCAGGCATAGAAGCTCCAGCTAGGCTACTTCAACGATTGGCGTAGAGAGGAGAACAATGGCAGCACATGCCATGCTATAAGCTGTAAGTGCATGCCCAGTTGCCGGGGGGGGGTGTTAATCAGGCTGGCCATCTGTGATGGTGGGCTTCATATTTGTCTCCCCCAGGAGTATTTAAGTCCCACATCTCTAATTTTCAGACATCAATAGTTGATGGGATGTCTTTCCTATTCTGAACCTGCCGCTTCCCTGACATTAGCATCTGAGGGCTTCCTTTGAGTATCTCAGGGGTTCCATCACAACTGGAAACAAAGGGGCTGAAAATCATCACTCCCAGTGCTCGGAGGAGGAGGAAGACTGTGCAGAGGGGAACAGAGTCACACAGGGCACACCTTAGAGAGAACGTTGATCATGACTTGAGTCCCTGAATGTCATTTTTAAGTTAACATTTTATATGTTTTTAATCATTCAGTGTATTGTAATAAGTTTTATAGTTTGATTATTTTTGATGCATAACTGAATGTGTTTTAAAATTCCATTCTTTTTTATTCTTTGAGCTGCCTTAAGTCCTTTCACGGCTGGGATTAATGGTTGTTCTGGGTTTTTCGGGCTCTTTGGCCATGTTCTGAAGGTTGTTCTTCCTGACATTTCGCCAGTCTCTGTGGCTAGCATCTTCAGAGGACTGGAGTAGGAACTCTGTCCATGCTCTGTTGGTGTTTGTTGGATAGTATTTATAGCTGTGGGAGCATTTTTTTTTCCTTTTTTCAGGAGATAGGGTGATCAGCATGTCTTTGTTGTGATGGGGGGGAGAGGGAGAGATTATCTGTCACTGTGATTGATGGGTGTCATTAGCTGGTCTTTTTTGTGCAGTGATCTCTGGCCCTTGTGGCTGGATAAGAGTTTGTTGACCTTTTGCAGGTTGTAGCTTTCAGAATGGGGCACCAGGCCGTATTTAGTTTCAGGCCTTCTTCTTTCCTGTTGAAGTTTTGTTTATGTTTATGGATTTCCATGGCTTCCCTGTGCAGTCTAACATACAGATTGCTGGTGTTGTCCAGTACTTCAGTATCTTGAAATAGAATTTCATGTCCAGCTTGTTTAAGGGCATGTTCAGCTACTGCTGATTTTTTCCGGTTGTTTTAATCTGCAGTGTCTCTCATGTTCTTTGATTCTGGTGCAAATGCTGCGTTTTGTGGTCCCAATATATACCTGTCCACAACTACAAGGTATCAGATATACTCCTGCAGTGGTGAGGGGGTCCCTTTTGTCATTTGCTGACCGTAATATTTGTTGTATTTTTGTGGTGGGTCTGAATGCTGTTTGTAGGTTGTGTTTTTTCAAAAGTTTCCCCATGCGGTCCATGACCCCTTTGATGTATTGCAGAAATACCTTATTTGTGGGTGGCTGTTTTTCCTCTTCAGTTTGGTGTTTTCTTGGTTTGATGGCTCTTTTGATTTCATTCTTGGAATAGCCATTCGCCTGTAGAGCCCAATTCAGATGGTTGAGTTCGGTGCTGAGAAATTGAGCTTCATAATTTTGATTTGCCCGGTCTACCAGTGTTTTGATTATGCCTCTTTTCTGTCGTGGGTGGTGGTTGGAGTTCTTGTGTAGGTACCAGTTTGTGTGGGTGGGTTTTCTGTAGACCTTGCGTCCCAGTCGGAAGTCAGTTTTGTGTATGACCGTGACATCTAAGAACGGGAATTGGCCCTCTATTTCTTTTTTCCATGGTGAATTGTATATTTGGGTGGATGCTGTTGAGATGGTTGAGAAATTCTTCCAATTTTTCTTCACCGTGGCTCCAAATTGCAAAGGGTGTCATCCACATATCGGAACCAGACTGTGGGTGTGAAGGGTGCCGAAGCCAGGGCCAGTTTTTCGAAATGCTCCTTGTAGAAGTTTGCTATAACCGGGCTGAGGGGTCTCCCCGTGGCCACTCCATCTGTCTGTTCGTAGAATTCATTATCCCACTGGAAATAGCTGGTTGTTAGGCAGTGTTGGAAAAGGGCCTTGATGTCTTCTGGAAAGATCTGCTGGATGAGTGTCAGGGTGTCCTTTATCGGTACCTTAGTGAACAGGGATACTACGTCATTCTAGAGCTAGCAGTAACAATTTCATGGTGTGATCTCCCATGAGGCAATGCTCCTCCCACCTACCATTTCCCTCAATTCCTTTTTTTCCGCTGTGCTGAAAGGTTCTACGGAAGAGAGAGAGCGATTATTCGGCCTTTTGTGCTGTTAAATGCCAATTACCTCTTTCAATTACCAATCAGCAAGTTTTTCCATTGATTTCCCCTGGGTTTTTTCCTATTCAATCTTCCTTTACTTCACCGGATCCCGTTTTTTTTCCCTTCCCACGGACTTTCAACTGTCCTTTCCCCCTTTTCCTGCCCTTTATGGCCTCTTCAGCTCTTTTAAAGTGCTGTGTCAGCTCTAATAGCAAAATTCCATCAAATGATGGCCACGACAAGTGCTTATTTTGCTTGGGCAAGAAACATCAAACCCAGTCCTGCGCGGCTTGTAAAAGCTTTACCAAGCCTGTGCTAAAACATAGCCTCCAGAGATTAAGGTCTCACCTTTGGGAAGCCGCCATGAATCCCGCTGCCATGGCTCGTGCTGAAATTCCACACTCAGAAACAGGCCCACCACAACAAGCCTCATCCACCACTCTGGGGCATTCTACTCCTTCGCCGTGTTCCAAGATGGGCTCTGATACTTCCAGGGCTTCAAAATCTAAAGCCCCAAAGGAGCAATCTAAAAAGAAGGAAAAACCCACTCCTAAGCCTAAAAAAGCTAAATCCATTCGTTTTGATCCACCAGGAGAGCGTTCAACCTCTCCCATATTGGAAGAATCTTCTATGGAAGCTCCTGCATCTGTAGTGGAAAGGGACGAGGTGCTTATTTTATTTGTTAGTTAGTTAGTTAGTTCGATTTATATCCCGCCCATCTGGTATATTCTACCACTCTGGGCGGCTTACAGAATATCAAAATAATTAAAACATAAAAATATTAGCATACAACAATAACAAATAGTGCAGGAATAAATAAATAATAAATAGCAAAGCAAAAGAAATCAGTAGTTGACAGGAGGGATGTACATCCATATTTTCAGCTGGCATTTGAAAGTACCCAGCGTAGGGGCCTCGTGAATCTCCGGAGGAAGGTTGTTCCAAAGGTGAGGAGCCACCGCTGCGAAGGCCTGGCTTCGAGTCTTTTCCCTCCGGGCCTCCCTTGGCATCAGGCTCCTCAGCCTCACCTCCTGACTCGTGCGGGTGATCCGAGTAGATCTTGGTGGGAGCAGGCGCTCCGCCAAGTATCAAGGTCCTAAACCGTTTAGGGCCTTATAGGTAAGCATTAGAACTTTTAATTCAATGCGGAAACGGATGGGCAGCCAGTGCAGCTTGGCCAGAACAGGAGAAATATGTTGGTGTTTTCTCAGTCCAGTAAAGATTCTGGCAGCTGAATTCTGCACCACTTGAAGTTTCCGCATCAGCCTCAAAGGCAGCCCCTCATAGAGCGCGTTACAGTGGTCTAATCTTGAGATTACGAGCGCATGTACCAAGGTAGTGAGCGCCCCCATGTCAAGGTAGGGTCTCAGCCGGGCAATCCGCCAAAGGTGGAAAAAGGCAGTGCGAACTACCAACGCCACCTGGGTTTCCATGGTGAGCTTTGGGTTCAGGTGTACCCCCAGGCTGCGAACCCCACTCTTAGCAGCCAGGGTCACTCCCCCAAATGTGAGAGAGCCACCCAGGCCACCAACCCCAAGGGTGTCCACCTTCAGAACTTCCATCTTGTCTGGGTTCAACCTCAGCCCATTTTCCTGCATCCACTGCAGTACGGCCCCCAGGCAGCGCTGGAGGGACAGGACGGCATCACATGCAGTTGGTGAAAAGGAGATGTAGAGCTGGGTGTCATCAGCTTTTAAAACTTAAGTTATTTATTTGATCAGGGAAGTTCATATAGGATTATTACTCCATAGGTAAATCACAGGTTGCTAATCACTTGCATCTAAGTCAGTCCTACTTTAACTTTAAAACTCTATCAGCTCTCTGTTACATTCAGTGTTCTTACAGGCCTCTAACTCACTCTAAGTTTACTTTTAAGTTTCACACTGTCTCTCACAGAATCTCCCCTCATACTCCATACACCAGCCTTTATATCCAGCCTCCTCCCCTTGGCACAAGTTCCAGCCTTGCCTTGTAGCTTCTTTGCCTCCACTGGCCATCTCGGGACTGAGCCTCCATCCAGTCCGGCCACTGCCCATTCGAGCCCGATTTCAGGACGGGCTTTTGACACCGAGCCGTCTGAACCCAAAACTCCTCCTCGATCTCGAAAGAAACATAAGGAGAAGAGGAAGCATGTTGACCCACCAACTCCAGTATTGCAATTTGGTCAATGTTACCAGTTCCTGTTTTTTTCCTGCTTACCAACAACTTGCCTTCCAACAACTTGGCATGGACAACTTTTTTCCCTTTGCTAACCAATTTCAAATGGAAGCATACCAAGGGTTCTCTCCCACCATGAATCTCCAACTACAATAACATCAAAGCCTACGGGACCTCTGTCGACATCGACATGTCCTTTGACATCGAAAAAATGCCATTCTCAATCTTCGACTGCCCTACCAGTGAAGCGACCTAAACATTCTTCAATGGATCACCGTGTTATACCAACTTCGACAGCGAGAACCATACCACCTAGAACACACGCTTCTCAAGCCACTTCCCACTTGGATGAAGACTCCTCATCTACTCCACCAGCCTCAGATCATGACACTGATAAATACTCATCACCAGAGTCTCCTGCTAATATCCCTACACCTGATTCTGATTCTATTGATACACAACCATCTTCCCCATCAACTGATTTCACCTCATACTCCAATCTCATTTCTCGGATGGCTACTGCACTCAAGCTCAAGGTTAAGGAGCCTCCTTCTCCTGAAGCAGACATCATCTTCGATGATATCCACATAGAGAAATCACAGCTTCTCAACCTGGCTTATATCCCTGCTATGAAACAAATAATTAGAGATGCCTGGGACATGCCTCCTACAAATCTCAGAATGTCCAGACGCACTGATAACATATACAGAACCCATGATCCTGACATGGAATTCTTAGCAAAACATCCAATTTCGAATTCCATCAGAGTTGAATCCATGTTACCGAAATCAAGAGGTAAATCATCAATTTCACCAACTAATAAAGAGGGGAGAAAACTCGACGTCATAGCCAGAAGAATTTATTCCTTTCAGTCTTTTCCACTCAGAACAGCTAACTATCAAGCAGCAATGGGCGCTTACCAATTACATATTTGGGCGAGAATCCTGCCCATCCTTGAGTCCACACCTGAATCCATCAAAACAGACCTTATGAACGCCCATGCTGAAGCTACCTCATTGGCAAGAAAACAAAAGATAGTTGCTCGACATGCTGCCAAAGCTGCTTCTAAAGCCTTAGCATCTTTAATAGCTATCCATAGACATGCCTGGCTCAGGTCTACAGTTCTTGATGATGATGCCAAACATAGACTAGAGGAACTTCCCTTTGATGGCATTGGTCTTTACAATCAGAAAACAGATGACACCATGGAAAGTCTTCACAAAATTCGCAAAACAGCTAAGACTTACATGAACCAGTCATCCTTTCGCTCCTACAAGCCAAATTATAGATCCTCCCAGTATTATCAGCAACCCTTCCAACCATTTCAAAGATACCAGCCATACCGACCCTTTGAACACCAGCAGTCCGACAGACCTCTCTCGACACTGGGACCGTCGACTGCCTGTGCTCGAAACCAGAAACAACACTGCCAACCTCTGGCAAAGGCACAGGGGAAGGGGAAGGGCTGTTGATGCTATTGATATCCCTACCCATATTCCTCTAAACCTTGATGACACATTTCTCCCAATATTACAACCTTTTTGTATTCGCGAAGGCTTTCACGGCCGGGATCTAGTGATTGTTGTGGGTTTTTCGGGCTCTTTGACTGTGTTCTGAAGGTTGTTCTTCCTAAAATTTCGCCAGTTTCTGTGGCCGGCATCTTCAGAGGACAGCACAACCTTTTCTTCCATTCTGGGAGCACATCACAAACGACAGATTGCTTCTTAATATTATTTCATTAGGCTACCATACTGAGTTCCAGTCTCTCCCTCCTTTGGGCAATCTGAAGTTTACTCCTTACTCTGACACCCTTCAAGAGCAAGTTTCCTCTGTCCCACAAAAACAAGCCATTACTTCGGTTCCAGTTAGTGACTCCCCTTACGGCTTATATTCCAAATACTTCACAGTAGCAAAGAAAGATGGAGGCCTCTGTCCAATCCTCGATCTCAGGGACCTTAATTCCTATAACCGACCTCGAAAATTTCGAATGTTCACACTTGACACCGTTATCCCCCTTCTTTCACAGGGAGACTGGTTTGTTCTGATCGACCTCAAGGATGCGTATTTTCACACATCCATCCATCCATCCATCTCACCACAATTACCTCTGCTTCCACTTCAACAATTCGGCTTACCAATTCTGCTCCCTCCCATTTGGACCCTCAACAGCCCCAAGAATGTTTACAAAGTGCATGGCACCAATTGCGGCTTTCCTTCGCCTCCGGGTTATCCACATCTATCCTTACATTGACGATTGGCTCACCGTAGCACACTCTCGTCTCGAAGCCATAAGAGCCACCCACACTACCCTACATACTCTACAAAACCTCGGTCTCCAAGTCAATCATTCCAAATCTCATCTGGTACCATCCCAAACGACTACCTTCATCGGAGCCCGACTCGATTCCATCCAAGCCAGAGTGTTTATTCCACAAGAAAGGATTGTGAAACTAAAACATGCCATAGCTCCGTTTCTTCCTTGAGCTTTGATCACAGCTCAACACACACAATATCTTCTGGGTCTCATGTCTTCGACAACCTAAGTCATCCAACACACAAGACTCAAGCTCAGATCCCTTCAAGCGTGGTTCCTTGCAGAATTCGACTCACAAGCAGACAATCAATCCAAAAGACTACAAGGAACACCAGAACTGTTGAACCAACTCACCTTGTGGACCACGACATCCAACCTCCTTGTTGGTCGCTCGTTCCAACCTCTGCAAATCACGACAGATGCCAGTCCTTCGGGATGGGGTGCTCATCGCCTGCAATACAAAGTTCACAGACTCTGGATGAGATCGGAATTGACACTACACATAAATCACTTGGAATTCATGGCAATCATAAAAGCCTTTCATGCTTTACTCCCAGTTATTCGAGGTCGTGTTGTCCAACTGACAACAGAGGACACCCCTGCCCTCTTCTACGTCAACAAACAGGGTGGCATCCACTCCTCCTCTCTCCTTTACCTGGCAGTTGAACTCTGGGAATGATGCTACTAGCACAATGTTTTCCCAATAGCAGTGCACATCTCCACAGAGGAGAACTACCTAGCAGATCTGAGTCGCCTCACATCGAGATTGCATGAGTGGTCCCTCAAGACGTCGATCCTCCGTCTCCTCTGCCGTTGCTTGGGAAGACCAGACATTGATGTCTTTGCCTTGAGATTGAACGCAAAATGTATGATTTGTTGCACTCGAGCTGGAGCCGATGCCAATTCCATCGGAGATGCTTTCATGGTCAACTGGTTGAGAGGACTTCTTTACCTCTTTCCCCTGATTCCACTGATACAACGAACAGTAATTCACATCCACCATTTCTGAGCAGATGCAATCTTAATAGCCCCATGGTTCCCTTACCTCTGATCGATCTCAATGGACACATTCCAACTCCCTCTGCTCCCCGATCTTCTGACACTGAATGGCGGGATGGTCTACCACCCATACCTCTCATCCTTTCACTTGACAGCTTGGAAGATACTCCTGACCTTCAATCAGTCCTAGATTGAGCTCAAAAGCCGTCCACCAGACTCCTATACCAAAATAAGTGGAAGTCCTTCCTTAAATACACAGAATACAATAACTTACTTGCCATACCTATCTCCATCAAAACCTTACTCGCTTACCTTCTTCATCTCTTTAATTTTGGCTTATCAGTCCCAACTCTCAGAGTTTACATTGCAGCGATTGTTGCACACCAACCTGATGATCCTCCTTCTGTGAGACTTTTCTCTCATCCAGCTGTAAAGAAGTTTCTCAAGGGGCTTAATAACCCCCCCTACCTCAATGTATCAACCCTCAATGGTCGCTATAAACCGTTCTGAATGCACTAATGCACCCTCCCTTCAAACCCATGGCCACATCTGACATTAAACTACTTACCTTGAAAACAGCATTTTGGTGGCTATCACTTCAACCAAAAGAGCCAGTGAACTCGCTGCCCTCTGGTCAGACCCTCCCTTCCTTCAATTTCATCCTGAAAAAGTGACACTTCATTTTGATGTGTCTTTTCTTCCAAAGATTGTGACTGATTTCCACAAAAACCAACCAATCATTCTGCCCTCTTTTTTCAAATCTCCATCATCTCCTCTAGAACATATGCTCCACAAAATTGACATTAGACGTTTCTTGGCATTCTATTTGAATAGAGCTAAGGACTTCAGGACCATAAACAGATTGTTTGTTTGTTTCTATGGGCCCAACAAGGGAAGTCCAGCATCTTCTCAATCTATCTCCAGATGGATAGTGCAAACTATATTACTTGCTTACCAGCTGTCAGGGAAATCACCACCTGACCAACTCAAGGCCCATTCCACCAGATCGCTTTCCACATCGATTGCTTACCAACGTGGTACAGACATCCCAGATATTTATTTATTTAATTTATTTATTCAACTTATATGCCACACACTCTACCTAAAGGTCTCTGGGCGGCTCACAATTGAAAACAATTAAAATACAATAAAATATCTGCCGTGCTGCAACCCGGTCCACTTCTTCAACCTTCATCAAGCACTACTGGCTAGATGTCAGAGTACGCACTGATGCTGGATTTGGCAGAGCCGTCTTAGCTTCCTTCCTACCATGACGTCCCACCTGCTGGTAAGTGAAGCTTGCTAGTCACCCATATGTGTGCATTCACAGAGGCCACGATGAAGAAAATAAGGTTACTTACCTGTAACCATAGTTCTTTGAGTGGTCCTCTGTGAAGTCACACTACCCACCCATCCTCCACTCTGTTCGTCACGGTGCCTTAATAATTCCATAACTTTTGCCCGGTGGACATATCTTAGGAACTGAGGGGAATGGTAGGTGGGAGGAGCATTGCCTCATGGGAGATCACACCATAAAATCGTTACTTTAAGCTCTAGAATTTTCCGAGACCATCAGCGCAAGCGCAGACAATACCCATATGTGTGAATTCACAGAGGACCACTCAAAGAACTATGGTTACAGGTAAGTAACCTTTTTGTGGGGTTTTTCCTTAAATAATGAAAAATAAACTAGTTCAATAAAGTTATAGACTTGCAATAGATTATTCATTTTCATAACCTTATATCAGCTAGTTTTGTATGGATTTTGAATCAGGAAGGGATTAATGTACAAAGTTATATGGCCCTTTAGTAGCAAATTTTGGGGAAGAAGCTAGACAAGAAATATGCAAAATATTGTAGTAAAATTTCATTTAGTTTTGATACCAGAATTATCAATATTAAATATTTTTATAATTGAAAACTAGACTGTCCCCCATAAGGAAATGATTTTTTTTCTTACTAATACCTGTTAGAGTGGAAATAGCTAAAAGATGGATGGTTAATGCAACATTATCTATTAATGTTTGGCATGAAAGTGTATGGAGGTTAGTCCTTGTCAGAAAGTTAATGCATGGCGTAAGAGTAGGTAGGAACACATATCATATCTTCCTGAATTTTGCTGAAGATTTTATTTTTTCTGCAAGTATTGTAGAAAATACTTGCAGAAAATGTCCTTACACATGTCCAAGTATAAAGATGTTAACTAATCAAATTTCTTGAGTGTGTCTGGTTTATTTTGAGAAAAACTATTGGAATCAAGAATACAAGCAGCCTTGGAATATTTTGTTGTATACCAGAATATGTTTGGGTATTCATTTTGAACAATGACGACGATGACGATGACGATGACGATGACGATGACGATGACGATGACGATAATGATAATAATAATAATAATAATAATAATAATAATAATAATAATAATAATAATAATAATAATAATAATAATAATAATAATAATAATAATAATAATAATAATAATAATAATAATAATAATAAAGGCATTGGCCATGGCTAATTTGACTGTCCCAAAGTTTCCTAGTTGTCAAGTACTTGAAGTAGTTTACTAGTTGTTCCTTCTGGTGGTACCCTGGGCTGTGCAGCTTCTCCAAGGCTGGACAGGTGGCAGAGTTTTTAACCCTATCAGCTACAAATGGTCTGGGCAATCTCAACTGGCCACTTTCCAGGAGGTGCAGTGTGATTCAGACTCCTGACCTCTAGCTCCACAACTAGGTTCTCTAAGACACTGAGCTATTCATCTTGTATAAGAGTTATATTATTTTGGAGTGTGAGGGATAATTGGCTGATTCAATCACATTTAATTTCCACAAGATGTTTTGCATTACAGTTTGCTTTGCTGCCTTGCATGTGTAGATGACAGGAATTATTGCCTTCAAAAAGTTGTTACGTGTTAAGGCAGCCAGTATTTTGGGCTCTTTTGATCAATGTTGAGGAAGCAGGAATCCCAGTGGAGTTTTGAAATGGTTGGTAGAAGTAAGCCAAATACAGTCTAATGTCAAGCAATAGAAAATTAAACCAGTATTTTCTCTCTATTAAAACATTCACATACAGATGTTCATTCGTTCTTGACATTTCTTGTGGAATTTGTAAAAATACACTGTTGAACTGTAGAGCATATTTTTGCATAGAAATAAGCTAGAGAATAGCTGCTTTCAGTTCCTGGCCTGGAATTTCCAGCGGTTAATTCCCCCCCTTCCAGAATTTAATAGTATTTATCTTAGCCAGTTTAAGATTCTGTGGATCCTCTTCAGAATGTAACTCTGATGAGGCTCTTCCCTCTATGCCGTGTGTGTTGCCACCAAAATGACGATCTCCAAAGTGAACTACATTGCAGTTGCTGTTCAACTTGTAAATACGGACTCTTTCCTCTGGATTATCCCTTTTACCAAACCAGGTAAACAGCCAGTGTTCCATTTCCCTTGCAGTTTAAATGCTACCACAGCCAAGGGCTAAATTTGCACTTCCCTTTTTAAAATATTAAGAACACTTTTGGTGGAACGTGTATTGGCTATGTTATTTTGGTGAAATAGCCTTGATTATGTTCTGATGTTGGCCAATAATATGTGTGGTATTATATCTTGGGACTGTTATTTTCATTAGTAACGAGTATTTGAAAACAAAAAGAAGTTTTATTTTAAACAAGACACTAGATAATACAAGTTTCAGAATAACAATCTGTTAAGTTTTTCGAGAGCCAAACGCTCTTTCCACTATCACTTCTTTCTTTATAAATTCAGAACATGTAGTTCTAAACATATATACAGATGCTTATATTCCATAAGTTCCAACAAAAACATGCATTAGATTTCACTACTTCTTCATAAATACAGATACCTCAGTTCTTTCTAACAGCACCCCTTTCTATATCTAACTCAGACTAAAACAAACTGCTCTGTCTCACACAAACTGTACATTCCCCTTATGTATCAAGAACAATTTTACAGTCAGGCACCTTACCAGCCAATCAGTCCATAATTCCATTCATACCCATTCTGCCTTCCTCCTAAATAGACTCATCTACCACACATCTGAATTACCACTGCCAATCAAACCTCCATAACTCACTGTTTATACCAGTACACACCTGTATGATGTACACATTGTGGAATCATCACATTATTCACACGCTGAGACTTGTGAAAATAACTTCTATAATTAATCAGCGGTCTCAGAGGGACTCCTACCTTGGAGGAATCTAAAACATCTATAGATGAATCAATTTCAGTTTTTGCGTGGTTGGGAAGGATATTTTCAAAAATACTATTGAGGATCCTACAGTAGTTCCAAGCTTCTCTTTCATCTTCATGAATATCTTATCTTCTAAAGTGATCTGAAATTCCAGGACATTTCTCAGTTACTGATCCTGACAGCATTCTGTGTTTCAAGTTTACTCTGTAGACCACTGACCATTTTGCAGTCTTTCCCATTGACTGCAAACACAGACAAACAAACAGAGTGCTGTGAAAATGCATAGTCATTAAGGGGACAGAGGTTGAAGAGGTGAGATTTAGAAATGCTTGTTGAGCCCAGTTCTCTTTGTCCTTCACTCCAGAAGCAAAGGGCAGTCTTAGGTCTCTTGCATCTCCAAAGCAGTTGTACGATGGATTAGAGAATTGGGCAGGCAGTAAGAGTCACCATATCACCATGAACAAGCCGATCTAATCTAATTTTGGAAATTAAAGATAAAGGGTCAAGCATGCTAAGAACTTGGATACAAGTCCACCAGAGAACACTGGCATTCTTCAGGTATAGCTAGAAATGAATCCTGCTTGAAATTCTAAAGAGTCACTACCAGTGAGTTTTCACAATCCTGGCTAGATGAACCAAAGGGGTAAGTAAAGACAGTTTCCTATGTTTCCCTGGTCCTGAGAAGCTAGCGAGGCTAGTGTCATAGCCAGAGATCCTCTTACTTTGTTCTGTTGTACTGACAGAACATGGAGTGAGTAATACTGTCTTCTCAAGTTATCCTGTATCTCCTTTGGAGCCAAAGACAGAATTTACACACACTGCCATTTGTTGCTGGGGATAATCCCTATTTCTATTCATTAAATACAGTTAATTCCCAGTTTTCTTTCCCTTCCTTTTATTTGTATTATTTTATATGCTTCCATCTTGCCGAATTGTATAATCACGTTATAAGTTTTATATATATGTTGCTCCATGTTGTAAGCCGCCTAGAGTGGTCGAAATGACCAGATAAGGCGAGGTATAAATAGAATGAATGAATGAATGAATGAATGAATGAATGAATATGGAACCACGTGCGGCTAGTTTTGTGTATTTGAGAGGAGACAAAGGGTTGTTTTACCCCACCTGATAGTATTTCTTTAAATGGTAGATGCTGTTTCCTCCCCTGTCTTCTCCATTTTGGGCTGTTGGGATGTCACATTTTATCAATATGAAATGTTTCTAAAATTGACATTTTTCTGTGCTGTATCCCATTATACCATGTTCCTTGATAACTGTCCAAAATATTTAAAGGGGAACAAGGAAGGTATAAGCATAATGACACTTGTTGAAGGCATCTTCTCTTCTATCCAGACACTTTTGTTTTCTGTTTATTTTGGTGATATTTATATAAAAGGTTTACAATTCAGAAATTTAGATCATAGACTAAATGAGTCTCAAAAGAAGGGCAGGGAAGAAGAGGTTGAAAATATAATTTTAAAGTAACAATTTCACTAAGTCAGACCTCTTCTGCATACTCTATTAGATAGTGAATTATCATTTTCTTTAACTTTAAAACAGAGGAACAAGAGAAGGGGCATCTTTCACCTGATCCAAAGTAGCAGTTCCTTTTCTTCTGTCTTATAAAAGCATTGTGACTTGAGATATTGAGATGTAATGGGAATAACAATCTTAGAACCACAGAGCTGGAAGGGACTACAGACCATTGAGCCCAATTCAAAGAGGCACAGTGGGGAATCAAACTCCCATCCTTTGGCTGTTCAGCCAAATACCTAAACCACTGCCCTCTTGATGCCTAAATATGTAGTTACCTAACAAACCACTGTGACTATGTTCAATTTTTCCTTTTGCCAATAAACTACTGAGGTAACCGGCAGTCAACCAGCATGTCATAGTATCTTTGTCTTCCTTGCTAATGGTCAAATTTCCTAGACTTAAAGATAATCAGGATTGTATTTTTTTTCTTTTTTGTGAACTAGGGTGTTAGGGATCCCAAAGGGGTTGATAATATCCCTAAGGTCTTCAGATCTTATATTTAATTACTTTGACTTAATTGAAAAGGATTGAAAACTTATGCCTCTTGTGTTCTGCTAGGGGGTGGCTTCTCTTAATTAGGTCCTGCTAGTACAGCTTAAAATCATGAGATAGAAAAAATAGTATTAAAGAGAGACTTTTGTCTTCTAATAAAAGAAAAAAACTGTATTTTTCATTTTCATGTTCTTTTGATTACCAAAAGAGAACCTCTTAGACATGAGTGACTCATATTTGTGAAAGAGGGATACAAGAAATTTTTCTATTCTCTTGTGTTCCCCTCTTTCATTTAGCCTTTCTTTCATCTTTTGTGTGTCAAATTATTTGATAAAATTTTCATTTGATAGTGTCATGAGGACTGTTGTCAGCAGGAGTGCATTTGCACAGTTAAAGGTAGTGCACCAGATGTGCCTTGTTGCTTTTAAATGTCTTTTTAATATTGATTTTATTTACTTCTAAAAATATATTTAATTCTTTTTAAATATTTGGATACTTCATGTTTTTAGCAATAAAATGCTGCCTTTTTAACAGGATAGATTTAGTTTAAATTTAAATTGAGTTTAACTAAAAATCAATTTTTAAAAATTGCAATTGTGATTTAAATCATGATTTACATCCATTTGATTTTAACATACAGTGGGGTCTTGACTTAAGAACGGCTCGAGTTAAGAACATTTTGACTTAAGAACCACTCTCATAGGAAAATATTGACTTGACTTACATACTTAGATTTGAGTTAAGAACTGAAAAAAAACCACGTGGGAGGCAGGGAAAGTGCAAAATTTGAACTTTCAGTTAACTGTTGGCCAGTGAAAAGGGTGCCTGTCTGCTTCCTCACTCCTCCCAGCGTTTAGAGAGTGGATTGTGAGTCTTCAGACTGCCTGGTACTTCCTGGACTGTATTTTCCCTGCCTTCCCTGAACCTTTCTTGACCTAAGAAAAAAAGAAACAAGATATCCCCCTCTAGTGGTCGAAGGCGGAATAGCAGCTTCCCATTAGTTTCTATGGACGGAAAAGAGCAGATACGGATCAAATGGTTTTCAGTGCATTCCTATGGGAAATGCAGATTTGACCTGAGAACTTTTTGACTTGAGAACCGCCTTCCAATACGGATTAAGTTCTCAAGTCAAGACCCCACTGTATCACTGATTTTTATCCACCCTACTTTAATGATGTGAGCTGACTTGGGTCAGGCAAGCGACTCCTTGTTCGGGAGATAGTATGGGCTTGGCCAGGCTTGCAAGTCTTTGCTCAGGAGTACCTCGCCAGGAGCAGACTGGTTGACATAATGGGCATTTATGCAGTAGCTCCTCTGAATTTCTGCTCAGGAGGCCTTTAACCTGCAGTGACTCTGGAAGAAAAGGCAGGAGCGTTATTCTCCCAGCCTCAATCCTCTGATCAAAGAGATAAAATCTCTTCACCTGTGCTATCTCCTTACCTGTGGAGGACATTCATGCCCATTATCATTGATATAGATCTCTGGTCCCCCACTTTGGGTAATCCAGGTATTCTTGGACAGCAATTCCCAGAAGCCTTTTGGTTGCAATCCAGAAACACCTTGATTAACCAAGATTAGGTACCAGTGATGTAGATGATAAAAGCTGACACATCCTGCATGATGTGGCCTCTGCATGGTGTTGGCTGCAGATCTCTCTAACATCCATCATACTACTGATATTCAGGTTAGATGTACCCAGGGCAGATGGGTCCTCACCACTAACATTATGGCTGGAAATGTAGCAGTAAAACATCTAGTGCTGTTCATCTCTTCCTGCTGATCCCTTAACCCAATAAGATGGAGATATGTTCCCATCAGCATCCTTTGCATTTGGAAGGGAGGCAAATGCTTACAATTCAGGGAATCCACACCAATGCAGCAACTGCTTCCATCAGCACAATCTCTCACAGAACATCAACTTCAGAACATAATGACTTTTGTATAGCTGTGCTGGAGTTCATGCCAGAATGAGTGAATTGATAGGCTTGCTTCTGCAGTACTGAATGAGAATTCCATGTTCTATGTGAGTCTCATGGTCTTTTGCAGCCCATTTATAGAGCAGCCCTTTCTCCTGCATCTGCCAATCAGGACATTGGCCTGCTGAATGAAGGCTGATGACCCTGTCCTTGAAGGGCCTTCCAGTGGCCAGCCATGCTGAGTAGCAAAGGCAAAAAATGCGGAAAAATTGGGAGGCTGCTGGCTGGCATGATGACAGATGCCCAATTTCTTCACAGTAATTTTTGTGCATTCACACTAGTGGGTCTGCCCCTGCATAGAACCCTCTTTGAAACCTGAATGGAGAGAGAATGTTGATGACAGTCCTGCCCATTTTATCCCATGCATCAGTGCACAACCCCCCAGTTCTGTTTTGCCTACTACATCAGCCATCTATAGAACTTCTGCCTGGAATTTGTGACTTCAGCTTATGGAAACACTGTGGAAGCATTCTCCCATATGTGCCCTCCCTAAGGCTCTGTTCATACGGAAAGCTAAGGCCACATAGGCTGCTCAGAGCAGATGAGCCCCCCTAAAATATATATATAACTTACTGCTGCTTCAGGCTGATGAGAGAGAAATTGATACACAGGGATGCTGTCAGAAAAGCCTCACAAATGCAAGGGTATACTCACCATTTATCACACAACTGGCTGGAAGGAAAGGAGAGATACAGAGGAGTATGACAAGCATCAAGATGGAGTGCTAGAAGTTAAGCAACTCATATACCCAAGGAGGCCTTAGCAACTGCTCTACAGACATAGGTAAGCATCCCAGCCTGGCTTGTCCTTGATGCATTGGGACAGAAGCCCGAGTATGTAAAGGCTGTGAGTCTCCTGGTCATGCTGCCAGTGATGTGTGGAGTGTGCATGCATCTATTTGGAAGGTGTCAGGTTGGACAGAAGCAAACTCATTGTTGATTGATTGATTGATTTATATACTGCCCATCTGGCAGCCAAGGCCACTCTGGGCGGTTTACAATAATAGACAAGCAACACAATAACGAAATAATGCAATATCAGTGAACAAAGAAAAGATACCAAGACCCAATGAGGTGATAAAACAGAGTGTTAACCAAGATGCAGTTTCACAGGAAGTGGATCAAGCACCTTAGGCAATTGGCTTCCTCTTGTATTGCATGTTCATATAAAGCTGTCTGCCAAGTCAGACTAATCCGACTGGCCGTCTAGTCCAACTGGCAACAAAATCTGGTTACCCAAATTCCTACCACTTGAGACTTTCTACATGCAAGCGTATACATCATACTGGGCTCCCCTTTCTGCTTCAAAGTACTCCTGGGCAAGGTGTCATGTCAACCCCTAAGTTTAGAAACTGCAGTCACCTTTAACTATTACAGGCATATTTATTGGAGACCACTAATAAATCTAACCCAAGAATTTGCAGCTGAATCAAATTAATTTAGCTAGTGAGATATGTAATGATGTTAACAATTTGGAACAAAGAATGCTTTGGAACTAAGCAAGGGAATACAAGAAGCCCAGCAGCTCACCTGGCCCCTGTGGTATCTATTGTATTTTCAGGAGATGGGTGGAACTTCCAGGAAAGACATAAGATACTGCAATTGTAGGGGGACTGCCCATTGCACAGATGCAGCTCATGCTTTGCCATGTTCCTTCAATGAGGGATTAGCCCAGTAGGAGAGCCTGGTGTTATGCTGTAAGAGTAATGTGCCCTTCCTGAAGTCCTGATTCCCCCGTGAACTTTCCTGTCATGGAGGGGAGAAGCACAATGCAAGAGAGATGTTGTCTGGCCTGACAATCATGCCATTTCCTTCCTGGCCAATGAGCCATACATTCCAAAATTAGATGTGTACATCCTCGACCAGCAAATGTATTGTTTCAATAACAGATGAAGAAATGTCCCACATATCACCTCTCTCATTCTAACAGAGGCATAGTGGCTTTCCATCTTGAAAGGATTGGCATCAAAGGTTTTTGTGTGATGCTTGACCCTCAACTCCAAGTGTCATTCCAGCCAAAATATAGCATCATTGATTGCCAAAATGTATTGCTGGCTGGCGGGCGGGCGATTAAATTTATACCCTGCCCATCTAGCCAAATTGACTACTCTGCATTCCTTGCATTGACTACTCTGCATTCCTCTGCTATGGCTGCATTCCTTGAGAACTTCCAGTGGGATGTGGGCAGTACCTATATTGTTTCACAATCTTCACCTGATCAGGGTTGTCAGTAATTTTCTGAATGCAATGGTTCCTCACTGTCAGAAGCTCATCTGGTTTCTCATTAGAGAAGAGGAGGTGTTGGAAATGGCCAGACAATTTTTTTCGTGCTACTGCAGGTTTCCTTGGGGTCCTTGGAATTGTGGATGTAATGCATGTGGCTATACTGGCACACTTGCAGGAGCTGTGTGTGTCATAACATAAATAATCAGTACAGGAGGACTGTATCTGCGGAGGATTGGTTCCATGTTCCTCCCATGATTGCTGAAAAATATGGAAAATAGCAAACACCTCCCCGTCCTTGCCAACTAACTGGAAGGTGAAGGTAAGCCCTTGGGACAAAGGGACCTGTGAGAACCCTAGCCCCCCCCCGATCCATGCAGACCTGACAGTTACCTGAAGGGATGGTGGAACACGGAAGCTGCCATTGCCACCTCCTCAGGAGGGCCACTTACCTGCATGCTGAACTGTTTGCTGTTGTTCTCAAGCCTTGCAAGTACACCCACCTTAATGCAAACCCAGAGAGCCAGCCCTATACACTGAACCAGAGATGCCCCCATCCCACCAAACCAGCAGGCAGGAGGTGCCACTGCCTGGGAGAAAGCTCACAAGAAGAGAGGTCTCACAAACCTTTTAGAATTCTTTGAAAAGGTCAGCAGGCATGTGAATGCAGGTAAATCACTGGATATTGTCTACAGTATCTGGATTTTCAGAAGGCGTTTGACACGGTCCCTCACCAAAGGTTGCTGAGAAAATTCTACTGTAGGGGGATAAGAGGGCAAGTCCTCTTATGGATTAAGAATTGGTTGAGAACCAGGAAACCGAGAGTAGGTGTCAGTGAGCAATTTTCACAATGGAGAAAGGTGAAGAGCAGTGTGCCCCAGGGATCTGTCCTGGGACTGGTGCTTTTCAACCTGTTCATAAATGACCCGGAGACAGGGATAAGCAGTGAGATGGCCACTGGGTTCTGAAGACCAGAAGGGATTGTGAAGAGCTCCAGAAGGATCTCTTCAAACAGGGAGAATGGGCAGCAAAATGGCAAATGTGTTTCAATATAAGTATGGGCATTGGGGCAAAAAAAAAAAAATCAAAACTTTATTTATCAGCTGATGGGTTCTGAGTTGTCCATGATGGATCAGGAAAGAGATCTTGGTGTTTTGGTGAACAGCTCAATGAAAATGTCAACCCAGCATGTCTCAGCAATGAAGAAGGCCAGTTATGTGCTAGGTATCATTAAAAAGGGGATTGAAAATAAAACAGACATTATAATGCTATTGTACAAAATGCTGATAGGTCTGCACCTGGAGTATTGTGTACAGTTCTGGTCTGCGCACCTAAAAAAAAAATACAGTGGTGCCTCGCAAGACAAATGCCACACAGGACGAAAAACCCGCAAGACGATTTTTTTTGCGATTGCCATGGTGCCTCGCAAGACAGTTTCTTCTATGGCCATGCTTTGCAAGACGGGTCCCCCCCCCCCCCCAGACTGATGCCTTGCAAGACAAATTAATTTCATTCGTCTTGTCAGGTTCCATAGGGAACATCGCAAGACGATTTTTTCGCAAGACAGCGCTTCTCGCAGAACGAATTATATTTGTCTTGCGAGGCACCAGTGCAGTGGAACTGGAAAAGGTGCAGAAGAGAGCGACTAAAATGATGGCTGAGCTTGGGCACCTCCCCTATGAGGAAAGACTACAGTCTTTGGGGCTCTTTAGTCTAGAGCAGAGGTCTCCAAATATAGCCTGCGGGCCACATCCAGCCTCCCTGGCCTTTTTATGCAGCCCATGCGGGCCTGTGTGTGTGTGGCGGATGGGAGTGAAAAGGTGTGTGTGGGGGGGAGCGTGTACAAATTCCTTCACCCCTCAAAAATTTATTATGTGACCCTCTATGTGAAAAGTTTGGAGACTTCTGGTCTAGAGAAAAGGCGCCTGAGGGCAGATATGATTGAGATATATAAAATTATGCAGGGGATGGATAAAGTGGATAGAGGGAAGCTCTCCCTTCCAATGCAATAACAGAACCAGGGGACATCCACTCCAATTGAGGGTTGGGAGAGTGAGAACAGACAAAAGAAAATATTTCTTTACTCAGTGTGTTGTTAGTCTGTGGACCTCCTTGCCACTGAATGTGGTGATGGCATCTGGCCTAGATGCCTTTAAAAGGGGATTGGGCAGATTCCTGGAGGAAAAGTCAGTTGCAGGTTAGAAACCATGATGGGGATGTATAATCTCCTGCCTTAAAAGAAAGGTACCTCAAAATGCCAGATGCAGGCGAGGGGTATCAGGAGACAGGTATCTGGTTGTCTCATGTGCTCCCATCTGGTGGCACCTCTGAGATACAGGAAGCTGGACTAGCTGGGTCTTTGACCTGATCCAGAAAGTTTCTTATGTTAAGTAGCCAGGAACCACGCAATGTATTCTTCATAGCATGGCCAGTTCTGGTAATACATGTGAAAATAAGTTTTTTCCCTGGATTTAAAAAATATATATTTTTAATAATTTCAGACTGAAGAGAAATGAATCAACTGATATTGATCCCCTAGATCAGAGGTCATCAACCCCCGGTCCGCGGCCCGGTACCGGTCCGTGATCTGAGCTGGACCGGTCCGTGGAGACAGACTTCTCCCCCCCGCACCCCCCCCGCAAAAGCTCTACCCCCCTCCCTTCCTCCCTCCGCCGCCGGGAGCAGAAGCAGGGAGGTCGCAATGCAGGTGGCCGTCAGTTCTGAGGAATGTCTCAAGGACGCACCCTGCTTCAGGTCGGGGGGAGGGGCTTCTCGGGGAAGGGCTGTCGGGAGACCTTGGGTGGGCGGGCGGGCTGGCCCCCTCCCCTCCCCTCCCCTCCCTCGCCCTTTCCATTGCTGGACTTGCGAGGGGTAGGGAGAAAGGGAAAAGGCCACCACTGACCTTGCTCTCTGCTGCCTGAGCCCACTCGGGCTTGAGAGGGAAAAAGGGAGCTCCAGGGAAGTGCCTCTCGGGGGTGAGGGAGGAGGGAGGGAGGGAGAAGGATGGAAGGACGGACGGATGGTGTGAGCCAAGCGGGTGGGCCTTGCAACTTCAGAGAGGCTACTTTTACAGTTGGCAGTCTGGAGAAGGGGAGGGAGTGGCTCTGGTCCCGGCAGGGCCGGGCCGTGCAACTGGTGGTTGTCGGCCCCCCCATCTGGGCCCGGAGCTCTTGTTGTAGTGGGGCTACTCGAGGGAGGCATGTGGTGGTGGCGGCGGCGGCGGCGCCGGCGCCCATTTCTGCGGCCAAAGGGGTGGGACTGGCACCTGGGTCCCCTGAGCTCTTCTGCAGGGCCAGGCTGGAGGCTTTGCTGGAGGCAGCCACAGAGAAGAGGTGGGCGCACGCAGCTACTTCCCCCCTGGGGGGGACTGCTTTGCTCTCTGCTGGAGCTGGGCGAAAGGCTTCCCTTGCCTGGCTGGGAGGGTCGCTTGGCTAAGAGAGCTCTCAAGGTGTTTTGGGGTGGGCAATCAGCAGCAGCAACAGCTCCCCTTGACTCGGACTCCGCCTCTCCCACCGCCCCACAGTGCCCAGCCAGCGGTCCCTGTCTCCCTTCCCGGGCAGGACGAGGAGGGTTGCCCCACAGTTAGGCAGCAAGCGGGTGGAGGTGCCAGCCCCTTCCTTTCAAAAACCCAGGAGGAATCCAAGGAAGCAAAATTCCACGCAATGCTTCCCTGGACTTCTTTTGGTTGATGAGCCAACTAAGGGTGAAATACATAGAGTGGGAATTCCTAGAAGGGAAGGCGAATTTGGGAGAAGGAGACTTTTCTGTCCTAATTGGAAATGTTCCTTCTCTAAAAACAAGTCCCTTCCCGTCCCTCTTTCTTCCTCGGGACAGGAATGGACTTGTTTTTAGAGAGGTAACATTTCCAATGAGAACAGAAAGGTCTCCTTCTCCCCAGCTCGCCTTCCCTTCTAGGAATTCCCACTCTATGTATTTCACCTCTTTCTTCCTCGGGAAGAAAGTGAGGCTTGGACGGGTGGAAAGGCTGCCTGGGATCTGCTTCTCCCTTTCTGGGATCCAGGGAGCCTCCGCTTCTCCCCCCCCCCCCCGCCATTGCAGCCGGGAGGGATGGTGAATGTGTCCCAGCAGGGCTGCCTGGGAGGGTGAGTGCGGGGGCTGAACTGGGGGAGGTTGGAGAGAGGAGAGGGGCAGGAGGGGGAGGGAGGGCCCCCCAACTCCAAGCGCAGCCAAGGGAAGGGAAGCCCCCAAGACCTGGCAGGAGAGGCAGCCAGAGGGGAGCCCAAGCCCTTCTGCTGCCTGAAGGGCTACATCCACCCCCTCCTTCCACCCCTCATGCCCACATCCTGCACCTTCCAAGCCAGGTTTGGTTCTGAGAACTTACTCACCAGGCTGTTCATAGATAGTACTGTAGCCTGATGATGATTTAGAAAGTTGATGAGATGATGATTTCATAAGGACGTGATCTTTTGGGGATATACTGTAATTTAGTATTGCTTCACAATAATTATTTTATCTGCATATTTTACAAAGATCTTTGGTCATCTGCTTTAATATGAGAACTGATTGCCTTAAATTCTACTTGATAAGCACTGGTTAAAGCAGAAACACCTCACACCCCTGTGATAAAGCAGTGAAAAGTATACATAAAATATTACGAGAAAAATTTGGGAACTCTCTCTCTCTCTCTCTCTCTCTCTCTCTCTCTCTCTCTCACACACACACACACACACACACACACACAAAATCAATCAATCAATCAATCAATCAATCAATCAATCCAGTCTTATGAAGTCTCAATGAAAGCAAAAGCAAGACAGTTCTGGAACTTTTTCCACCTTTAAGGACACCTATGAACTGTACAACTCAGTTGAACAACAAACTGAAATCTTTTAGGTGGAGGGAAATAAAAAATAAAAAACTGAAATAATATGGTTGCATCTGTGTGCACACCCTTAAACTAATACTTTGTCAAAGCACATTTTGATTGTATTACAGCACGCAGTCTTTTTAGGTTTGAGTCTATCAGTATGGCACATCTTGATTTGCCCACTCTTCTTTTCCAAAACACTCCAAATCTGTCAGATTGCAAGGGCGTCTCCTGTGCACAGCCCTCTTCAGATCACCCCACAGATATTTAATCAGATTCAAGTCTGGGCTCTGGCTGGGCCATTCCAAAACGTTAATCTTCTTCTGGTGAAGGCATTCCTTTGTTGATTTCGAGGTATGCTTTGGGTCATTGTCATGCTGAAAGATGAAGTTCCTCCTCATGTTCAGCTTTCTATCAGAAGCCTGAAGGTTTTGTGCCAATATTGACTGGTATTTGGAACTGTTCATAATTCCCTCTAGCTTGACTAAGGTCCCTGTCCCAGCTGAAGAAAAATAGCCCCAAAGCATGATGCTGCCACCACCATGCTTCACTGTGGGTATGGTGTTCTTTTGGTGATGTGCACTGTTGTTTTTGCGCCAAACAGATCTTATGGAATTATGGTTGAAAAGTTCAACCTTGGTTTCATCAGACAATAACACTTTTTCCCACATGCTTTTGGGAGACTTCAGATGTGTTATTGCAAAATTTAGCCGGGCTTGGATATTTTTCTTCATAAGAAAAGGGTTCCATCTTGCCATTCTACCCCATAGCTCAGACATATGAAGAATATAGGAGATTGCTGTCACATGTACCACACAGCCAATACTCGCCAGATATTCCTGCAGGTCTTTTAATGTTGCTATAGGCTTCTTGGCAGCCTCCCTGACCAATTTTCTTCTAGTCTTTTTGTCAGTTTTGCAGGGACGTCCAGTTCTTGGAAATGTCACTGTTGTGCCATATTTTCTCCACTTGATAATGACTGTCTTCACTGTGTTCCATGGTATATGTAATGCCTTGGAAATTCCTCCAACAACCTACTGCATAACAAGTACCGCCATGCACAGATGCCCCTCATGCCCCCCCACTCACGGCGGCGGCGGCGGCAGCAGCCCCCCCCCCCCGGTCCTTGGAAGAATGGTCTTCAACAAAACCGGTCCCTGGCATTAAAAAGGTTGGGGACCACTGCCCTAGATAAGGGGGCCTATTGTATAACAACAGTGCCATTGCCCAGAGAGCCTTCATATGTACAAATGGTGCATTAGCAGGATCAGTTAGTGACACTCAGTTGTTTGAAGGATGCAGCCTTCTAACTTGGCTGAATAGCTGTTAATGCTGGCTGTTGGTTAATTGCAGTATATGATAGATGAGGTTTAGGAGGGCTCCATGGGAGTGCTAATAACCATGTAACCTCCCTCCACGTGATAAGGATTTTGGGATCAATTATCTGTGTTTGTATCATACAGGCAGGCAGCTCATCTGCAGACCAGACAGAGTTAAAGGCCATGTTAATGTGTGCAATGCTGCATAATCTGACATTGGAGCACTAGATCCCCCTCACTGTGTATGCTGCTAGCCTGGAGGACCAGTCAACCCTTGAGTCTCCCTTGTATTCCCTCTTCTCATCTTACAACCTGCTTCACTATTATAATGACCCAGGGCTTCCCTGTGTAACAGTAGTAGCAAGTACCTCAGGATTGTTCTGTCGAGCAAGGCAAAAATAGATGGTTCTGCAATCAGGTAATTGAAAACAACATGCACAATTGTCAGCATCTACCAGAAGTGTCCTTGTGCCTTGGACAATAAACAGAAAGGTATGTGCAGCATGCATCTATAGAGCTATGTACCTGGCACATAACTGTCTGTCTGGGGCATTACAGAGGTACAGAAGCGTGACTCACACAGGAACTCTTACAAGGACAAGAGAAATAGGGAGTAGTTGCCATTACTGTGGTTATGGTGATGTGAGGCTGAGTGCACTGAGAGCTGTAACTGTAGTTCAGCTGCCTGTTGAGATAAGGATTGAATGAGGAGTGGAAACAAGTTAAAGCACTTGTGAGCAGCAGTGGCACAGTATGGGAAGTAGTCCTTTGCTTCCGTCAGCTGGCATTTCCCTGGAAACAAAGCTGATGTGAAAGGAGGAAATGGTCTAAACTGGGCACATCGGCTTCTCGGGTATCATAGGCTCCTCTTTACGTGTGCAACATTCCTCTTTACTGTCACAAGTTTGCTGTGGCCAGAAATACACAGCTGAGAATGAGTGCTCGTTTCTTAGTCCCCCAGTATTTTCATTCCAGTGTCTCATTTAGTAATGTTACAATTAATCTGGGGTTAGATTTCTTTGACCAATCCCATATTTCTCCATTCTAAGAGTTGTACTTGACAGATGCCTCACAGTCACCTAAATGTTGCTTACCTGGAAGAACAGTCTGAACTTGGAACTCTTTGAAGCTGAATTAGATCCAGGCCATCCAGCTTCCTTTCATGTCCCAATGGTGTGTGTTTAGTCGTTTAGTCGTGTCTGACTCTTCGTGACCCCATGGACCAGAGCACGCCAGGCCCTCCTGTCTTCTACTGCCTCCCGGAGTTGTGTCAGGTTCATGTTGGTTGCTTCGCAGGCACTGTCCAGCCATCTCATGCTTAGTCGTCCCCTTCTCCTCTTGCCGTCACACTTTCCTAACATCAAGTTTTTTTCCAAGGAGTCGTCTCTTCTCATGAGATGGCCAAAGTACTGGAGCCTCAGCTTCAGGATCTGTCCTTCCAGTGAGCACTCAGGGTTGATTTCCTTTAGAATTGATAGGTTTGTTCTCCTTGCAGTCCAGGGGATTCTCAAGAGCCTCCTCCAGCACCACAATTCAAAGGCATGAATTCTTCGGCGGTCTGCTTTCTTTATGGTCCAGTTCTCACTTCCATATATCACGACAGGAAAAACCATAGCTTTGACTATTCGGACTTTTGTTGGCAAGGTGATGTCTCTGATTTTTAAGATGCTGTCAAGATTTGTCATCGCTTTCCTCCCAAGAAGCAGGCGTCTTTTAATTTCATGGCTGCTGTCTCCATCTGCAGTGATCATGGAGCCCAGGAAAATAAAATCTGACAGTGCCTCCATATCTTCCCCTTCTGTTTCCCAGGAGGTGAT
Source organism: Pogona vitticeps (assembly GCF_051106095.1). Taxonomy (NCBI): domain Eukaryota; kingdom Metazoa; phylum Chordata; class Lepidosauria; order Squamata; family Agamidae; genus Pogona; species Pogona vitticeps. The sequence goes on from NC_135785.1 coordinate 97,211,431, forward strand.
GGGACCAGTGGCCATGATCTTAGTTTTTTTGATGTTGAGTTTCAGACCGTTTTTTGCACTCTCCTCTTTCACTCTCATTACAAGGTTCTTTAATTCCTCCTCACTTTCTGCCATCAGAGTGGTATCATCTGCATATCTGAGGTTGTTGATATTTCTTCCGGCAATCTTAATTCCGGCTTGGGTTTCTTCCAGTCCAGCCTTCCGCATGATGTATTCTGCATATAAGTTAAATAAGCTGGGGGACAATATACAGCCTTGCCGTACTCCTTTCCCAATTTTGAACCACTCAGTTGTTCCATGACCAGTTCTAACTGTTGCTTCCTGTCCCACATATAGGTTTCTCAGGAGACAGATAAAGTGGTCAGGCACTCCCATTTCTTTAAGAACTTGCCATAGTTTGCTGTGGTCCACACAGTCAAAGGCTTTCGCATAGTCAATGAAGCAGAAGTAGATATTTTTCTGGAACTCTCTGGCTTTCTCCATAATCCAGCGCAAGTTAGCAATTTGGTCTCGAGTTCCTCTGCCTCTTCGGAATCCAGCTTGTACTTCTGGGAGTTCTCGGTCCACATACTGCTGAAGCCTACCTTGCAGGATTTTGAGCATAACCTTGCTAGCGTGCGAAATGAGTGCAATTGTACGGTAGTTGGAGCGTTCTTTGGCACTGCCTTTCTTTGGGATTGGGATGTAGACTGATCTTTTCCAATCCTCTGGCCACTGTTGAGTTTTCCAAACTTGCTGACATATTGAATGTAGCACCTTAACAGCATCATCTTTCAAGATTTTAAATAGTTCAACTGGAATGCCATCACCTCCACTGGCCTTGTTGTTAGCCAGGCTTTCTAAGGCCCACTTGACTTCGCTCTCCAGGATGTCTGGCTCAAGGTCAGCAACTACATTGTCTGGGTTGTCCGGGATATCCAAATCTTTCTGATATAATTCTTCTGTGTATTCTTGCCACCTCTTCTTGACGTCTTCTGCTTCTGTTAGGTCCCTCCCATTTTTGTCTTTTATCATGTTCATCTTTGCGCAAAATGTTCCTCTAATATGTCCAATTTTCCTGAACAGATCTCTGGTCTTTCCTTTTCTGTTATCTTCCTCTATTTCTTTGCATTGTTCATTTAAGAAGGCCCTCTTGTCTCTCCTTGCTATTCTTTGGAAGTCTGAATTCAAGTTTCTGTAACTTTCCCTATCTCCCTTGCATTTTGCTTCCCTTCTCCTCTCTGCTATTTCTAAGGCCTCGTTGGACAGCCACTTTGCTTTCTTGCATTTCCTTTTCTTTGGGATGGTTTTCGTTGCTGCCTCCTGGACAATGTTACGAGCCTCTATCCAAAGTTCTTCAGGCACTCTGTCCACCAAATCTAGTTCCTTAAATCTGTTCTTTACTTCCACTGTGTATTCATAAGGGATTTGGTTTAGATTATACCTGAGTGGCCCAGTGGTTTTTCCTAATCTCTTCAGTCTAAGCTTGAATTTTGCTATGAGAAGCTGATGATCAGAGCCACAGTCAGCTCCAGGTCTTGTTTTTGCTGACTGTATAGAGCTTCTCCATCTTTGGCTGCAGAGAATATAATCAATCTGATTTCGATATGCCCATCTGGTGATTTCCATGTATAGAGTCGCCTCTTGTGTTGTTGGAAAAGAGTGTTTGTGATGACCAGCTTATTCTCTTGACAAAACTCTATTAGCCTTTGTCCTGCTTCGTTCTGAACTCCAAGGCCAAACTTCCCTGTTGTTCCTTTTATCTCTTGGCTCCCTACTTTAGCATTCCAGTCCCCTAGAATGAGAAGAACATCTTTCTTTGGTGTCAGTTCTAGAAGGTGTTGTAAATCTTCATAGAATTGTTCAATTTCAGTCTCCTCAGCAATGCTGGTTGGTGCATAAACTTGAATTATTGTGATGTTGAATGGTCTGCCTTGGATTCGTATTGACATCATTCTATCATTTTTGAGATTGTATCCCATTACAGCTTTTCCCACTCTTTTGTTGACTATGAGGGCTACTCCATTCCTTCTACGGGATTCTTGCCCACAATAGTAGATATGATAATCATCTGAGCTGAATTCGCCCATTCCTGTCCATTTTAGTTCACTGATGCCCAGGATGTCGATGTTTATTCTTGCCATCTCCTGTTTGACCACCTCCAGCTTCCCAATGTTCATAGATCTTACATTCCAGGTTCCTATGCAGTATTTTTCTTTGCAGCATTGGATTTTCCTTTCACTTCCAGGCACGTCCACAGCTGAGCGTCCTTTCGGCTTTGGCCCAACCACTTCATTAGCTCTGGAGCTACTTGTACTTGTCCTCCGCTCTTCCTCAGTAGCATGTTGGACGCCTTCCGACCTGAGGGGCCCATCTTCCAGCGTCATATCTTTTAGCCTTTTGTTTCTGATCATGGGGCGTTCTTGGCAAAGATACTGGAGTGGCTTGCCATTTCCTACTCCAGGTGGATTGCGTTTAGTCGGAACTCTCCACTATGTCCTGTCCGTCTTGGGTGTCCCTGCACGGCATAGCCCATAGTTTCTCTGAGTTACTCAAGCCCCTTCGCCACGACAAGGCAGCAATCCATGAAGAAGGTCCCAATGGTAGCTGAGAGTTTTCTTTCCGAACAGGAAGTTAGGCTTAGCTTAGTCCTGAAGTCTTCCAGTTGAGGCCTTTTCCCAGGTGACCCATGTACATGTGTCTGTAAGGTATGTGTTTGTCAGGTAGAACTCCCATAGTGGAAAATTACCGTACAGTGGTGCCTCGCAAGACAAATGCTTCACAGGACAAAAAACTCACAAGACAAATGGTTTTGGCAATGGGGATGATGACTCACAAGACAAATGTTCCTATGGCCATGCTTCGCAAGAAGAATGTTTTCCATTTTTTGTTCCTGCCTCATGTTTGCTGATTTTTAAATGTTTTTCTATGATGTCTAAAAAGTTAAAGTTTTTTGATTGAAATTTTTTAAATCATCTGCACAATATGTATGGCTTTAAAGAGCACTTAATACACCCTTTGTAAACAAAATTTGACTTTGTTCTGACTTTTTTTGCCCATAGGAACGCATTAATTAGATTTCAGTGCATTCCTATGGGAAAACAAGTTTTGCAAGACAAATTTTTCGCAAGACAACATTAACCGCGGAACGAATTAAATTCGTCTTGCGAGGCACCCCTGTATTTTTCTTTGTATAAGACAATACTTTTGTCTAAAACTGTTAGACTAAAAATTGAGGGACGTCTTATACACGGAAGTAAGTTGAGGAGAGAACAAATACAAGTGGAGGGGAAAGCAGGGATCAAAGTGATCCTGCAGGGCTTTGATCCCTGTTTTCTTCTCCACTTGCTAAGCCTTAGCAAAAGGAAAGCAGGGATCAAAGCACTGTAGGATGGCTTTGATCTCTGCTTTCCTCTCTGGTTACTAAGTCCCATGGGGCTTAGCAAAAGGAGGGGGGAAAGGATCAATGCAATCTCGTGGCTGTATAAAGGGAAAAGGGATCAAACTGATTGTGTAGTGGCATGATTCCTCCTTTTGCTAATGCCTCAGGGCTTAGCATGAAGGGAGAAAGCAGGGATCAAAGCAACCCTGCAGTGCTTTGATCCCTCCCCCCCTACACTTGCTAAGCGCCACTTAGATTTCTTAATTTTGGGTTAGAAAAGTGGGGGGCATCTTATACATGGTGGCATCTTATACACAGAAAAATACGGTATGTAATTAGTAGCTCAGGAAATCCAAAAATCCATCCCTATCAGAGTCACTAAGGAGGAAGTGAACACTTGATAGCTGCAAATGAAAAACTACAGAGAGAGCTGCCAGGGCAAAGGGTGCAATGGCTTGATTTCACCTGCAGTTTCACCCATTCTGCCCTGTAGGGAGTCTGTTTCCCCTTCCACTTCCTTGTGGAGATGTGTGTGTACCAAGCATGGATGAAACACATCCATGAGAATATTGCAGTTCCAGCATTTTCTCCATTTGAATTGCCTGCATGGGGGCCAGGAACCCATGGTGGGTGTTTGTTTCTAGCAGCTGCATTCTTGTGTGGGTCAGATTACAAAGAATCTAGACAGAGAGGTATGAGAAAAGTGTGTGTGTATGTTTTATCTTCTCTGTGCTGAGTGCTCCTCTAAAGTGCCTTGTTGTGTCATATGTTGTGAAAAGTATTGTTTCCTATACTGTGATATCACCAAAGTGTTACTTTGTGAATACAAACATTGTGAAGCACCATAGAAGTTTAACTCCATTTTGCATGTTTTATCATCTGAGAAAGTGCCTTCCTGGATGGGGTTAATGTACTGGTAGATGTATAATGTAATTGTTTGGTGGTTTGTACTGTACAGTGGTGCCTCAATTTATGACCATAATCTGTTCCAGAAGATGGACATAACTCGAAATGGTCGTAAGTCGAAGCACCATTTCCCATAAGAATGCACTGAAATGTGATTAATCCGTTCCCGCCAAAGGAAAAAAAAATCACACAAAAAATCACTGCAAGACTCATTGGAAACGTGATTAATCTCTTCTAGCCGAAGGGGGGGGGAAGAAAAGCAATCAAGCGTGCAACACCCATTGGAAATGCGCAGTAAACAAATGGAGCAGATCGGAAATGCACAGAGAACAAAGGGACCAGATTGGAAATGCAAAGAAAACAAAGGAAAACGCAAGGGAAGCATGCCCAAGACCTATTGGAAATGGGGGGAAACCCCCCAAAGCAACCAAATCCCCAAAACCCATTGGAAATGGGGGGAAAGCCTACAAACAAACACCCCAGGGCCCATCGGAAATGGGGGAAAACCCCCAAAAGCAACCAAACCTCCCAAGACCCGTCAGAAATGGGAGGGGGAACACCAAAAAACAAACAAACTCCCCACGACCCATCGGAAATGGGAAAGAACCAAACCCCCCAAGGCCCGCCGGAAATGGGTGTAACCCCCCTAGCAAACAAGTCCCCCATCACAGCACAGAAACATACCCCCCCAGCAATTCGAATTTCCCGCCTTTTTCCCCTGTCTTTTTCTGTTCGTAAGTGGAAGCTCCAGTCGCAAGTAGAAGCAAAATTTTGCCGCCAGAGCTGGTTGTAACTTGAAATGGTCATAAGTAGGGATATTCGTAACTCAAGGCACCACTGTATCATAATCTCATTCCCTTCAGGATGAAGCAGGGATCTTAATTGTAGGGGGAAATTACTTGGAATTGCTCTGATCCTTCCCTGATTTTGTGCCAGCAGAGTTCTGATCCAGATAAGTCACCTTCTGCTGTGTTTCCTTTCTCCACTCCTTTTTTGACTCTTCTGCCAGCTGATCTCAGATAGCACAACAGCTGTGCTGACACATCTTTGAAATCAATCGTCACAAGGGGCTTCTACCCATTCCAAACCCATTGTAACAGACATGTTTTGAGTTCGGTTTCCAATGTTAACTAAATTCAAGTTTTTAACAGGATATATCTCTAGGTTACTGTATTTTCCCATCTATAAGATGCTACTTTTTCCTAAAATCTTTACCCTAAAAATTAAGGGGTGTCTTTTACACAGAAGTAAGCTGAGATAGCTGAAGAGAGAACAAAACAGCACGTACCTTGCCTCTCTAAACAGTCTTGCTTCAGCCACGAGGCTTAGTTTCCTACTGTCAGGAGACTTAGCTTCCTCCAATCACGAGCCCTATGGAACTGATGTCAGCTGATCCTGAACAAACCAATTGTAATATACCTCCTTGGAGGTGGAGCCTGTAGGATCAGGATTCAACAGAGACAAAACGTCTCTGAATCCTCCGAGGCTGAATCCTCAAAGATGGGTTTTCTTAATTTCGGGGTTAGAAAATTGGGGGGGGCATCTTATAAATGGGGGCGTGTTATAAACAGAAAAATACAGTACTTTCCAAGTAAAAGTAACAGCAGGAATTCTGCCATTTAATTTAATGAGTGACAGCATCCCAGGAGATTGCCTATAAATAAATCTTGTATAGTTTGTCTGACGTTGGTAAGTTTTCTTTGAACCTTTTTTGTGACATGTAATGTTGGTGGTTTTAGTTGAAATTTTTTTAATATGACCATAGATTTTCCACAGTTTCTATTTTGTTGAAAAATTTGAAAAACTTCCCAACAAACTCACATTTTAGCAGGTGCTGAAATTACTTTGAGAATGTTGTGTTCATTTACAGTGGTGCCTCGCATAACGAGTGCACCGTTTAACGAAGAATCCACATACCGATGCGGATTTCCCCATCGCTAATGCAAGGGCATCCTTGGATTGCGACGGGGGAACAGCTGTTCGGCGGTTCCAAAATGGCCGCCGGGACACTAAAAATGGCCGCCGGGACACCCAAAATGGCCACCAGAACACTAAAAATGGTCGCCGGGACACCCATTTAACGATGTTTCCCCATAGCGAAGGTTAATCCGGAACAGATTAACTTCGCTATGCGGGGCACCACTGTATTTTTTAAAAAAGCACTGTGTTTTCTTTCAGTGAAAACACATTGAAGACGCCAGTTTGTGCAGCTGTCGCATGCATGCATGCAACACAGTCCTGTAACAGCACTGCTGTATTCCAGAGGTGGTTGCAGTTGGAGATGGGGAGATAGTTAAGCTTCCAAAGTGCATCTGACCCAAAGATTTCCCAGTTCAGAACAAGTTCTTTCTTTTTGAATTACATCAGTCTTGCATTATCATGTAGGTATACTGCTGTTTTAGTTACAACACTTTAAATGCTTATACTTTTCATTAGTCTCTGTATTATTATTATTATTATTATTATTATTATTATTATTATTATTATTATTATTATTATTATTATTATTATTTTTATTTTTATTTTTATTTTTATTTTTATTTTTATTTTTATTTTTATTTTTATTTTTATGGTGGTGGTGGTGGTGGTGGTGATGATGCATTTCTCCCAGGTGGACCTTCAGCTGGTTTTGATCTCCTCAACTCTTCACCTTGCAGGTGACAAGAGTGGAGGACGAGCAACATGTGGAGTGGCATAAGTTGCTAACTTTCCACTGTAACTCAAAAGCTTCCATACTCCCATGCCAACATTAGGTAGGAAAATACCTCATTAAAAAAAGGGACAATATTGGCGAACTGCCAGAAACCAGTGGTATCTCCTCTTCTAGTAAGTCTCGACGTCCCCATAAGAACATATTAACCAACCTTTGAGTAATGATTTTTGACACTACTTCTCCATGAAGAATAGAAACTTCATTGCATGGATAAGAAGCATGACAGTATTATTCAAAAAGGACCCCTCTGGCGAAAACCTTGCCACCCACATCCCTATATCTGAGGGAGAGGAAAGAGGCGAGATGAATCCCTATTCCCTACATATAAAAATAAAATGAGCTTTTAAACCAGGGATATGCAAGCTCAGTGTGTTGGGGCCAAATTTGTTCTCTCAGGGAAGATGAAAAAGCTAATCCTATAGTTCAAATAACAAAAATGAAACAGCCTAATGGATAATTAAGGAAACAATTGTTCAGAATGGATGAGAAGCAAAAGAAAATATGACAAAAATAGGGTCAAACTCCTGAAGCCACTAAGCTTAAGTCATTTTGTAAAAAAATGTGTAATTGATTCCACTTGATTATTCCACTGTAACTATTCAGCAGTATTGTATGTACCCATGGTTTAGTATAGGAAATGTTAAAAATTGGAGTCTATATCTACATTCACATACTTTGGAAATGTAAACCTGTGTATAGTGTTTAGGCATTATGTTCCTATAATAGGCAGAAAAAGTATTCTCGTGTATTTTAAATAATATGTACAATGTGTGCACACACTGGGAGCCACTGTTGTCTCCAGTTCACAGTGCAGACATGCAGTCAGATAACTCACCTGTCACATAATGGAGAGTTTGATGTGTGTTTTACACACACACACAAAAAGAGAGAGAGAGAGAGAGAGAGAGAGAGAGAGAGAACTCAGGATATCTGTGTTCAAATCTCCACTTAAGTCATGGAAACTTAGGAGGTGGCATTAATAAAACCACTCCTTAGATACCTCATATATCTTGAAAACCTTGGGACATTGTACATATTACAGTGGTGCCTCGCAAGACGAGTGCTTCGTTTTACGACGAAATCGCATAACAAAGTTTTTGCGATTGCAAAAGCGATCACAAAATGATGTTTCCTATGGGTTTTTTTCACTTTGCGATGATCGGTTCCCTGCTTTGCTAGCCGATTATTGCAAAACGACGATTTTCGCACAGCTGATTGGCGATTTCAAAATGGCCGCCGGGTAAAAAAATGGCCGCCCGCTGTTTTCTGGGACGGATTCCTCACTGCACGGGCAGGGAAAATGGCCGCGCTATGGAGGATCTTCGCTGGACGGTGAGTTTCAAGCCCATAGGAATGCATTAATCAGGTTTTAATGCGTTTCTGTGGGCTTTTTAAAATCGCTTTACGATGTTTTCGTTCTACAGTGATTTCGCTGAAACAAATTAACATCGTAATGCAAGGCACCACTGTATTTAAACCTTGTAAATCAGATGTAACATGATGGCACATCACACTCATTATAAGTAGGCAAATACCAAATTATTATTACATTAACACTGGTGTATTTTGGATGTGTGTATAATATTGACTTCATCAGAGCATCAGACTTTACTGCTTCTGGTTCTGTGAAATTACGATGAGAAAAATATGCAGCTTCCATTCCATTCAATAGTTTCAATGTTTTTAAAAGGCTCATTGTTAATGTACTAATTAATACTTGTTTTAATAATTTTACTGTTTTTGTTTAAAAATATGAAGAATTTGTGATCTGCTCAGATGTCGCCTAGAAAGAACTGTACTGTTAATGTAATAGCTATACAAAAAAATGGAAGTTGGAGGGGAAAGCACAGTCAAATGAGTGTTAATTTTTTTACAACTTGAGGACAGAGTGGATGTAGGCTGACTGACAAGCATTTAAGTGGTTTTGGGATGTTGAATTCTTCAGCCTGTTTACAATAGAGCTTTGTATATAAAGTGGCTTATTAAAGCAGAAATCTGAATGGAAAGTCATCCTCTGTATCCTTTTGTTTTGAAGACGGCAGTTAGATCACAGAGCACAATATCAGCTCAAGCTGTGATATACAATCAAGAAAATGAATGAAAGGGAGCTGGAACTGCCAGGCTCTGGGATGAAACACAATGCATAATCCTATCTGGTCTTTAAAGTGGATTTTTTTTTTAGATTGTCAGTCTGATAGCATGGTTCTGTCCTCATGTTATGCCTGTGGAATATCAACACTATATGAGTGGGGCATTGCCAATGTAAGAGGTAAAAGTGGACAGAGTTGAACACCTGGTATAAAGAAGTACTGTACAACATTTGCTACCTAAAGCTTGCCATTTCTGCCCATCCCTGCTGACGGAAAGACACATTATGTCTGAAGGTCACAGAAGTAAAATAAAGCAAATTCCAATAAGAGGATCTCAGATGCTCGCCCTTATCGAGGTGTGACTGCATATCTGGTTGTTGGCACTTCAAATGGCAACCTTCTTTTTGTAGTCATGCCATTTAATTTTATTTTTGGTTTATACATAATGAAAATCAGAAATCCATAACAGTACCTACAGTTTTCCAGTGGTAAGAGTAAATAAAATAGTCATTTTGCATGTGAAAAAATCATTTGGCTAAAGGATTCACAAATAAAATCAAAACTGTAACTTGTTTATCTTCATTGCATAGCTAACATGGCAGTCAGTTATAGTAGTAGAATGGATAAGTCAGTGCTTACAGAGATAGGTGAGACTGTACCACTTTGTCCCTGTGTCTAGTGAAGAAGGGAAAATTATTGTGAGGGAAATTTGTGCAAACCAACAACCAGATCTTATAAGGAACAAAGAAAAAACAGATGAAATAAAGTATTCTATTATAGGATTTCAAACTCAAATATCTCAGTTTCATTCCCCAAGGGTATAATAAGACGGCACTCAATGTGGGTGAACTAGGTTGTTGCTGATTAGGGGCCATGACATCCTACATCATTATACCTAGCCAGTATTATCCTCTGCTGGTTGTCAGTGGTGGGAATGATAATCCAGCACATTTGTAAGGGCACTAGATGAAGTAAGGCTGTTGTAATCTGTGCTTTCTTATAAGAAATGAACGGCTGTCCTATCCTTACTGTTTTGTAGCACTGATGTTCAGAAGCATTTTGCAGGCCTATTTGTTTCAATTCTCAATAATTTTTTGTCCGGTACCCCACTGCATAAGTAGAACAGATAGTGGACATTTTTCTTCTTCCCAGAAATAGCAATCATGCTGACCTAACTCAGAAAATTTATAGGCTAGCATACACTGAAATCTCAGCAAATACCATATTTTTCGCTCCATAAGACGCACCTTTCCATAAGACGCACCAAATTGTTAGGAGAAGAAAACAGGAAAAAAATTATCTGCTTTCTTCTCCTAAAATTTGGTGAGCCTTATGGAGAGGTCCATCTTATGGAACACATCCTAGGGTCCTAGGGTGTGTTCCAGGACCCTTTGGAGCCTCCCCCTGCCTCCCTCGGGGGCCAGAGGGGGTGAAATCGCCACCTTCTGGGGCTCTTCTGAAGTTTCCCAAGCCTCAGAAGAGCCCCCAAAGGTGGTGATTTCTTCCCCTCTGGCCCCCAGGGGAGGCAGGGTCAGTCTCCAAAGAGTCCTAGGGTGTGTTCCAGGACCCTTTGGAGACTCACCCTGCCTCCCTCGGGGGCCAGAGGGGGCAAAATCGCCACCTTCTGGGGCTCTTCTGAGGCTTCCCAAGCCTCAAAAGAGCCCCAGAAGGTGGTGATTTTGCCCCTTCTGGCCCCCGGGGGAGGCAGGGGGAGTCTCCAAAGGGTCCTAGAACACACCCTAGGATCCTTTGGAGACTCACCCTGCCTCCCCCGGGCGACAGAGGGGGCAAAATAGGCAGCTTCCAGTACCTTTTCTGAGCCTTTCCAGGCTCAGAAAAGGTCCTAGAAGCTCCCAATTTTGCCCCTGCTGTCCCCGTGGGGGGTGGGGGGAGCCTGGCGAGGGTCCTGGGAGGCTCCCTTGGACCCTTGCCACCCTCCCCCCATCCCCCACGGAGCCGGGGGGGTAAAATCGCCAGCTTCTGAGAGTGTTTGGAGGCTTATCAAGCTTCCAAACACTCCCAGAACCTGGCGATTTCGCCAGGGCTGGCCCCGTGGGGGGGTGGGGGGAGGGTGGCAAGGGTCATGGGAGGCTCCCTTGGACCCTTGCCACGCTCCCCCCCATGGGGCCAGGGGGGGTAAAATCACCAGCTTCTGGGAGTGTTTTGAGGCTTGGGAAGCCTCAAAACACTCCCAGAACCTGGCGATTTTGCCAGTGCTGGCCCGTGCGTGGGTGGGAGGAGCGTCGCAAGGATCTGAGTGAGCTTCCAGGACCCTTGCGACGTTTCCCCCACCTGGAAGCTGGTGATTTCGCCGGTGCTGGCCCCGTGGGGGGGGGGGAGCCTCGCAAGGGTCCTGGAAGGCTCACCCGGACCCTTGCGACGCTCCCCCCCACGAGGCCAGCAGCGACGAAATTGCTGCATTCACACCATTAGACGCACTGACTTCCCCACCCACATTTTGGAGGGGAAAAAGTGTGTCTCATAGTGCAAAAAATACGGTAATTATAATTGGTTTATACATCTACATCTGATTTTCTGCAAATATGATCTCTGCTAAATAGTTTGGTAGTAATTATTTGAAGGTACTAGCTTTTTTTAAAATTATACACTTAAGAATGTAATGGTGTAATACTTTTTCCTAAGGAAGCATTAATATGGATACTTAAAGCATTCTTCAAAACATTTTCTAGAATTTATGAGTTTTGTATTTGCCAATAAAATTTTTGTCTTGGTTTAAAATCCACATTTTGCTTCCAACCCTGTCACTAGAAGCAAGACACCCCTTTCAGTTGTTTACAACAGTGGAATATTTTATAACTGGTGTTTCTTGGATTTTAATTTGTGTTGAGACTGTCTTTGAAAATTTGCAGTAATATGTGGTGATGAACCACAGTTTGCAGTAACATTATTGCCCAAACTTTTCTGTAATGCCTTTTTGTAAACTATGTTTTAAAAAGTAATTCTTATGTGAGTGAAAAAAAAGTCTTAAAACACGTGTCTATGATAGAATTTCTCAGCTGTTAACTGTATATAAGAATTGAGCTATAGAAGAATATTACATACAACTGAACCAATGTTGAACAGCCGCAATAAAATGACACAGAATAAAAATGAAGCTGAATCCAGATTGCTAGGCACAGTAATACTATGTACTATTGGTCATTATGGGACTTGTAAGAATGATGAGAAATGTTATTAATAATAAATAATCTAGTTGAATAATTATGTTTAAAAAGAGGTCCTTTTTTGGAAGTTGCTTAAAGCATTATGAGTTGTGTAGCCCTATTGATTGGTTCTGTGTAGGCGAAACCTGACCTTTACCAGATGTTTGAAAGCCTGCCAGTGCTCAGTGTGATCAGTAGACTAAACCATTCTTCCTTACCTCATGTTGGCAGAAAACCTACATTGTATCAGTACCTTTGTATAGCAGTTTTACATTTTTTTTTAAAAAAAATCATACATATAAAAAGTATGTCTGGGTAGTAAATGAAAACACTACAAAGTAAAAAACATTGATAAAAGCCTTCACAGTTGCTGTGTTGATACAGTTATGTTACATGAACCTTTTGGTGGAAGTTATGAAATAAGTACACTTTACAAAAACAAAAACAAAAAATCCACCCCACCCATATGAAAGAATAAGATTTGGATTTGTTACTTCTTTTGGCAATTACAGTATGCTGTTTCACTTTTTCTTACTTTTTTGAGACTATTGTTTGTGTGAGAAAGAAGAAGAGTGAGTAAGCAAAGGAAATGGGAAGAGAAATGCTTGTTCGTAAAATAAAAAGGCTGATTAAATTTGAAACTTAACCCATCTGGAACTATTGGCTGTAAAGTGAATGTTGTATGACACTCTATGAAGGCAGCTTTTAAAGCAGTATTTTAAGGGGAAGATGCAGCTGCATAGCTGTGAGAGTTAAAGGAAACAGAGCTTCTATTATTCATTTCAAACTCTATCAATTAGGCTTCAGGAAAATGTGAGTTATCTAATTAATGCTTAGATAAGGCCACCAGCTTCCAGACTGGATCTTTTCCTGTAGGTGCTAAGATACTTCAGAGCTTTAGAAGTACTTCTGGTCTACGATATTTAAGAAGTTTTTAAAATTAACAGTAAGAAGGCATTACAGATGTATTTCAGTCTGAGATGTACGCTGTGTTTTAAAGTATTTTTGTTTCTTTTTGTTCTACTCCAGAAACTATGAACTCCTGATGTAAATTGCAGAGGGTTCAAAAGGAGAAATGGAGGGGAAAATATATTATAATGCTTGACCACTGGTCTTGGCTATCTTCATTAACAAAAAATCGTGTGGCAAAATGCTACTTTCTGCTCCTAATCATTACTTCCTGAAATTAAATTTCAAAGGACAATCCATTTGGCTGGCCTTATTCCATCTACATTCTTCTGACCATGCACCCGGATTTGAGCATCTTCCTGCTTGAACAAGCCGGGGCATTTGTCTTTCAGTATTCGATGTGCCAAGACTGTACTTGATTAATCTGTCACTTGAAATTTGAATTTAGCTGACTGTTTCTTGTAAGCCTACATGGATTAATGCTTCAACTATTATCAGGATGTTCATACTATCGGTAATAAATGGCCATTGTTTAATAATGTGTTTGCCATTGCTAGCATATTCTGCATATAATTTCCATCAACATACACACACAACAAAGCATGTGTATTATATGTTTCTTCATCGTGGCCTCTGTGAATGCACACAATGGGGTTTTGACAGCGCCTGCGCTGGTCCTCTCGGAATTTTCTAGAGCTTTAGAACAAGTAACAAAGTTTAGAGTTATCCTTATAACGCATGATCCACCCGCCTCAGCCCTCAGTTCCATTTTACCGCCTTTGGCTTTGGAACCTCTCAATCTTAGAGCTCTCTTTTTGGACAATATATTGTTGATTACACAGATTTTGACACAGACTTCCCTTGATTATTCTAACTCTCTGTTGCCCCAGATCACGGACTGCCTGACTACTCTTTGTTCTAGCGTTTTAATAAGGTTTTTTTGATTGCTTCGCGTTTCCCACCTTTTCCCGCTTCCCGTTGCAGCTTCTCCTTCGTGTTGTTTCCTGCTTAATTCTACAGATTATTAACAATTCCGGACTTTCAATGATTTATCTCAGTATCTCTATGGGAGTGGTGCTATCAACATCAGATTTTTCCAGTGGCCCTCCATGTCTCATCAATGGACAATGAGCTAGCAGACAAGCTAAGCCACTTCAGAGGACAGACCCACGAGTGGGAGTTGGACAACGGGATTTTCCTCTTACTATGCAACCGTTTGGGATCCCCTGTAATAGACATGTTTGCGAATCAGAACAACAGGAAGTGTACCAGGTATGCCTCTCATGTGGGAAGGGGCAAGGACTTACTCAGGGATGCCTTCATGATCGCTTGGGAGTCCGGCCTCCTGTACCTTTTTCCACCAATCCCGCTCATCCAGAAAACCCTGGCCAGAGCCCGTCAAATGAAATCAGATGCAATCTTCATTGCACCGTTGTGGCCTCATCAGCCTTGGTTTTCCACCCTCAGGATGATGGCAGTCGATGTACTCCAGTTGCCACACCTCTCACATCTTCTCACTCAGGATGCGGGCAACATCTTCCACCCAGATCTCGAGTCACTGCATCTGACAGCTTGGAGGATCACCCATTGATCAAGGAGGTCCTAGACAAAGTCAGGAAGCCATCTACCAACGTCCTTTACAAATACAAGTGGAGAAATTTTCTAAAATTTGCCCAATCAAGACATCAAGTTCCTCCTATCTCTCTATCTACCTTACTTCCATATTTGCTCTATTTGTTTGACTCTGGTTTGGGATTATCCACCCTCAAAGTATATATCTTGGCTATTGTTTCCTTTCAACCTCATGATTCAGACTCTGCATGTCTTTTCTCCCACCCTACTCTCAAATCTTTTCTGAAAGGTCTATTAAACATCAAACCTCCTGTACCTCAGTGGTCTCTTCAGGTTGTTTTGCATGCGCTTACGCGCCACCCGTTTGAACCGATGGCCTTCTGTGACATTCGTTTGCTATCATTCAGAATTCTGGTTGCCATTACATCTGCAAGGAGAGCGAATGAATTGGCTGCCCTCCGATCTGATCCTCCTTATCTGCAATTTTTCAAGGACAAGGTTACCTTATATCCGGACATCTCCTTCTTGCCTAAAGTTGTCTCTGATTTTCACCTTAATCAACCCCTTATATTACCCACTCTGTTTCCCGACTCTTCATCAGATGTTGAACGTATGCTTCACTCCTTGGACGTTAGGAGAGCTTTGGTGTATTATATATCACGCACTAAGGACATTCGTACGGTGCCAAGGCTGTTTCTGTGGTTCCATGAACAATATAGAGATTCTCCTGCTTCCTCTTCAACTCTCTCCAGTTGGCTTGTCTCAACCATTTCCCTGGCCTATGAACTTCAAGGCAAAACTCCTCCTGAAGGTCTCAAAGCACACTCCACCAGAGCTATTGCAACATCTATGGCCCTGCTCCGTGGTGTCGATGTGCCAGACATGTGTAGAGCAGCCACTTGGTCTAATGTGTCAATGTTCACAATATACTAAAGAGTGGCCCTTCGGGCCAAGAAAGAGACAAGTTTCAGGAGAGCAGCGCTGACAGTGATGGCCCTCCTTCCGGTAAGTGAGCTTGCTAGTCACCTTATTGTGTGCATTCATAGAGGCCACGATGAAGAAAGACAGGTTACTTACTTGTAACCATGGTTCTTCAAGTGGACCTCTGTGAATTCACACATCCCGCCCAGCCTCCCCAGTATCCGTCACTGACTATGTCTATGCTGAGCTCAGGCTCTTGTGGCGGATAAATGGAACTGAGGGCTGAGGCGAGTGGAGCATGCGCGATAGGGGCAACTCTAAACTTTGTTACTTCTGTTCAAAAGCTCTAGCAGATTCCGAGAGGATCAGCGCAGGCGCTGTCAAAAACCTATTGTGTGAATTCACAGAAGTCCACTTGAAGAACCATGGTTACAGGTAAGTAACCTGTCTATTTCTGAGATTTTAGACAATGCTTTGTGTGTCTGATAGAGATGGGCATGGACCTCTGGTTCTGCAGTTAGGAGTGGTTTGTTTCCCAGCCAAACAGCTGATTCAGAGTTCGGCACTCCACCCTGTCCAGCGGCATCGAACTGCAGACCAGCTGTTTGGACAGGAAATGAACTGGATCAGACGAGCAGTTCGTGCCCATTTCTAATGTCTGATGATGTGAACTGTAGCCCACAAAACTTCTGTAATAAATTTGTTGCAATAAATCTGTTACTCTTTGAAGTGACATGGGACTTTTTTGTTGTTTTGCTGCAGGAGTCTAACATGGAAATATTTAAATTTTAGGGCAGTAATAATCTTTGGATTAGCGTTTATAAACCACTTTTCTTATTCTTCCATGGACTTTAAAAAGTAGAATTTTTTTTCTCTCTCTACCCCCAGTATCAATGATTTCGGTATTTTCCGCCATCCTGGGAATTTGAATACTCCTCTGAACCTGTACCACTTGTCTTGCAAGTGACACAAAGCTGTTGTTCTCCCTTCTGAACTACATTCCTATGTTACATTGTCCACCTTGGGATATTGCTGCCTCCTGATACAGCTTTTGACCATTTTCCACATCTCTTTATATTAGGTGATTTATTATAAAAACTAGAAAGAAAAGGAAAAAAAGTTTAGGTTGTCATTTTTATCTGCCTCCCTAAATGGAGACAAGAACAACCAATGCTTTTGGCATCACAGGAGGAAAACTAAGCCACAACAGTAATCCAGGTGGTGTTCTGATATTGGTGAGACTGCTTTTTGAAACTACTTGACCGTAATTTAATCATTGAACTTCTGGCAGTATTGGGATCATGTTGTTTACGTAGCTGAATCCAAAATATGATGGCCTTCTTGGTGATGGTGCCTAGATCCAGAATTCCTCCTAAGAGAGTCATTTAAGACCAAATCTCTCCTAGTATTAAATGTCAGTTAAAGACCGTGGGAAGTGATGATGGAGGGGAAAACTGAGACTTGGCTATCTGTCTAGTATTCAATTTGGTTTTTATAGTCTTAAATAGAAAGAACAGTTTGCATTAAGAAAGCATTTACTGTATTGGATTTTATTACACTATATTTAATTAACTTCATCAATTTTTTATTGCTTCAGTTGTAACACAGGAGACAATCAGTACTAAAATGTTATATTCTCTCAATCTAGATTAAATACTAAAGAAATGAAACATGCTACTTGTTCTACAACTCTAATATTTCTCCATCAAATTTTATTTTCCAGGTATATGTGGAATTTGATGACCTTGAATGGGAAAAACGAGAATGGGTTAAAGTTTATGAAGATTTTGCAGCCTTCTTGGTGGAGTACCAGCTGGTCTGGGCAAAGAGGAAGGATCCTAGCCAGACTCAGGGATCAAAGATAAAGCATATTCAGTGGCCTGCATTGGTAAGATACATAACTCCTTTCTAAGAATGTCACAGAAAAAATCTCGAAAGAACAGTGTGATTTTACTGCTTACCTTTTATAAATTAGCATGTTCCTAATCTCTTTTCTTCACAGACTTCTGGCAGTACAGGAGGTCTAACTGGAGGCAGCGTCATTTTTGTAATGTTGCTTCAGTTGTTGAAAGAGGAGTATAGCCTGCTTCCTTTATCTTCCATGTGAAATTAGTATTGGGCTTTGGTGATAGGTGTCAGTGCAGTTCAAGAGTTATTTGGAATGTGAGTTGGTGTCTCACAGAGGTTAAAGCAGGCCAGACACCCAGTGCATTAAAGCTCTGTGTCGTATTTTATCTCTCAATTGCTTTATTTCCTATGGTAAGTTGTTATAAACAACAATGGTCAAATACTTACTTTTGTTCAAATGACTTGGCTCTGGGTAACCCCTGATGAGACCCATGCTGAAAAATGTTCCACCTTGCTTTGTCTGGAGATATTCACGTGGTTTTAATCACAGGCTTGAGCATTGTTCATGAGTAGGTTTCAGTTATTAATGTATATTCTAGTTTACCTGACTAATGTGTACAGTGGGGTCTTGACTTAAGAACGGCTCGAGTTAAGAACATTTTGACTTAAGAACCACTCTCATAGGAAAATATTGACTTGACTTACATACTTAGATTTGTGTTAAGAACTGAAAAAAAAACCACGTGGGAGGCAGGGAAAGTGCAAAATTTGAACTTTCAGTTAACTGTTGGCCAGTGAAAAGAGTGCCTGTCTGCTTCCTCACTCCTCCCAGCGTTTAGAGAGTGGATTGGGAGTCTTCAGACTGCCTGGTACTGCCTGGACTGTATTTTCCCTGCCTTCCCTGAACCTTTCTTGACCTAAGAAAAAAAGAAACAAAATATCCCCCTCTAGTGGTCGAAGGCAGAATAGCAGCTTCCCATTAGTTTCTATGGACGGAAAAGAGCAGATACGGATCAAATGGTTTTCAATGCATTCCTATGGGAAATGCAGATTTGACCTGAGAACTTTTTGACTTGAGAACCGCCTTCCAATACGGATTAAGTTCTCAAGTCAAGACCCCACTGTATGATCTTTGTGTCAAGAAACTGATAAGTTTTTGAACAATACTTTTTCTTTTTCTACTTAGCTGCATCTGTGCCTGCTAGTGTTCAAAGCGACTACACCAAAGGAGTGTTTCTCAAATTCTTTCGTGCATATTATAAAATTAAACTGCCTGGCTTACCCTAAAATGAATTCAGTGAATTATTTGTTTGCTCTCAAAGTGAGAAAATCTTAAAGATTTCAAGATGGAAATATGAATATTGAAAAAGAAAAAAAAACATGAATAATTGAAGCAATAATTGATGCTGTTTCATACCTTGAAAAGTGAACTACAGTATGTTCCTTTAGATTATCAACTGTTCTGACTGTAGTTCTGAATGAGGGTCTTTTTTGTTTTCTTATAAATTCTGGCTGGCAATCCTCTCTTACCCCAAAGAGATCTTTTAATTTTTTTATGGATATTCCAACTCTTTTTGAATGGTGATTGCAGTCAAAGCTGTGAGCTTTACCTTTTAATGAATCATTCTTCTATGGACAAATATTTTAGAAAGGGGTAGGCAACTTTGGTGGGCTTGGATTTTCTTTTTCAACACCAGGCTGCATCAGGCCCAAGAATGGCCAAAAATAATTGAAAGATGCAAAGCAACAAAAAAACAAAAACAAAATGGGAAGTGCCTGACAGTCACTTGATTTTGATGTTTGGGGGGACCCACCAGGCCCTCCAGAGGGGGGGGATCACTCTAGGAGACCCCTGAGGTAAGAAAAAAAAACATTTTTCTTTAATAAAAAAATTTAAAAATTCTTTCACTGAGAGAGCTAGGTAGAGTTGAGAGGGCACTCATGATCTGGAGTAGTTCATGTGCTGAAAGATCAAATTTTGCACATCTTGCTTTAGAAGGAGTCAGATTTAATCTATGGCCCTCTCTTTATGCTTTTTAATGTCTATAATACCAACTATTTCACTGTTGCTTTCAATTTTTCTCTCTATCCCTATACCCTTTTTATGTGAAAATTCTGTGCGAGATAATTCAGGGTTTCAGAGTTTGGTGCCGCTAGTAAGCTTATGATACCAACTCTAGCTCCATTTTCTGGCCACATCCAAGGAAGCTGTCCTGTATCTGAATCAGTGTCTTAAATTGTTAATGGAATGAATGAGGTTGAACAAATTGGAGCGTAATCTAGACATGACTGGGGTGCTCTTAGTCAAAAGGCAGATCACTGAATAGAAATTCAGCCTGTGTTGATGTGGTCTCAGTCCTTTTGAATGTTTAGAATTGTGTCAGAGGTACTGTATTCCCAGATTCAGTTGTGAACTTGAATACTAGGTTTTGTGGAGTGACCAGGAGTTTGTTTGAACAATTAACACTAGTGGAATAACTGCATCTGTTTCTAAAGTTTTTGCATTAATTAAGTCCTGGTTGGAATACTCTTAAGACACTGTTGTGAGTTGCCTTTGGAAAATGTTACTAACCGTCAGCTGATGCAAAATGCTGAGGCCAGATTGTTGACTGGGAGTGCTCACAGGGAACATACATTATGGCTCCCTCTTACAACTGATCCACCAGTTATTCTGCTTCAGTTCATATTAGTGGTTACGACATGTAAAGCCTTGTGTAATCTGAAAGATTATATTCATTTGTAGGAGTCCATCTGTGAGATCTTCAAGCCAGGATATTCTCTCAGTCTTGTCACTCATGTAGGCGTATGTGAAAGGAACATCATACATATAGCTTTCTTGGCTGCATGTAGGCTCTGGAACTCCCTGTCAATGGAAACTGGGCTTGGGCCATCATTTGGAGTCATTCATTGCAACTTGCCGTGGAAAATGTTTCTGCTGCATTTTATATTAGCAGCCAGGGTTGCACAATATCTGTTTGCATAGCTAAGTTGCTGAATATATTTTGGCTAACTATTTCTACTTGCAATTTGTGCATTCCCCACAGCATTTTTCCAGTGTCATTTCACTTTGAATATGCAGTGGCTTGGTCAACTGCATCAGTAAGGGTCACACTACTATGGCTCAGAAGGTAAAGGTTCCCCTTGACAAATGTCCAGTCATGTCCAACTCTAAGGCACACTACTCATCCCTGTTGCCAAGCCGTAGAGCCAGCGTTTGTCCGAAGACAGTTTCCATGGTCACGTGGCCAGCGCGACAAGACACGGAATGCTGTTAACTTCCCACCATGGTGGTACCTATTTATCCACTTGCATTTGCATGCATTTGAACTGCTAGGTTGGTAGTTGTTGGGACAAGCAACGGAAGCTCACTCAGTTGCGTGGATTTCATCTTACGACTGCTGGTCTTCTGACCTTGCAGCACAAAGGCTTCCACGGTTTAACCCACAGTGCCACCATGTCCCATGGCTCAGAAACAGATTACTAAAACTATCTCCTCATTCTCAGCAAATATAGGAGTTACCTTGTAGTTGTACATCTGTTTGTCACAACCATGAATGCAATCACCCTGAGTAATTTCTAGTGCCACATTCCACTTGTGGAAGTATTATTTCAGTTTTGGATCCTTTCATACCCTGTTAACATCTGGGTATGCCATCCAACACCAGGGTAGACCAAGTGGGTGGGGGGGGGAGTGACCATTGTTTATAAGGACATATTTGAAGCTGCTAGGCTCTCTGCGATGGCAAACCCAGGTCTAGAGGCCATCCACCTGTCGTTTGGGGCCAGGGGTGACTTTGGGATTGTGCTGGTTTACTGCACTCCCCACAATCCAGCACAGTCCCTGCCGGAGCTGGCAGATTTCATCTCTGCAACATTGTTGAGATCCCCCAAACTATTGGTTCTTGGGGACTTCAACATTCACGCAGAGGCTGAGGTTTCCGGTCCAGCTCATGAGTTCCTGGAAACCATGGCTTCCTTGGACTTGACCCAGCAAGTCTACAGTTCTATCCACATGGGCGGCCATATGCTGGATCTGGTCTTTGCTGCCGAGCACAGAGAATGTGCTCCGATGGTGGCCGACTTGGTATCGGCTCCCTTGTCATGGTTGGATCACTACCTAATTAAATGCAGCCTCTCAGTGGCACTTCCCTCCTGCGGGGAGCTTGGACCCATTAAGATGGTCAGCCGCTGCAGATTACTGGATCCTAGTAGATTCCAAGATACCATGCGGGGGATTCTGGCTGACTTGGTTGGCACTCCTGTTAATGCTCTGGTTGATGGCTGGTATTCCGCTGCCACCAGGGCAGTCAACATTATCACACCTAAACGCCTTCTCTGCTGCCGAGCCTGACCAGCTCCCTGGTTTAACCAGCAATTGAAGGCCATGAAGCATAATTGGAGAAGGTTAGAGAGCATCTGGAGAAGGGCCCTGATGGAAACTAATTTAAAAACCACCAGGATTGTGTCTAATTTTTACCTAGCTAGGGTAAAGGTTGCTAGAAGAGCATTCTTCACTGACTGGATAAGCAAAGCTCACAATCGGCGATGGAACTTTTCCGTATAGTACGCAATCTATCTGGAGTTGGCCACAGTGATAGGCCTCCCTCTAGTATCTCCTGTGACCAATTTGAGGCATTTTTAAAAATCTAAAGTGGAGGCCATCCGCCAGGACCTTGATCCCTTTTTACAGACAGTAGATTGAGCTGAGATGTCCAGTGCACCATCTTGTCCGGCGAGGTTAACTTGCTTTCAACCTGTGACATCCAATGAGGTGGACAGGGTGCTTGTGCACTGTCGTGCCACCACTTTGTATTTATACCCTTGTCCAGCCTGGCTCATCAAAGCAGCCAAGCCAGTAACAACAGAATGGCCCACCTCAATAATTAATGGGCCTCTCCAGGAGGGCATTGTTCCTGCTGTCCTCAAGAAGACACTCATTAGGACAATTCGAAAGAAACCTAATTTGGTGGTGGACGAAATTGGGAATTATAGGCCCATCACCAATGTTTCTTTCATGAGTAAAGTGGTTGAGAGGGTGGTGGCTGATCAGCTCTAGGCCCTCCTGTAGGAAACTGATGCCCTTGATCTATTCCAGTCGGGCTTCAGGCTGCGGCATGGTATGGAAACAGCATTGGTCGCCCTGCAGGATGACCTCCTGAGGGAGGCCAGCAGGGGCAATATGTCCTTGTTGGTCCTCCTTGATATCTCAACGGCCTTTGATAATGTCGACCATGGTATCTTTCTGGGCCGGCTGTCTGAGTTGGGAATTGGTGGTCTCGCTTTTCCGTGGTTCCATTCCTTCTTGGGGGACCATCCCCAGAGAGTGCAGCTTGGCGAGATGACTTCCACCACGTAGATCCTCAATTGTGGGGTTCCCGTAGGGGTCGATCATCTTGCCAATGCTATTTAATATCTATATGAGGCAGCTGGGTGAGGTCATCCGGAGTTGTGGGTCCCAGTGTCATCAGTACACTGATGACACCCAGCTCTACTTCTCCTTCTCCCCTACTGCAGTAGATACTGTTCCGACTCTTGAATGCTTGGAGACCATTCTAGAGTGGATAAGGGCAAACGGACTGAGGTTCAATCCAGACAACACAGAAATCTTGCATGTGGGCGGCCCCAGTGTCAGTGGGTTGGGAAACTCCCTCTCCTTTGGGGGAATTATTCTTCCTGTGAAGAGTGAGGTTCTCAGCTTGGGCATCTGCCTGGGCCTGGATCTCAACATGGAAACCCAGGTGGCATCTGTGGTCCGGGCAGCCCATTTCCATCTTCAGAGGATTGCCCAGCTGCATTCCTATCTAGATGTGGGTGCACTCACGACACTGATCCATGCCCTCGTAATCTCAAGAATAGACTACTGCAGTGCTCTCTATATGGGGCTACCCTTGAGGTTGATTTGGAGACTTCAACTGGTCCAGAATTTGGTGACCAGATTAATAACTGGGGTGAAGAAATTCCAGCACATCTCCTCCACTCTGGCCACCCTTCATTGGTTACCAGTTTGTTTCCACATCGAATTCAAGGTTATGATGATAACATTCAAAGCCCTAAACGGTTTAGGACCTAGGTACCTATCAGAATGCCTGCTCCCAGCCAGATCTGTCCGTAATACCTGTTCTTCACAGGCAGGGCAGTTTAGGGCCTTGACCCCGAATGAGGCCCGGAGGGAAAGAACAAGAAACCTGGACGTTCTCAGTGGTTGACCCCTGCCTGTGAATCAACCTGCCTATTGAGAGCTGCCTGGCAACCTCGCTGGATGGCTTCAAAAGAGCATTGAAGACATGGCTCTTCTGCCAGGCTTTCCTGGAGCACTAGGATCTCGCCCTCCCTTTTTAATCATTCTTTTTGCCATCCTCTCCATCACCCTTTTTACCACCTTTATTGGCATCTGTTTTAATTTCCCTATTTGTTATGTATTAATTTATTTTTATCGTGTTTTTAATATTATCCCTTATATTGTTGTTAGCCGCTCAGAATGACCTGGTTGCCAGATGGTGTGAGATATAAATTCAAATAGTAAATAAATTAACCACACTCTTGGATTCTTATTTTATTTGACCTCAGATGTTTTCAGCCTCTTAATTGAAGGCTGTGCTCCCAACAAGTGTGCTTTGAAATACACTAGATTGGTTCACTAACTTTATCACAGTGATTCCCAGCCTGGGATACATGTACTCCCAGGAGTATGAACCAGGGCATTTAAGAGTATGTGGGAAAAATGGAATAATGGTTGGAAATGGCATATATGTCAACAGTGTAAGACAAGATACAAGTAAAAAACTGTGAAATCAATTGAATGTTATGGCAACTAGTGAAGTGGGTTTTCTTCTTTATTTAACCTCAAGAAAGGCCCTGTTCCCTCACTTTGTCGGTTTGGCAAATGGTGAGGAGTCCCTCCCTAAACAATGTGTTGCAAACATGCTCCTACAGCATGCATGCTCGGTGGTGCGCCTTTCACAGGCTCAGTTTTCACTCTTCTCCACTTCACAGAGTGCTGTCGTGGCGGTACTGGTGTGTGCCTCCAGCAGCCATATTAATTGCAAACATGTTGCTAATATGAAGAGTACAGTTTATTGAAATGGGCTGCCAAAGGGTACACACATGAAAAAAAGGTTGTGAACCGCTGCTCCATCTTATAGTTTGACTGTCCTCAGCAAACTTCTGTTCCTAGCTATGTAACTGTCAGAGTTATCTAAACTGGTGAGAACAGATAAGAGCTGGATTTGAAGAAAAGGTCTTGATCCACTGAATAGGAAACCTCAGTAACATAGAGAATGTTGTGTTGTCTGAAGAAAGTTAAGAGCAGAATATTTTGTAATAATCTTTTTCATGTAATTGTTCTGTATGTCCTTTAAAAGATATTTACAAACAGAATGTACCCAAAACCTTCTCGCAAATATGAGGAGAAAACACGGCTTTTCTGCTTTGCCTCTTATCTGTCCATTATACTTTCTTTTTCTCCACCAAAGTTTTCCTGCTTTCTTACTTTTCTGTAACTCACATTATTTCTTTCACATTTGGAAGGATTGCTTAGGAATCCTTTTCTGTTCTTCTGGAAGTGATTGCTGTTTCCTGTTGGATAATCTGGCAAGTGAAACATCCCTGCTTGTGCTGTATGCCATGACATTCCTTGGAAAATTCCCACTCTTCCTACAGATTGTTCCATCCTGTGGCTGCATCAGCACTATACACTTAAAGTTATTTAATCATATTAATTAAAGTCTGAGCTTGTGTTGCTTCCAGTCATCATGAGTGAAAGTTTATACATATCTAGTAGATATGGTCCACAGAGTCTTCGAGAAATAACTCCTTAGACATAGTCATATTTGTGGTACTTTTTCAGCCTTTAGAGTTCTAAACCCGCATGTGTGTTCTTTTTTAAAAAATTCAAAGCTTGCTGAAATTCTTATGACTTTAACAATATTCTTGTTTCCTAGGTAAAACAAAACACATACTCTAATAGGACTGCCAAGTGACTGGCTGTATGCATTTCTTCCATACAATGTATGGAACAGGTCCAGTATAATGACTGGAACAAAATTACATGTTTCTTCTGAGATGTAATAATGCCCATTTTAAAATAGACTCAAACATTTCCCGTTTACTGTTCTGTTAGTTTGAGTACCGAGATCAAATTTGTGGATTTTTCTTACAGTATTCTTAATTTACTCTTATTCAGAGTTTATAAACATTGAAATAGGCTAGATTTTTTATTGTTTCTTAAAATTTGTCTTTTAGATGGGCAGGTTTTGATCCCCCAAATCATTGCATACATGAACATCTGAGCAGTGATGTTTATTTGTTGTAGAGAAAAAGAAAAGGAGAATGCAGTCCATGCCTTAGATGCTTTGAGAGAAGTCTGTTAGCTTTAATTTGACCTCTCAGATAAGCAGCTTGACTTAATTTTGCATCTTAAATTTAACTTGTGACTTTTAAAAATGGCCTTTGCTTTGAAGTAAAAATCGATATGAAGCAGATCTATTCCTTCTGAATATTAGTATTTTGGTGCAATCAGAACAGAATTATATATACAGTGGTGCCTCGCTTAACGAGTGCCCCGTTTAACGAAAAAATCGCATAGCGATGGCTTTGTTGCCATCGCTTTTGCCATCGCACAACGATCTTGCCTATGGGGAAAAATCGCTTTGCGATTTTTCCCCATAGGCACCATTTTCCCCCAGCTGAGCGGCGGGAGCTTTGAAGCCCCGCTGCTCAGCTGGGGGAAAATGTCGGCAGTGGGCTGCGGCCTCGGAAGGACCCCGAAGCCACCGTACCCTGCCGACAATTCCCTTCCGAGCTCTGGGGACAGGCTGGGGGGTGAATCTGGAAGCTTGAAGCCTCTCCGCGCTGCTTACCCAGGCCGTTCCCGGACTTCCAGAAGTCCGGGAACGGCCTGGGTAAGCAGCGCGGAGAGGCTTCAAACTTCCCGATTCACCCCCCAGCCTGTCCCCGATGCTTGAAGCCTCCCCGCGCCGCCTACCCAGCCTACCCAGGCGGCGCGGGGAGGCTACCGGCATCGGGGACAGGCTGGGGGGTGAATCGGGAAGCTTGAAGCCTCCCCGCGCTGCTTACCCAGGCCGTTCCCGGTCCACCCCCCAGCCTGTCCCCGATGCTTGAAGCCTCTCCGCGCCGCCTACCCAGGCTGTTCCCGGACTTCCAGAAGTCCGGGAACGGCCAGGGTAGGCGGCGCGGAGAGGCTTCAAGCTCCCCGGTCCACCTCTCAGCCTGTCTCCGATGCTTGAAGCCTCCCCGCGCCGCCTACCCAGGCTGTTCTCGGACACCTAGGTGTCCGAGAACGGGCTGGGTAGGCGGCGCAAGGAGGCTTTAAGCGGCGGGGACAGGCTTGGGGGTGAATCGGGAAGCTTGAAGCCTCTCCGCGCTGCTTACCCAGGCCGTTCCCGGACTTCCAGAAGTCCGGGAACGGCCGGGGTAGGCGGCGCGGAGAGGCTTCAAGCTCCCCGGTCCACCCCCCAGCCTGTCTCCGATGCCGGTAGCCTCCCCGCGCCGCCTACCCAGGCTGTTCTCGGACACCTAGGTGTCCGAGAATGGGCTGGGTAGGCGGCGCGGGGAGGCTTCAAGCATCGAGGACAGGCTGGGGGGTGAATCTGGAAGCTTGAAGCCTCTCCGCGCTGCTTACCCAGGCCGTTCCCGGACTTCTGGAAGTCCGGGAACAGCCTGGGTAAGCAGCGCGGAGAGGCTTCAAGCTTCCCGATTCACCCCCCAGCCTGTCCCCGGAGCTCGGAAGGGAATTGTTGGCAGGGTACGGTGGCTTCGGGGTCTTTCCGAGGCCGCAGCCCACTGCCAACATTTTCCCCCAGCTGAGCAGCGGGGCTTGGATCCGAGCCGCGGCGGCTACCCCAGCCATGGCTGGACTCTAGGGAGTCCAGCCATGGCTGAGGTAGCCGCCGTGGGTCAGATCCAAGCCGCGGGGGGAGAGAGAAAACCGGATAATCCGTTCCAATTGGAACGGATTAACTGGTTTTCAATGCATTCCTATGGGAAATGGTGCTTCACATAACGATGTTTTCACATAACGTTTTTTTTTCTGGAACCAATTAACATCGTTATGCGAGGCACCACTGTATATTGAATAGAGGTGGTGCATATGAGTTTGTTCCCATGTGCAGTGGTGCCTTGCTTTACTATTGCCCCGCATTACGACGAAACCGCATTATGACGATCTTTTTGCAATCGCAATTGCAATCGCAAAACGATGGTCTAAATGGGTTTGTTGTTTTTTTTTTTGCTTTGCGATGATCGGTTCCCTGATTCGGGAACCGATTCTTCGCAAAACAACAATTTTCCTCTAGCTGATCGGTGGTTTCAAAATGGCCGCCGGGTAAATAAAATGGCTCCCCGCTGTGTTTTTGGACAGATTCCTCGCAAGACAGCCACCAAAAATGGCCGCCCAAGGAGGTTCTTTGCTGGATGGTGAGTTTCCAGCCCATTAGAACGCATTGAAGGGTTTTCAAT
The DNA here is from genome assembly GCF_051106095.1 of Pogona vitticeps. Taxonomy (NCBI): domain Eukaryota; kingdom Metazoa; phylum Chordata; class Lepidosauria; order Squamata; family Agamidae; genus Pogona; species Pogona vitticeps. Next base: position 97,239,391 of record NC_135785.1, read on the forward strand.
GCGTTTCAATGCGCTTTTTATTTTCGCATTATGACGTTTTCGTTCTACAGCGATTTCGCTGGAACGAATTAACATCGTAATGCGAGGCACCACTGTATCTGCTATCAGTTTTGCAGTTCAGGTGTGTGGTAAAGAATGATGAGTATCCTAGATTCATTCTCCGCTGTTTCCTCAAATGGATAATGACACCTTGATTGTTGCAGTTTTTTATGGGCCTACCTTTGAAGAATCTTCAGAACTTTCACTTGGCGCAGAGCACAGAAACAAATATTTCAATATGTGCTTATACATGAGATCATGTTTTTTAGGGGGGAGGAGAGTAAAATTCAAGGTGTTTAGAATATGCTTTAATACTTCAAATGGGTTTGAGTCAGCATACTTGATAGGTTGCTCCCAGCCTATTGGAGTAGAGTTTTCAAGTGTATAGTTGCTACATTGAGGACAGGAGATCATACTCTGACACATTCCACTGATAGGGGTAGTTCCATCAGTGGATACAGCCTCTGAAATCCTAGCTTGTGATGCACCACTAATTTTCCATGTTGAGATTTTGGGTGTGGGTTAGAAGCCTTGGGAAGTTCTGTTAAAGACTCTTAATCCCATCCAAAAGTATTAAAATATATTTTTGGTAAATTTCCATTGAAACACTTTTATATTCTGAATATAAAGGTGTCAGATTTGTGTTCTTTATTTTAAATGTAGAGTAAAAAGCCTCTTGTTAATTAAGATTACTAATATTGGTAGGTAGGTATGGCTTCCAGCACCTGCAAAAATTATTCTCCTTCATGTCCTACAGATCCGTTTTTGGAAAACATGTCTGCTAAATGGAATTATATTTTAAATATATTTAGTTATTGATATTTTGCCTCTTTCTGAAATATGCTTATTGAAGCTGTGAGTAGAGAAAAATTATGACTCTAGCTGTTTTGTACTTCATTTTATGGAATTACATCCTTGCTGTGTCATTATGTTTGGTTTGTGTATGTGTTAAGTCAATTCTGTCTCTATTAACTTGTTTGAGATTGTGTTACTATTTTGCTGTCTGAGGCAATATAAAATATTATTCAGGATGTGACTCCACATTGGGGAAAATGTGAATACACTCACTGTGGAGTTGCACCAAGGAACTTGGGTTTGTGCAGTTCAAGTGGTCACGCAGAAAACAGGAGAAAGCCTACAGTATTTTTCTTTTTGCTTGCAATTCCACATGTAATCCTATAGGGGGCACCATTACAAAGCACTGCCTTACAAACAATAAAAGGCTTTCTAGTTCAGTTTTTTTCATATAATTGTTAGCTTAAAAAAACACCTCTCACCCTCAGAGACAAGCTCAGTTCCTTAATTTATACAAAAACCCAAACCCAGGAATGTTGTCATGGGGGAAAACTGTTAAAACAAAAAACAATACAAAACAGTGTCTTGAAAAGCAGACTGCTTCCTTTAAGCGTGTGTATGTGTTAGTGCGTGCATGCATGCTCATGGCTTGTAAGGCAAGCAGCCAGGAGAAGTGTGTGTGTGTGTGTGTGTGTGTGTGTGTGTGTGTGCGTGTGCGTGTGCGTGTGCGTGTGCGTGTGCGTGTGTGTGTGTGTGTGTGTGTGTGTGTGCTTGATTGGGCTTTCTTTTTTTCATCAGTCCAAAGCAATCACATACTTGGAGCCACTTTGAACTAAAGCAAAAGGATTTGACTTCCAAAAAGGGAAGAAGAACTGTGGATTGAAGGCAGGGGACTCTGGGCTGATTTTCATTTCCTGTTGTGTCATGTGATCAATAGGAGACAAACCCATAGTATTTCCTGCATTTTCCCCCTCTGTAGTTCCTGAACATTCTTTATCTGTTAAAGAAAGGTAATCCCTGATTGTTCTTGTTGCCCTTCTGTTAACTTGCTCCGGTTTGTCGCCATCTCTCTTAAATTGTGGTGTCCAGAACTGGACACAGTATTTAAGATGAGGCCTAGCCAGTGCTAAATAGAGGAGAATTAGTATTTCATGAGATTTGGGGACTATAGTTTTGTTAATGCAGCCTTTTTTTGTACCCACATCACACTGTTGACTCACATTCAGGTTGTGATCTTCAAACAATTCCAAGATCTTTCTTGCTCATAGTTTTACTGAGCAAAGTATCCCACATCTTGTAATTGTGTATTTGTTTCCTCCCCCTCTGCCCTCGATGTAGAACTTTGCACTTATCCCTCTTAAATTTCATTCTGTTGTTTTCAGCCCAGTGCTAGAGCCTGCCTTCCAAGGTATTAGCTATTACACCCAATTTTGTATCATCCACAAATTTGAAAAACATTTCCTGGACCCCCACATCCAAGTTTTGTGGTACTCCGCTTGTTACTTCTTGCTGTGTCGAGAAGGAACTGTTGGTAACCACTCTCTGAGTACGATTCTGTAACCAGCTGTGTATCCATTTGACCGTTCTCCTGTCTAGCCCACATCTAGTTAGCTTGCTAATCAGAATATCATGGGCACTTTGTCAAAAGCTTTGCCGTATTCAAGATATATTACATCAACAAGACTCCCACTGTCTACCAGAGAAGTTATCCGATCAAAACCTGAAATTAGTCTGGCAGGATTTGTTCTTGACCAATCCATGTTGGCTGCTAAGTATTACTGCATAGTCTTCTAGTCACTTTTTGGAGTGACTGTTTTATAATCTGCTCCAGAATTTTCTCTGGGATTTCTGTCAGTTTGACCCCTGTCTGTAGTTTCTACGTTTCTGCTTTTTGCCATTTTTGAAGATAGAGTCAACATTAGTTAATTAGTTAGTTAGTAGCTTGCTTACATTTATACCTCATATTTCCACCACTTTGTAAGGCAAAAAACTTTGCCCTAAAAAGTTTTAAAGAAATAAATACAGATACAGTAAAACCAACATTTAGCTGAAACATTAAAACCAGTGCGCTGAAGATCTTGAAGCCTAGACATACCATAATGAAACAGGTGGTCCCTCAGAAAACCAAATTTTCTTCAACGTGGTCTCTATGAATCCACGCCAGTGGGTTAAGACAGTGCCTGCGCTGGCCTCTCGGAACTTTCTATAGCTATAAGAAAAGTAACAAAGTTTGAGTTGCCCTGTATTGCGCATGCTCCACCCGCCAAACCCCAGTTCCATTTTTTCCGTCAGCGGAGTTGGAACCTCTCGGTTAGAGCTGTGTTTAAAAACTTATTTCTTGTCCGTGCATTTGACCGGGAATTGGCTTTTCGACTTCTCTATCTCTGTTGCCCTGATTACGGACTGTTTTGACTTCTCCTTTGCCTCTGGCGATCCTACAAGTACCTAAATTGCCTCTAATTACTACCTATTTACCACCTGCTGAGGCGCTACACGCCTACCGGACTTCTATTATCATTTCAACTGCTTGTTTCCGGCCTCTCTTGGCTTATGTCATCTAAAAGAGGCCCATTTAGCCGCTGTTCGTCGTGCTCTAGGAAACTTCCCTTCTCAGACGGACATTCCCTGTGTGTATTTTGTTTGGGAGAGACTCATTTAACTACCCACTGCAAACACTGTAAAGAATTTACCAAGGCTACTCTCAAGGCTCGGCAACAATGCCTGAAATATTTTTTGTGGACTCAAACCCTATCTGCCTCACAACCATCGGACATGGAGTCTGCTCAATCAACATCCTTGGTCCGTTCTGAAGTAAAAGTAGTTTCTCCACCCCCTCTTCAGTCTACCAAGGAGAAACCTAAGGAAAACCCCAAGAAGAAGCAGACAACTAAGAAAACACTGACCAGTTTGTCTGCTCCAGCAATGTCCTCTGCTCCATCGACATCCCAAGAACTGAAACAGAAGAAGACAGCGGTTAAATCTAAAATGAAGTCCAAGGAGCTCACTTTGGTCGTCCCTCCGGTCTCAACATCTCTTCCTTTACCTATACTGGAAGACTCGTCTCGAGACCGAGATTCCATGTCGGAAATGGGCGCCTCTTTACCACCTCGACAGGAATCTCCTGTCTACATCAAGAGGTTGCCAACTGCTAGCTACAGCAAGCCATTGCTGGCATAGCTAACGCCCCTACTAGCCCTGTGTTAACTGGGCGGGCATGTCGATCCCAATCTTCAGTGTCGGGATCTCTTGGCTCCAAGTCTCCTCCTCCACCACCCCGAGGGAGACCGGAGAAACCCCTGGAGGTTCCCTCCCCTCGACGCCCTTCAATGGAGCAGGACGAGGGTCCTCCATCGAAGAAACATCGACGTCGACACAGGCACAAACATGGTTATGGCTCCGGTGTCGAAAAACACAGGAGGCATCGGCATCGAGATGACTCTCCTTCTCTGATTCTGATGATAGTACTGAGAGAAGAAAGTCATGCTGTCGACGTCGAAGAAGAGATTACTCTTCTGAATCATCCTCAACGTTGAGAGACCGCAGAAGAAAGAAGGCGCGCTATGCGTCTTCTTCGTCCTCAACATCCGTCTCGCCACCGAGAAAACATCGACACCAAAAACATCTTGGTGTCGACACACAGAAACCATTGACATCGGCAGGGACAAGAGCATCCACGTCGAGGGGTCTTAAGCCCAATGATCAGCCTGCAGATCCTCGACCATCTCAGCCTACCATGCGTCAGAGACCCTCCACTGAGACAGAAAGAGGACAACACCCTAAAGTTTTTCCTGTCTCAGATGATGATCATCAGGTCTCTGAAGATTCTTCTGACCAGGAAGAGGACTTAACATCTGAGGCTTCTCTAGAAACACCTATACCAAGGGAACCCTTGGGGTCGGATGCTGCTGACATCCACCCTTCCTCACCATCTGAGGACTTTTCTTCTTACACTCAGTTGGTTTCTCGGATGGCAACCACCTTAAAAATGGAAACTGAAAAATCACCCACATGCGAGGACGATCTGATCTTCGGTGATATCAACAAGGAGAGGTCACATCCTGTCAGTCTCTCCTATGTACCTGAGTTACTGGACTTAATTATGGAATACTGGGAGCATCCCGCTAATTCCACTTTCATTTCCAGGAGAACTGAAAACCTTTACTGCATTCATGGACCTAAGACTTCTTTCTTATTAAAGCATCCCGCTTCAAACTCTCTGGTAGTGGAGTCCAGTGCTTCCAAAATTCCTACTAAAGGGCATGCTACCCCTTCCAATAGGAAGGGTAGGAAGCTTGAAGTTTTAGGACGCCGCCTGTATACTATGACTACCTTCGTCCTCAGGGCAATTAATTACTTGGTAGCCATGGGTGCTTACCAAAACAACACTGGGCTAGAGTCCTACCAGCCTTGCAAATCGCCCCAGAGGATATTCGACAACTGTGCCTCAATTCTCATGCTGAGGCACTAACAGTTTCCAAATACCAGCGTTTAGCATCCCGTCACATTGCGGATGCCACCGCGAAGAACCTGGCATCTATCATCACTTTGAGGCGTCATGCCTGGCTGAGATCAGCCAATATCATGGACGATATCAAAACCAGGATTGAGAACTTAACCTTTCAATGCCTCAGGCCTATTCAGCGAGAAAACAGATGAAAATCTTGAAAACCTACACAAGAGTAAGAAGATGGCAAAGTCTTACTCCATGCAACAACAACCTAAAACTGGAAAATTTCAATGGTGTCCCAAATATTCCCAGCAGCCCTACCAGCAATCCACCTCTAGTGCTTACCATTCTTTCAGGAATCAGGGTCAGCCAAGGTCCTCTCAGGCCTCTTCATCCGCTTCCAGCTTCAAGCCTCAATCAAACATTAAACAACAGTCCTACAAAGCACCTGGTAGGAAGTCTAAACAATATCTTTGACTTCACCAGAACCCTCTCCGGTGTCAACCAAACAACCCGCCTGTCTCCTCATCTCCACAACTGGCTCAAGATAACCCAAGACTCCTGGGTCTTAGACATTATAAGCTCAGGCTACCAGCTGGAGTTTATAGAATTGCCTCCTCTAGGATGGGTCAAGCCTACATCGTTTGATCCCATCCTAGAAGAAGAGATTCTCACCCTCTCTAAGGACCTAGTGTGGCGTACTGAATAGAGTGATGGAATGGGACTCAAAGTGAGGACTGGGAAGAGCAGAAAGACCAGGTGGTGATGGAAGCAACAGTCAGCCCAGCAAGTGAATGTGCTATGGCACAGCTGTTGTAAAATATTTAGTGTTATGAGGTGTTGTCAGAAGCAGCAGTGGATAGGCTGGCAGACTCATGAATAACTCAGGTGACCTGGGTTTCGATTCTCACTTGGTTATAGAAACTCACAAGGGGGGCAGGAGGTAATGGTAAAACCATTCCTTAAATATCTCACCTTGAAATCTCTATTAGGGTGTCTGTAAGTCATTTCCAACTTGATGGCCCATAACATGCACTTGCGTAATAGTGGGCTATATATAACATCTGAGAAGTCAGGGGGGGAGGGATCTTCACAAGGCTGAAAATAAATACAGTGGTGCCTCGCTTAATGATTGCTTCGTACAACGAAAAATTCACTTAACGATGGCTTTTTCAGAGCGATCTTGTGCTTCACTTAACGATTTTCCCTATGGGTGATTTTCGCTTAACGATTTTGGGACCATACTTCACTTAACGATGACAGTTTTAGGTCCCCTTGTTTCGCTTAACTTTTTTTTTACAGCCCCGTTTTTGCTATTTTTAAAATATTCTAAAATGTTTAAAATGCTTGGAATCGTTAGTGCACCTAATAAAACCTTCGTTAACTTAATTTGGCTTTGTTCTGAGTCTTTTTGAATTTTTTGTGAATTTTTTTCCCCCATTGAAATAGGCTTCAGTGCATTTCAATGGGTTTCGCTTAACGTTTTTTCCTATGGGGATTTTCGCTTAAGGATGGTAATCCGTTCCAATTGGAACGGATTATCCGGTTTTCAATGCATCTCTATGGGAAATGGTGTTTCGCTTAACGATGTTTTCACATAGCGATGTTTTTTTGGAACCAATTAAAATCGTTAAGCGAGGCACCACTGTATTCAATAAATATTCATGTTGTCTGTTTAGTAGTTATAAATATTAATAAATTTAGAATTGAATACAGTGCTGCTTCAATTTACTAACTTAATCTGTTCCAGAAGATGGTCATAACTCAAATTGGTCGTAAGTTGAAGCGCCATTTCCTATAGAAATGCATTGTGAAACCCCATTAATCCGTTCTGGCTGGGGAAAAAAGCCATAATAATAATAATAATTAAAATAAACACTGCAAGCCCCATCAGAACACGTTGGGGCTAGAAAAAAAATCACCAAAAAACAAAACAACACAACAAGCCCCATCGGAACTTCCGTGCTGGGGCCAGGGAAAAAAATCACAAAAAAACCATACCAGAACAGCAAGCCCCATCGGGAATGTGCTGGGGCCGGAAAAAATTGCTAAATAACAAACATACAAACAACAAAAACAGAACAAGCCCCATCGGAATGCTCTGGGGCTGGAAAAAAAATCACCACCCAAAAGAATAATAAAAGGGCAAGCCTCAGCGGAACATGCTAGGGCCGAAACAAAAATCACAAAAAAATACGCAACACCACAGCAAGCCCCATTGGAATGGGCTGGGGCCGGGGGGGAAAGCACACCCACACCCACACCCACCCACCCACCCACCCACACACACACACACACACGCAAACAAATCACAGCACAGAAATATACCCCCCCCAAACCCAGTCTGCAGAACCCTGTACTCACTCAGAACAGGCATTTTAAAAAGCAGAAAGCAGCAACAAGCAGTCCGAAGCCTCCTCCAATGCACTCTCTCTAACCTTTGGGGTGAAAGAGCTACAAAGAAGCAGCCTCTTCGCCGACCAACGGTTAGTAATTTAAATTCCCCGCCTTTTCCCCCACCTTCTTTCTGATCATAACTCAAAGCTCCGGTCGCAAGTCGAAGCAAACTTTTGCGGCCAGAGCTGGTTGTAACTTGAACTGGTCGTAAGTCAGGATGTTTGTAAGTAGAGGCACCACTGTACTTTACAAAGTTCAGTTAGGAAAACATGAATTAGCTGCTGCTGTTCTGCTGAAAGGAAGGAAAAGCACAACTTTTGAGCTGGCCTATCTATAAATTAGGAGTACAAAGATAACCATTTAGATTTATGTATGACATTATCTAGATCAGTGGTTCCCAACGCTGGGTCCCCAGATGTTCTTGGACTACAACTAGCATAGCTAGTGGTAAAGACTTCTAGGAGTTTTAGCCCAAGAACATCTAGGGACTGAAGATTGGGAACCACTGCTGTACACCAAATTGACTGGTACTGGTAGATTTTTCTCAGTAAAAATTCTTAATGAAATTACTGCCTCCCATTTGTAATCTCTTCATTGAGTCATTAGTAGTAAGTTAACTTGGATGCAGACAGTATTTTTCTTTTGTTTATATAAAACAAAACTGATACTATAGTTTGAATATTATAGCAAGCTGGTTTGTAATTATGATTCGGTATTAGGGCATTTCATTTTTAAAATGATGCTTATTGTTCCCTCCCTTTTAAAATGTATTCTCTCATAACAAGAACAGTATTTTTTTCAAAACTTACAGAAGCATTTTATAGGACCAATTTGAAGTCAAATCAATATATGTATTCATCTCTGCCATTTACTGACCTTGTCTTTGTAACACAGTACAAGGAACAGCATCTTGAGAGGACTTTGCTCTAGTAGTTGCTGATTTGAATGGTTCCCCTTGCCACTCATGACTGTAAGGCTTCCCTTGCCACAGTACAAGGACATAACGGGGTCAGTCCAACAAGTGATTTCTGATTACATTAATCCCAGTGTTAACAGGAAGTAAAACATCAGTGCACTAAAAATAAATCTCTTTTGTTCCTTCCGGCTTCAATTCCATAGTGGAAATGGAAGACCAACTGAAAAGGCCTAAAGTAAAAATACTGCTTTTTACGTAAATTTGGTTTACTGTAGCATTAATAAGACTTGAACTGGTGCGCTGGGAGTAGATATGGGATATTTGTATTTGTATCCCTGGGGATATGAATATCAGCATCGCAGATGTCTGGAAAGTCGAATCCCTCCCCCCACAAACCGGCATGTCCAATTACCAGTTGCCGCTTGAAGCTAGCATCATTCTCGTGCCAATCATGGAAGTAGCCAGGCTGATACTTTTCTACCTCACCACACAGCCAACCAGTTTAGCGAGGAAGCAGGATGACAAGACTCCCAACTGTTGACTAGTCAGCTGTACGGGGTGGCGGGGAAATGCTGACCAGGCTGCTTCCATGATTGGTGTGATAAGAATGACAATGGCCACATGTGCTGCACGGCAACCAGTAATTGGACCCTCCTATTGGGAGGGGGGGAGTGAATGGACTTCCCAGCACTTGTGGTGCCAATATTCATAGTCGTATGCACAGGGATACAAATACATGTACGCATATCCTGTGTCTAGCTTGGAGTGGAACTCATTTTCCAATCTGATAGCCACTTCTTAAATTGAAACATTGCAGCAAGTTATTGTAGCAGGTATTTTAGTTTAACTGAGTGACATTATTGGCAGAACATTTGCTTAGAGACTACTCAGTCAAATTATCCTTACAGCTTGTCTTGGTTTTCTTTGCTTCTCATGAATCCACCAGCATAATGTCTCTTAGTATACAACTACTGAAAAAGGCCATCAACTGTAGCTGTACAGTATTTGTTCTAAATTAACATATATGTAGCTGAATTTGACACATCTGTTTGCTGTATTGATACATGCATTGGAATCACTTAATGTGGGATTAACCTGAATTACTATTTAAAAAGTAGATTTGGCAAATGAGCAATCTAATGCTATGCAAGGCTGATTTTTCTAGTGTAAACTTATTTATTTCCTAGGTGCATGTAGTTTTAATTCATATTAAAATGTGCCACTGTTTAGAACTATATTAATGTTTTGTCAATCTGTCTCTGTTAACATAAGTGTAGACAGGGTGTTATGAGTGTAGCTGTCCTGAACTTTTAAATCTTAAAAGGAATATTAAAGCTACAAACTGTTTTGGAAATAAGTATACATTTTCAGTTTTCTTCTTCTAGAATTCCCTGGGTCTGTTATGCTATTAGTCTTCCAGAAGTGACTCACATTTTCACTGCTGGCTCTCAGCCAACCTGCAGATAAAAGTCCTCCAGCTGGCTATCCATCTTGCTGTACACTTCAGCAAGGGAACTGCAGTGAAGCATTGCTTTTGGCAGTACAGAGCAGTTCCCTAAGCACAGTTATATATAAATATTTCCCACAATTTCTGTTAAGGTTAACAAACAATAGCACACGCAAGTAATAGTTCTTGTTAAATCATCATATGTAAAAGGAAAAGAAAACATATTTCTATCATATTCAAACTTATTTCAATCTTTGGAACTATTAATATTGACGTAATGAAATTTTTTTATTGGTCTTGCAGGGTGCTTTGAAATTTATATGTAAGAGAACTTAGACTAATATTCTTTCATATACTCAAACAGAAGAATCTGTTCATGTGCCTTCAACTACTTGTAAACCTCTTTTTAAAGTTACATATTATTGGAATAATTTTTTCTCTAATAACTGAAAGCTGAGTTTTTCCTCATTGTGCTGTAATCACATTGGAAAAAAATTCTTTAAAAAGGGGCACACTGTTAGCAGAAATACACTAGCACTGTGGCTGTAAGCCAAGACAGTAATTGAAGGTCATGGATTATTTGCTAAGTGTAGTTCTGTGTGCTGTTTTGGTCTATAGGAGAACTGGCATTGCCAAGAAACAAAGAGAGCTCTGTTCACATTTTTTGAAGGTTGTAGTATGGATTGCTTGACAGTTAATGCCTTACTGTGAGATGAAGCAAATGGTAGCTTAATGAAATCATATACTGTAGTGAAGTTCTATAATTGTAAATGAAGCTTGTCAAGTGTGAAAGTTTGTATACCTCAGTACACTATACTCCTAATGTCAGAAATAAACCAGTTATATGCACTGTACAATTTCATTTTGCAGTTAAATAACTTTTTATTTTTTGCTTGCTTGTATTTTCTTCCCAAAGTCAAATTTCGAAAAACTATAAAATGGTGTAGATTACTGGAATAGAGCTTCAACGGAACTACATGTTTAGGTAGCTAACACTGACAGATTTGAAAGAGTAAAGCCAATAATAATTACACATTGGCAAGTTGATTCCAACTTGCAGGGAGCCTTTCCACAGTTTTCGATTTATAGAAAGTGGTTTACCGGTTGTTTCTTGTGGAGCTGCTCTGGAATAGAGTGTCTTGCCCAAGACTACACAGGCTTGCTTTTCTTCAAGGCACAGTAAAGAATCAAACATCTGATCCCAGGTGCTCCATCTTGGTAAGCCATCCATCTAGGTAGCTTTGTATTTCCATCATTATAACTCTAATGTTGTGTTGGTTCTAGTCTTCACATTAAAGTGAAAAAAAAAAAGAGTTGTGTGAGATGGTAAAGGGTATTACATCATACTTTAATTAGAGATGCCATAATTTGCTGCTTGCCTTTGTTTTTGTTTTTAAATAAATACGTCCTTGAAAATGAAAATCAGCACACTAGCATTAAAAGTTTTGGCCTAGTTGTATTAGTTCTCTACCCTTCGTAAGACTTCATAAATTGTACTCCACATTTATACTGTAGTCAGAGGTGCTCTACATTTCTCCCTTCAACAACACTGGGGTTAGGGGGCTCCAGCCCCCAGTGTAGTTCATAATCCATGTGCCCCCCAAAATATAACTGTAAAGCATAAGCAGCTGACACTGACACACATGCACGCACACACACATGCACAGAGAGAGAGAGAATAAATGAGTTTACTGTACTAACTGTACAGCATGTCCCAGCACCCTCCCCAGCTGCCCTGTGGAGCTGCCACACCAGGAGATGGGGGTAGCTGGACTGCCACTAGGGGCTGCCTCTCTGCCAACAACAGGGCGTTGGTAAGTCTGAGACCCACCTTTCTCAGGCCACTTCCTGGAGTTGAATAGCAACACAGTACAGTGGTGCCTTGATTTACAAACTTAATCTGTAATGGAATGGTGTTTGTAAATCAAAACGTTCATAAATCAAAGCAGCATTTCCCATAGGAGTGCACTGAAACCCGATTAATCCGTTCCGGCTGTTTTTTTTTCCTTATGTCAAGGCGCAGTTTGTAAGTCAAAGCATTCATTACCATAGGAACTAATGCAAAACTGGTTAATCTGTCCTTTACCACTAGGGAGAGAATATTTTTTAAACCTAAAATGACTTAAGTTAAAAAAAAGGGCAGGAAAGGAGGGAGACAGGGAGAGAGAAGACAACGGGGGAGGGAGAGAATTTGGAGTCTAAAACACATGCTAAACCAACACATTTTAAACCAAGCCAGGACAGAACCTTGCAAAAAGTTTTCTGATTTGCAAGGGAAGCATGCATGAACCATAGCAAAAACAAATGGAGCAGATCAGAAATGCAAAGAGAATGAAGCAGAAAAGCAAGGGAGGCATGCATGAACCATTGCAAAAACAAACGGAGCAGATCAGAAATGCATAGAGAATGAAGCAAAAATGCAAGGGAAGCATACATGAACCATTGCAAAAACAAACAGAGCAGATTAGAAATGCAAAGAGAACAAAGCAAAAAGCATGCAAGACACATCAAAAATGGGGGGGGCTAAAAGCAGCCAAACCCCCCAAGACCCATCGGAAATGGGGGGGGGACAAACAAACAAATTCCCCAAGACCCATCAGAGAAATGGGGAAAAAAACACTCCAAAAAGGAACCAACCCCCCCCATCGGAAATGCGGGGAACCAAAAAACAAACAGCTCCCAAGACACATCACAGCACGGAAACATAACCCCCCCAGCCGAAAATCACACTGCAAAAATACCCAGAACAGTTTTTAAAAAATATTTTATTTATTTATTTATTTATTTATTTATTTATTTATTTATTTATTTATTTATTTATTTATTTATTTGATTTAGACCCCGCCCACCTGGTCTAAAAGACCACTCTAGGTGGCTATAAAGCAGCACCTTACCTTAGCAAGCAGCCTCCTCAGATCGCACACTCTCTAACTGCCGGGGTGAAAGAGCTACAAAGAAGCAGCCTCGTAGCTACCTACAGTTAGCTATTTAAATATCCCACCCATTTCTCCTGCCTTTTTTTTCTGTTCGTAAGTCAAAGCTCCGTTTGCAAGTCAAAGCAAAATTATGTGAAAGGAGCTATTCGTAACTCAAAATGTTCGCAAGTCAAAGCGTTCGTAAGTCAAGGCACCACTGTATTGAATATTTATTTACACACTGCATAAATTTGTGCAGTTCAAGGGAGGAGTGTACTTCTCCAAGTTTAGAATTATCCCATCCTCATTCTCCACTTGCTGTGCATACTAGTTTTTGCTGCAGACGGTACAAATATAATGCTTCCCATTCCAATGAATGGCTAGGAGACTGAGGGTAGCATGCTTCTCATGCACAATTGGGCACTGTACTTACATTCATCATATTTTTGTCAGTGTGGGTGTTAAAAGTACTTAGCCTACGCCATCAGCTGTGCTGGCCAGATTTTCTGGGAGTTATAGTCCAAGAACACCTGGGTTACTCAAGGTTGGGAACCATTGTTCTAGAAGACAGCTGTTTACTTGAAATGTTGAAGTACTCATTGCTGTAACTTTTGATCAGTTAGTTTGGTCTGCGTATGTAGATTATTCTTGCACAATCTGCAAGATCCCTTAAATTGCTCTTGGTTACAAGTCAGGCAGTGCTGTTAAAAGAGGAACAAGAAAAGCATGTGGATAATGTGGGACTCTTCATTTTTCTTTGTATCTTGGTATACAGAATGTGCCATGAGCTGTAAAGCAAATTCAGGGTGCCCTGTAGCAAACAGTGACAACATTGTTTTGAGGCTGTAGATAGGAGAGTGTGGCTAAAACATCCTGGAATTCCCTGTGTAAAATTTGGGTGGTTGATTCAGAGAAACACATGACTCAATAGCTCTAATCATATAAACAAGTCCCATGAGTTCTAAACAAAACCTATATATTTAGTAGAACTACTATTACAGCAGCTACTAATATTCTGTGACTGAATGCTATTAATAAAGCTGTCTGGATATGCAAACTATGCCTGCTCTCCAGTCATCTTGATGATTTGTGGTTTAACACATGTTTGCTTTGGCAATATGGAGAAGTCGGACTTCGGAGCAGGCATTTTTGTATGGCAATGAAACTCCATTACAAAACTAATTCTGATAGTTTTAAAACTATGCAATAGCAGTCTAGTTTAGAAGCTTTTAAGAAGGAAACAAATCATAAATGCATCATAAAAGCAATCAGATTTTTCCTTTATAATTCTTTAATCCTTTACACATGGATGAACCCTGTTAGATTGGTCAGTGTTGTTGCCCCCCCACCCTTTTTAAAGATGGAATAGGTTTATTATTTTTTGTAATGATCCCTGAGGATTGCTCTAAAAATTACAGTTGGCTGACATGAGCTTTGCAGAGAAATTTTGGGTACAGCTTCTACCATCCTGAGACATGACTTGCTTGTTTACATTTTTTGAAACAAAACTTTTGTGGATAATTTGGTTCACTCTTACAGTCATGCTAGACATTTTCTTGTAGCAGAATTAAAGTACATCACTTGCAAACTGCTGTGCTTAGTTGTGATTATTTTGCTGCATATAGGCTTCAGTGGTCTGTGACTAGTCACCTTCAACAGTGTTTTATACAGAGTATGGTTAAGATGTTGGTGTTCCTGTATTGTAGCATTGAACTGAGAATGTAGAGCTCTGCAGAGAGATTGTGGCTGAGCTTGGAACTTATGTATTATCATTTAACCACTATGCTATGCTGTCCATTTTGAGGATGGGTCCTGATGTAGTCCTTCACATGAATTCACAAAAATCCTTGGAATTTATTTCCATGCTTGTAAATACTTACAGTTTGTAACATTGAGGGAAGCATATGAGAAAGTTTACTTATCCCTGTGTTTGCATACATTTCACAATAAATCTCTTCATCTATTCCTAATTGATATGAATGAGAAAAGCATATCAAATGAGTTATTCCCTCTGTTCTACAATGCAGATGTTGTCATGCTTATTTGAGGAATGCTAAGTACTGGGTTTAATTTTGGCATATGAAATACATTGACTAATGACATCATGTATTCTTCAGTTTGAAAATTTTCAAAGCATATCTGATAAAACAAAGTTTACATTTCCTTTCCATCTTACTTAAATGGCAGATTTCTAAAAGTTTTCTTTACCACAGAAATTGCTAATACTTCTGGTTGTGGGAAGAATGTTCAGACCCAATGTCTTTTAAAGGTTTTAGTTCTAAACTGGACTCCATATGGGAATACTCATTTGACTTCTTTAACTCCAGTTTACATAGCTAAACTGGAGTTAATCTCTTCTTATTAAGGCACAAAGCAATTCATATCTGACTTTCCTGAGACGTACTGTGTTCAAGAGAAAATTAGCTCCTTCTGTCTGGGGTTCAATAAACTGTGGTATTCCACATCAATCTCAAATTGCATTTCAATATGTTCACTTTATATGAAACATTTTATTTACCTTTCCATGATTTTCACATCAGTTACTCTTCCAAGTGCCAAGTACCGTATTTTTCGCTCCATAAGACACACCTTTCCATAAGACGCACCAATTTTTTAGGAGAAGAAAACAGGAAAATATAATGTTTTCTTCGCTCCATAAGACGCACAGACTTTCCACACACACCCCCGTTTTGTGGGGGAAAAGCGCATCTTATGGTGTGAAAAATACGGTACTTTCTTTGGAAAAGCAAATTATTTCTGGATCTTTTATCCCAGTGTTGCAATGACCCAGACAGAAGGAGCTAATTTTAACACATTAGAATGTCAAGAATTTAAGAAAGTTCTTAAAATTCACTGCCCTTCATTGTTCACTATGTTTGACTTCTAGCATACTATGAACGCTCTCACTGTGGAGGCATTTTATTTCTACATGATCAGTTCTTCACTTAAGAGGACAAAGTCTAAAATGCAGTACGTTCTTTTGAGTGATCCATCCTTTTAAAAAAATGAATCTATCCTCAACTCTAAGAATGTGTCTGCCAATTTCTTCTAAGTCAGCTTGCTATCTAAGCAGATACTTTGGTAATTGTACGATCCATGAGAACATTTTCTTTGGATGCCCCTGAGAATGATCAAGTACCATATTTTTCTGTGTATAAAATGACACTTTTCCCTAGAATAATTAGAGGAAAATTGAGGGTAATTTTATACACGGTAATAAATAATGCTTTCCTCCTCCACTTTTTGCAAAGAAAGTGGAGGGGAAAAGCAATTTCCTCGCAAGAAAGTGGAGGGGGAAAGCAGTAATTGCTTTCATCCACCACGTTCTTGCCAGGAAAGTGCTTTTCCCCTCAACTTTCTTTGTAAGAAGCTGCTTTCCCCCTTGCAAAAAGTGGTCGGGGAAAGCAGCTTTTTGCAAAGAAAATAGATGAGGAAAGCACTTTCCTTGCAACAATTCCTTCTTTCTCCCTCCACTTCCTTGAGAGGAAAGTGCTTTTCCCCTCCACTTCTTTTGCAAAAAGCTGCTTTCCCTCTCGCAAAAAGTGGAGGGGAAAGCAGCTTTTTGCAAAGAAAGTGTGTGTGGGGGGAAGCAGAAGTCAAAGCACTTTGATCCCTGCTTTTCCCCCTCCACTTTCTTGCAAAGAAAATAATTTTGGGTTAGAAAAGTGGGGGATGTCTTATAGATGGGGTGTCTTATACACGGAAAAATATGGTAAGTGTCTATAAGTATCTCCTGTTTTCCCATACCTCTTAGTGGTTACATATTTATATATTTATCCAGCCAGGATGCAAATGAATTCTACAGAAGTACCTCTTACTTTTCCTATATATTAATTACTTGTCAGTGTATTTTTTATATACAGGGCAATATTCCAACCAGTGTTCTTTTGCCTTTTGCTTTTGAGCAGCCTGTATCTTCCCAGCGGTGGTTCATATGATATGTTTTCACTGTGTCTTAATTATCCTGGTTAGTCCATAGTTCTTCCTATGTGCCAGAATAGTTAGTGAGTCCTATTTATTTCCCTGATCCTATTCTATGTTTTGTATACCAAAACCATAAAAAGAGCAAATGTACTATGAGCCAATAACAGTCAGCTCAAAATGGGTATGTCTTTACATCCCTGGTTATAAAAATGAGACTAGTAATTGGATATTCTTCATTTAAAAAAAGCTGTAACCTGATACTCTTGTTTTTAAATGTGCAGTTAAAATATTTAGCAGCTTAAACATGTTCTCTTGATTATGTGGCTTCTGGAGCTTTAGAAACATTTGTTTCTAAATGTTAGGGGACATGTACTTCGAAGCTATGTAGTATCAGAATACAGTACTGATAAGCTTATACAAAATCTGTCCGGTAGACTTCATGTTTTGTGTTCTTTGGGTGAGAGAAGGCCCTGCAGCCTTGTACAAAAAGCTTGGGTATATTATACTGATGTTTTGCAATTCAGCATTCTTTTTTATACTCTTCACTTGGTACATGATTAAGTTTTATTGTAGACCAGGGGTCTCAAACGTGCGGCCTGGGGTCCATTTGCGGCTCACCAGATGATAGTTTGTGGCCCCTGCCTTGCCTGCCCCCCTGAAGCACCCACGCGCCCTCTGCTGTCAAGAGTTAAAAAAAGCCTTGCCTTGCTTGCCGGCTCTCTCCCAAGATAGCGCCTCTTCCACCCTCCATCCAGAACTGTAGCCAGCCAGCCTGCCTCTCTGCCGGCTGGCAAGTTGCAGTTCCAGATGGAGGGTGCAAGAGGCTCTGTCTTGGGGAAGAGCCGGTGAGCGAAGCAACACTGATGGCTTTTTTCCCCGAGTGCCCGAGCTGCCACCGAGCGATGCCTGAGAGCAGAGCTCACTCCAAGCCCGTCCTCAAAGAGCGCCTCCAACAGCGCCGGCAACAACAGCTACTGCCGCCACCTCTTCCAGGGAAGCAGCTCTCTGGCTCTCTTTCTCTCTCGGCACCACCAGCCCGGCCAGCGGCCTCCTTAGCATCCGGCGGTGCTTCCTCCTCCTCCTCCTCCTCCTCCTCCTCCTCCTCCTCCTCCTCTTCAGCCACTTTGGCTCTGGAGGCTGCCTGGGCTCGCCTCACGAAGTTTGCTCCCCTGTCATGGTGGGGGTAGCTGCTGCTGCTAGGTGTGCCATTTTTTGAGGGTGGCCTTCAGAGGAAGGTTGCCGGGCCTGCATATGTGTGTGTGTGCGTGTGTTCATGCACCTGTGGGGGGCCCCACCCGTTCTGTTTAATTTCACAGGTACTGATGGGGACTTTTCTCCTTTGGCAAGGTAATTCTGTGAGGGTTTTTTTTTTTTTTTTTATGTCATGCCCTCCCCCCCCCCCCGAGCTAGGCAGTCACTGGCGCTCCCTCCCTTCTCCGCTTCTTTGTCCTGCTGCTGCTGCTGCTGCTGTTGGTGGTAGTGAAGAAGGAACCGGAGGGGCTGGTGGCCAGTGATGAGGGTTCATGCACCCCTCCTCCTTCTCCTCTTGAGAGCCCCAGCTGGGCTAAGGAAACTCCTGGGTGGCTTCCTCAGGCTCTTGTTCCGCTTTGCGGAAAATCTGATGTGGCCCAGACTCTGACTCCAGCGGCCCCCAGGTAAATTGAGTTTGAGACCCCTGTTGTAGACACTGTTGTTAAATTAGATTGTATAATTTAAGACATGAACCCCACTCACTACACTGAGTAATTTATGTTTTCATCCTTGGTTCTCCATTGCCTTCTGTTCCCAACTATGAACTGTGTTAAACCAATACATGGTTGGCTTATTTCCAGTTGTAATTAGACTAGCTGTGTATTGTCCTGTCGAATTTTTGGAATTGTATCCTGGTGTCCCAGGAAAGGAACCCAGAGTATCCAAATCAGTTTCCACTGCAATTTGGCTGTATCTTCATAGGACAATTGTTCGTAATGGGACTTTGAAGAGTTAACTGATCCCACAGTTCAGAGAACAGTGTCTTTATAGGAGTTTTGGGATTAAGAATGTACATTTGTTGTTTGGGAAGGAGAAGAATAGGGCAACATTTTCATCATATAAGTGGATACTTTCCCTCCAGGGCTACAACCAGTACATATTTACCTTAAAACAAGTCTCATTGAAATTGGGGGAACCTCTTTCTGAGTATACATGTATAGGATCATGTGTAAGTATTTCAAGAAACTTGATACCTGAGTTCTGTACAGGGATATTCAGCTTGAGCATCAGTCTCTCCTTTAGTCTGGCTTTGTCTGTAGTTAAAATTATGACCATGCTCTCTGGCCAGCCCAGCCAAATGAGTAATCAGCAATGTGACTCATGCTGGAAGTGACTCCATCACCACCTGTGACGGGGGATTAGTTACAGTTCACAGAGCACCGCCTCTTCCCTTCTTTCAACATGTGGTAAGCAGAGGGATAGCTTCTCTTTTTGGTGTCAGTTCTGCCCTAAGTACACAATGTGTATGGAGAGGAAAAACATTGTTCCAGACATTTTCTCTCCTGTGGATTACTAAGTGATGGCTTCTTTGTAGTTTGAAGACTGCTTTGTTATGTAAGCGGCCTTGGCAGAAGTTATCATGACCTAGATCTGGGAACTGGGTAAGTGCTTCAGTTGCAGGATTTCTTAGTTGTTAGCACATACATTTGCTGATGACAAAGAGAGTTGTAATCTGCTCAGTTAGCCTGGTTGGGGCGGGGGAGGTTATCATTTGTGTAATTGCTAGGTTTAAAACTAGACTTTAGGTATATTTTCCTCTGCATACAAATTTTGGAGTTATTTTTGACTTTTAAGTGCTGTTGATTGAAAACTATATTGAAGGTTTTATGCACATTATAGATTTAGAGGAAAACTTACGATCTGTTACTTCCTGACATAACATGTGAAATGTTCTTTAAAATGGAAGAGCACTTGCAAGTAAAATAAGGTTTATTTTGTAACTCTGTGTTAGGATTTGTTTCTCATTCTTGCTATGAAAGAATTCCGTAATCAGTGCAGGAGCATGTGTTTAATTGTCATAATCATGTCGACTAAGGATTTAAAGTACTGTAGAACATAACTATGCCAAAGCTCCTCATTGCTGAATTTTGTTTCACAATGTGTTTTTAAACTTCTAATTGTTTTGTCATTTATGGTAACAAAAGTAAGGCATTTGCTGAGATATAATATCTAAATCATGTTTTCCAGGTTTGTAATGTTTTTACATTGGACTTTACCTAGTATGAATATATACAGAGCTGATAGAAACCTGTGTTAAATACTTAAAACTGTTCCAAGATTTACAGAATGTGTCAGAAAATAAGTGGTGAAACATTCTAAGAATATTTCTGAAAAGACTGAATATGCAGTTCAGATTAAAACAATGTGTTCTCCATTAGAGTAAACCTATTTTCTCTCATAAACAGGAACTCAAATGGTGTACTGTTGGCAGTCTCTTTTTCCCTTTCCCCACCATTATATACACACATATGTGTGTTGGGGGAGGGACTAAGTAGCTGAACTCTGTTAAGAGCTTGGTAATTGAAAAATAAAGCCTTTCAGGAAAGAATCATCTGCTCTGTTTTTTCTCATGTGAATGGAATTTACTGCTGCATGGAGATCCAAACAAGACACAGTTGTTCTGAGATTGCCTAACTATAAACAGGAGGCCATAACAGTAATGGAGATGTCTTTATTCTATTTGCATTTTTATCCAAATTTATAATTTATGTACTATTTGTGTGTGTGTGTGTGTGTGTGTGTGTGTGTGTGTGTGTTTGACCGTAGCAAGATGTTTCTAAGTTGTTCTATTACTGTGATTTAACATGGCAATTCACAGCATTGGTCCTGAATTGGACTTTATGGTAGCGTCCTAAGCAGAATCTAGTGTTCAAAATAATGGATGTTGGTTCATGAAAGCTGTCGCTATTTGAACTATGAGAAGTAGCCATACTTAAATATCTTCAGAGAGAGAGAGAGAGAAATGAAGAATTTAAACTTAACAGAAGCCTTTATTATTAAGGAAGATCATACATATGGGGGGCATTGAAAGGAGTTTGTTGCATTTAGTGAAGAGAGAGGTCACATAGTGCCTGCTTTTAACATCTGCTTTCTCATGTAGCCAATAATTCTGTTCATAAATTGAAAACATTTGTATACACTGAAGGACATACTGTAAAATCAGTGCTACGAAAAACATAACGTTGTTCTGATGTATTCAAATTGTTTTGTAAGCACTGGTTGCTTTAGAAAGAAAGTTGCAAGTGTATTTGATTTACAGTACTTCTGTTTTTAAACCTATACATAAGCCAATCTATAGATTCTTTATTCAAATTGTCTTTTTTAGCTGTCCAGTTCATTGGTAATCTGTGCTTGTAGTTTCTTCTTAAGGGCAGCTTTTGAACAGACATTTTGGAAACTTGAGAAATAAAATTCAAGATTTCAGTAATCATTTTCCTAATTATGTGATTTAGCCAGAATTACTAGTTGTTTAACATTGCTCTCAGAACCCTTTTTCTCAGAGAGAGAGACTAGATATGAGAATTCATACTTCTTTGTGGTCTCTGTGAATGCACATGAATGGGGTAAACTGTGCCTGCACAGGATTCTTCAGAATATTCTAGAGCTAAAATAACAAGTGAAACGTCTCCCTGTACCATGCATGCTCCGCCCACCTGTACTTCCTTTTTGCTGCCCTTTGACCTTCTCAGAGAGATGGGATATGAGAATTCATACATCTACAGGATGTATTTTTCATTAGAAGATCAGAAAAATCAAAATACCTGATTAGCATGCATAATAAAAATAAATTGAGTTGGTTGCCTCTAACCATGTTGGGCTTAGAGGAGGCCCACTGAAAACAGTGGAACAGTTTAGACTTGAAAAAATGAAGGCCGTTTATTACAGTGAGTCTACTCTAAGCTTAACTAAGTTTGCATTCAGCCCAGTACATTTATTTGAATTTGAATTTATTGCTTGCTTGTTAAACTCTTGCTTCCTACAAATTTCTCTGTCTGATGAAGTTGGCAGCCCACACAGGCCTATTCCAAATAAAGTGTGTTCATCTTTAAAATACAATAAAATTCTTTTGTTTCAGCGCTTGCTACAGCTCTTTGTAACTTTATTTTTCTAAGAATATCTATTTAGAAATCTAATGAACAAACAGTTTTAAAAGTGTAGCAAACAACAAGAATTCAATAAGAAACTTAAAACAAATATTATTTAAAAAAAATAACTCTGGTGCATAAATACAAATATGAGAAACTGTCACTCACCTCTTACTTGGAAAAATTGTCCATTTCCAAAATTTGCTGAGCATCTTTCATGTCGTGAAAACAGTACAGCTTTATGAAAGTCTTGAAATGTCAGTTTATATGAGAGGAAAATCTTACTCAAATTCTAAGGGCAGGAGTGAATGCTGTTGTTGGAAGAGAAATGGACAGGTGAAGGACTTTTAAGCTATGAGACAATGGGTCACACAGTGTTATTATCTGAAACAAAGGATATAAGTGGTTGGTACTGGAGGCACCTAACATTTTGAACGCTGCTTTGAATTAACTAGCCTGATCTTAGCTACAAATCTCTAGTTATTCTTTAATTGCTGCTCAGGCTTTCCATTAACAAAATGCTTTAAGAAGATTGCCAAGTTATTTCAGGCAAAATAAGGCAAGTACACCATATAAGGCAAATACCTTAGGAATAAAGTCAGCCTAAGGCAGATGAGTTCAGTATGCACTTAGTATGTACTTAAGTAAGATAAAATAGTGGTAGTACAGACATTGTAAACAAAGTGTAGCAATCTTATTTATCAGCCTGTGTCCTGAGATTATTTCCAATGAGAACTAGTGTTAACTGCCTAGAAGTTTTCATATTGTTCCAAGGGGATGAAGGATGTTAGTTTTGGGAACACACAATTGAAAAGTCCTTGACCAATTTGTATTTAGTAGTAGAATCAAACTATATGCAAAGTGTGACAAGTTCATCTTCTCTCAGCCTCTTTCATTTATATATCTGAACATCCTCTTTTTGAAATAATTAAACTGATGTTTATGAAGGTTTTTGGTTATTTTTATTTTATGAATTTATAGAATTTTATGCTATTTTTCAATTAAAAGACCTGAAAATAGCTTACATCCAATAAAACATATAGCTTAAAAATTATAAACCAGTGAAATCCTTTACAAAAAGGTAGATTGGTTTAGGTATCTGACTGCGGAGCCAGAGGTTGGGAGTTCATTTCCCCACAGTGTATCTCCTGTGGCCTAGAGCAAGCTACAGAGTTCTAAAATGCCCCCAGAAGACATCAGTGTTAAACCACTTCTGATTATTCCCTACTTGGATAATCCTGAGAAAAGTCATCGAAAGTCAGAATTGACTTGATGGCACATAATTATTATCAGAGGTTGCTATGTTTTGGTTACTGATTTGTTAAAAAACTGAGGTAGCTGGTTAACAATAAGGAAACACCTAGATAAACACCTAAGTCTCTAATCTGTAGGCATGGGTTTTTGGATTATTATTATTTTTGGACTACAGATCCCATAATTCTCCATTCTGGGAGTTCCATCTGACATGCAGACACTTTAAGACTCACCTGAGAGAAAAGTCTAAGCTAGAAGACTTCGTGTTGAAAGAAAGATTGCCTCACTGATAGCTGGGACCTTCTCTTCTGAACAGTAAGCTAGGCAGAGTTAGACCTAGCTATGCCACAAGGCCTTCCAGTGTAGGCCTTTCTCCCAGGTGAGCCACATTTAGATGTCATGGTGGTGCTGCGGGTTAAACCGCAGAAGCCTTTGTGCTCTAAGGTCAGAAGACCATCAGTTGTAAGATTGAATCCACGCAACGGAGTGAGTGCCCGTTGCTTTGTCCCAGCTCCTGCCGACTTAGCAGTTTGAAAGCATGTAAAAATTCAAGTAGATAAATAGGTACCACCTCGGTGGGAAGGTAACAGCATTCTGTGTCTAGTCCCACTGGCCACATGACCACGGAAACTGTCTTTGGACAAACACTGGCTCTACAGCTTGGAAATGGGGATGAGCACCGCCCCTTATAGTTGGACACGACTGGACATTTGTCAAGGGGAACCTTTACCTTTTCCTTCTGAGCCATAGTGTGACACTCATTACACTTATAATTCATTACACATATAACCCCTCTCAGCCAAATATGCGGATCAGACTGGCCTGTAATGGTAATTATGGTGGAAATTAGAGATCTTTGTTTGAGATGTTAAGAATAGAAGCTATTAAAATACTGGGGGAAGGCATATTTATTGTTGCAGGGTTTTTTTAATGGCTAGGGACATTTGTAATAGGCTTCAGTAGTTGTGTGATGTTCATTCTTCTTTGTGGTCTCTGTTAATACACACAAAAGGGTTATTTTGCACCTGCACAGGAACTCTCGGAAGTTTCTAGAGCTTAAAGACATGTGATTAGTGGGACGTTCCCCTGTGGAGCGCATGCTCTGCCTGCCTGAAGTCCCCTCAGTTCCTTTTAGCCGCCGCTTAGGTCAGACCTATCTTGACAACTAGAGCAACTTTTATTTATTTATTTATTTATTTTTATTTACTACATACAAAGACATACACTCATAAAGAAAGAAAAAAACAAGACAGAATAATACTAACAAAATCAGAAACCAAAAAACAAACAAACAAACAAAACAAAAAAAACCCACATGTATTGGCGGGGGGGGCATTCCATACAAAATTTCCATTCTTAAGAATCTGGCTGCATCAACCTAATTATTCTATAGACATTCCAAATGTGATCCATCCTAAAAAATCGTACTAAATTCTAACAGTTATTTCTCTTGCATCCTTGGCTTCCCATCATTCCTCAGAATATCCCTAGTAACATCATAAAAAGCAAAAACAGGAAAAGAAAGAAAAATTTGAATTAGAATCCATACAAGTGTGTATTCCACACAAGGTTTCATATAGTATCAATGTTTCAGAGGGTAGGTATGCTCAAATATCTTGCCTTCCAAGTTTCAACATATTACACTTCATTTCTGTAAAATATATGCCTTAAAGTCATCAATTTCTAATATTATATTCATCATAAACAGAGTCACAAGTTATATTTATCCAGCTTAATAATCTGCCATGTTCTATTATCCAGATCTCTCATAACATTATTAATCTATAGTTGATTTAGGTCTTAAAGTGTACCTTAAAAATCCTCGATTTCTAATATTATATTCAACATACATGTACCAGATCACACCATTGATAATTCTTAATCATCATTTATCTCCAAATATAATCAGAATCGTTTACTGTTATCAATTATCCCTTTTCCCTAGTTTTATAATGCCATCTGTGGAACCCAGTTAAGCTATTTTGTCTCTGATTTGGATTATTTGGATTGTTCCCAAACATCATAGCTTGCCATTGAAGCCAAGGAGTGCGTAATTTGCAATCATCCCATCTCCCCTTGTGCTTTTTTTAATTTTTCTGATTTCCACATTCACCCACCAAATCAGGACACATTTCATTTCCATTCCTCTGGTCCACCTCCTCACAATGTATCTCAGTTTTCTTAACCTGCTTTTTAATGCTTTTGCACTGCTTTCCACAAACCAACAAGTTATCTCCTTCCTGTGCTTCCGAAGGGAGCTGGTCTGCTTCTGCTCCAGCGCTCTGTTCCTGCGGGGATTCCCATTTCTGCGTTCTTTTCCCCGAATCCAAAAGAACAATGTGAAGTTCCGCAAACTGTTCTTGAATGCATTTCATAATATTCACTTTTGTATTCTGAATAGCGTCCAAAATCTGCCCAGTGATATCCATCCTTAATAAAAGGCAAGTGAACAAAATGCTTTCCAATCCCTAATTTCAAGAAATACACCTCACTTGGAGAGATACAGCTTGCTGTTTGTTTACTTCTCCCAGCCGAAAGTCATAAAGTACTTAAAGGTTGTAAACGTCAGTTCCTCAACAAAGCTGATGATTTATGCTGTCTCAGAATCCAGCTTTCTCCAGCTTCGATTTAAAGGTTCATTAGAGTTACTGTGAGTGTGTTCCCATCGAGGACAGGAAATAAATAACAAAAATCACTGTCCTTGATCGCTCCAGCTCCTCTTTTCAGCATGTGAGACATGCTTTCCAGAATATTAATATTCGAAAGGCAGCTGGACCAGATGGAATCATGGGACGAGTTGTTAGGGGCTGTGCTGCAGAATTAGCTGGAGTTTTTACGGATATTTTCAATCTATCCTTGTTGCAGTGTTCTGTCCCCACTTGCCTGAAGACATCTATTATAGTGCCAGTCCCGAAGCAGTCAGCTGTGGTATCTCCCAATGATTATAGACCAGTAGCTTTAACATCTGTTATTATGAAATGTTTTGAGAGATTGGTGCTGGATTACATTAAGGCTAGTCTTCCACCTTCTTTGGATCCATGGCAATTTGCATACAGGAGAAATAGATCTACTGATGATGCTGTGTCCATCATACTCCATACTGTATTGAGCCACTTAGAACAACAGAGAACTTATGCGAGGCTGTTGTTTGTGGATTATAGCTCTGCTTTTAACACCATTCTACCAAATAGGTTGTTTTTAAAAATGATCAATCTGGGATTACCTCAGGAGATCTGCATGTGGATAAAGGATTTTCTGACAGATAGGTCACAGTCAGTAAGGATGGGATCCCACCATTCTTCTACCCTGGTACTAAGTACAGGAGCTGCCCAGGGCTGCGTGCTAAGTCCCTTCCTCTATTCCCTGTACACACATGATTGCACCCTACTATATAACACCAATGCAATTTTTAAATTTGCGGATGATGCGACAGTGGTGGGACTCATAAATAAGAACAATGAGTCTGCTTATAGAAAGGAAGTACAAAGATTGATACTATGGTGTAAAGAAAATCATCTCACACTTAACATCAAAAAAACTAAAGAACTCATAATTGATTTTAGGAGGAAGAGAAATGTACATTTACCACTGTACATAAACGGTGAGGAAGTGGAGAGAGTTGGTAGTTTTAAATTTCTGGGTACTTACATCTCAGAGGACCTCTCATGGACTATAAATGCCAACATGCTAATAAAGAAGGCACAGAAGAGGCTGTATTTCCTGAGAATGCTCGGCAAGTTAAATTTATCTCAGCATTTACTTCTGTCACACTATCGTAGCACCATTGAGAGTGTCCTAACCTATGGCATTCTGGCATGGTTTGGGACTAGCTCTGTAGCGGACAAAAAAGCTCTACAGAGAACCATTAAAATTGCCCAGAATATCATCGAGCTCCAGCTACCAACTCTGGATGACATCTTCACATCCCGCTGTCTAAGGAAATCACACAGCATCCTGAGAGACTCTTCCCATTCTGCTTATAACTTTTTTGAACTGTTACCGTCTGGCAGAAGATATAGAACAATTAAGACTCGAACCACACGTTTTCTAAATAGTTTTTATCCTAGAGCTATAATGCAATTAATAATGAGCTTAAAGACCACCAGTAGTGAATAATTAGTTGGACTGTGTTACTTGGCCTGAGGTGTAAATGTTTGTATTTTTAGTGGGGGACTTCTAGTGGGTGGGGAGTGTTTGGGGAATGTTATGTGTGTGCATGTGTCTGGTCTCTGGGTGTCTGTGAATTTCGTTGTATGGGTATACTGTGTATATACTTACAATGACAATAAATTATTATTATTATTATTATTATTATTATTATTATTATTATTATTATTATTATTATTATTATTATTATTATTATTATTATTATTATTATTATTATAGTTGAAAGCAGTCTATTTGGGTTTCACGCTTTTTTGCCGCTTCTGATTGCCTTATCTCCTCAGAATCAGTCATTTAAAGTTTATTTGTACAATACTTACAAACGTTGAAACTAATTGACTCTGTTGATGCAGTCCTTCATAAATCCTTGTGCTTCTCCCTCTGCCACGGGGCTTTTACAGCTGGGACGCCATAAAATGGCGTCGACGATGAAATCCTTTGTCTAGAGAAGGAGTGAAATCGTGGGGGTGGATTGCTTTCCTACCCCCCAAAGTCCTCCGCTCTCTTACGACCTAAAAGGGGGCATCTCCTTGCCCCCTTGTGCCCCCCAATTGTTCAGGGGGGCTCTGGATTCTCGACATACAGCAGAAATCTGGAGAGCCTCAGATTCCTTGCTGCTCGCTGTTTGAAGCCCCGCCCCTCTCCACAACTAGAGCAACTTTTGATCGCGATTGCTATTCTTTCCTTCATGCCTTCTCAGGCTTCTCCACCTTATTTGTTTGACGTTTCCCCATGAGTTACTTTTAGTTCTACATTTTCTCCCTATGGCTTCTTTTTGCTTCCTTTGCTTTCATTGCCCCCCTAATTTTTCTCCCTCCCCCATCTTTCTGCCCTTTTTATGCCCCCGTCCCATTTAAGCGGTGCACGTTGTGTGCGAACAAGATTCCGCTTTCAGACAGCCACAACTGCTGTCTTTTTTGCCTCGGGGAGCAACACCAAACTCATTCCTGCCTGGAGTGTAAAAAACTCACTAAACCTGCCCTCAAAACTCCATCTGCAACATCTCCATTCCTTCCTCTGGGAGAAATCCCTTAATCCACCCATCGCCTCAATGGAGCCTACCACACCTCCTATCCCTACACAAGAAGTGCCTAGATCCATATCGAGCCCGACCACTCCATCTCCGAAAACCATGGTGCAGTCCAAGCCCTCTTCGAAACTGATGTCGGCATTGGTGTCGAAACCTTCTTGACTCTTGTCTCAAGATCACTTATCTAAAAAGAAAATAGATAAGGGTGGATTGAAAAAGGCTAAGAAGTCATCCAAGCCTACTCAATTTACTCAACCTCAACCAAACCTCCAGGGAGGCTCCCGATTCTTTCTCGGAGATGGAAGATCCACTCCCGCTACTTCCTGGCCAGGCTCCTGTTTCTGTAGTGAGCCTTTCGCCTAGTCTTGGCCCCATCAGTGGCTGACGTTCTCTCCAGCCCGACCTCAGCCCATTCTAGCCCTGCATCTTCAGGGCAGTCAGTTATAATGCAGTTTTCCAACTCTGAGTCTTCTCCGCATCAGTCTCCTCCTTGCAAACACACACTGAAGACACGTAATCTTTCTCCTGGTTTCCAGGATCCTCCACATTGAGAAATTTACTACCTCCCAGAACCTTCCTGATATTGGGCAGACTACCATGATCCTTATTATACCAACCGGTACCACCATCACAGAGATGATATCGACCTGTATTCTGGATCATCCTATTATGAACCAAAGAGAGCCCAATACGCTTCACGTATCCACCTGAACCTTCTCTGTCTCCAGCCCGACATCGGCGTCAGGCTCATACATTCCAACTGCAACCTTCTGTCTTGGCTCCTCTACATTCCAAGTCGGCCTTCAAATGTACTTCTTCCCACTCAACAGAGCAACCCACCTCTAAACACTCTCACACATCTTCGATACTGGTTTCTTCTTCTCACTCTCACGTGCATACTTCATCTCTTCAGGTCACTACCACTTATAAAAGACCTCACCCCCTCCGCCTGACACCAACAGAGGGTTGTTGGCTCTTCTGCTTACCGGATCCAAAACCTCAACATCTAGACCTTGACATCAGTCACCCTTTTCTGAGTCCACTGTTTCTGAAGCTCACAATCCCCCTTCAGAAATCTCTCAAGAATCACCCTCCAACTCACCTACTCCCGACTCTAATGTTGCGGATAATCACCCTCCTTCATCTTCTGTGGACTTTACATCTTATTCTCAGCTTATACTCCACATGGCCAAATCCCTCAAACCTGAGGTTGAACAGCCTCCACCTCCAAAACAGGACCTAGTATTCAATGATCTCAATCAAGATAAAACCCCACCACTCAGTCTGGCTTTCATACCAGCTATGCTTGTTTTGGTAAAGGAGTCTTGGGATAAACCACTGTCCTTGGCCTTCAGATCTTCAGGTGAGTGGGGAACCATTATAGAACTCATGGTTCCGATACTTCTTTTCTTGTTGTGGAATCAAATCAATCCCGAGCTTGCAAAAAATCACTGGTGGCTTCAACAAGTAGACAGGGCAGAAATTAGACATTTTGGCATGGCGTCTCTACTCTTTAACATCCTTCATCATGAGGGTCGCCAATTATCAGGCTGCTATGGGTGCTACCACAGGCAGTTATGGAACAAGGTCCTCCCAATCTTACAGGCTGCTCCTGAAGACTCCAAGAAAGAGGCTCTTAATGTCTATTTAGAGGCATCCACTCTGGCAAAGCAACAGCAAATACCTGCCCATCACACGGCAGATGCCTCCTCCAAAGCTGTGGCTACTACAGTCATGCTTAGACAGCATGCCTGGCTTCGTTCAACAGGCATCTTGAACGATGCCAGGTCTTGCATAGAAGATCTTCCCTTTGATGGAGCTGGTCTTTTTAATGAAAAGACTTATAAAGTAATGGACAACTTACACAAGATCAGGAAGATAGCCAGATCTTATTCTACACAGTAACCCTTTCGATATCAGCGCCTTCAGTGGCGTTGACCCATCTTCTTCCAACAACCATATCAACAAGAGCATTATCGTCCATACAGAACTCAGGTCCCAGACAGACCTTTACGGGACCCTCCACTTCCACATCTTCCACCTTTCAACCTCAGGCTCAGCGTTGTCAGCCCTTTTATTGCCCTCAAAAAAAGGCCAAACATTATATATGACTCTCTTCAGCCCGAGGTCAACCTCCATTCTTCCTTTCAAACTCGTCTTCATCCTTTCTTCTGCTCTTGGTCATGTATCACAAATGACAATTGGATACTGTCTATCATTCATCATGGCTATCTTCTCAAATTCGAAGAACTTCCACCCATTGGTCATGTCAGACACACTCCATACTCACCAACCCTTCAAGACAAAGTCTTGCTCCTCATTCAGAAGCAAGCCATTACAAAAGTGCCGAACAACAATCTTCACAACAGTTTTTACTTCCGTTACTTTACAG
Organism: Pogona vitticeps; assembly: GCF_051106095.1. Classification (NCBI taxonomy): domain Eukaryota; kingdom Metazoa; phylum Chordata; class Lepidosauria; order Squamata; family Agamidae; genus Pogona; species Pogona vitticeps. Next base: position 97,270,228 of record NC_135785.1, read on the forward strand.
TTTCGAAGCGAGACAGAGGTTTTCGCCCCATCCTCAATCTCAGACACCTCAATGCATACATCCAGCCCAAATGTTTCAGGATGGTTACACTTGATACCGTCATTACTCTCCTTTCACAAGGAGAGTGGTTTGTTGTGATAGACCTCCAAGATACCTACTTTCATATTTCTATTCCACCACAGGTACCTCCACTTCTGCTTCAAAGGCATTGCCTGCCAGTTCTATTCTTTTCCGTTTGGCCTCTCTACCATTCTACGGACTTTCACAAAATGCCTTGCATCAGTATCTCCACCTACACGGCAAAACCATTTTTCCCTATATCAATGATTGGTTAATTGTATTGAACTCTTACCAAGACACCTTGAGAGACACTCGTTTCTCTCTCTCCACGTTAGCAGATCTTGGGCTCAAGATCAACTTCACCATCTTGACTAGAACCTTCTCAAACTGTGGACTGTATAGGGGCTTGCCTTGATGTCTCGGGCCAGGGCATTTCTGCCCCAAGAGCGAAGAACCAAGCTAAATTCCTCAATACAATCTTTCTGTACCCTCTCCTCAGTCTCAACGCGTTGGGCCCAGCACCTTCTCAGTCTCATGGCCTCAACTATATCAGTTATCCAACATGCCAGACTCAAAATGAGATCCCTTCCAGTCTGGTACCTTTCCCTGTTCCACCTGATGATTGACACCCCCTCCCTCCAAACAGTTGATATTTTCCAGGGAATTAGCTCACCAACTTACCTGGTGGACCTTGCTCCCGCATCTTGCAGTCGGCCGTCCATTCGCTCCACTCCAGCTCACAATTCAGGTCATCACTGACACCAGCCACATGGGATGGGGCGCTCACTGTCAAGGCGACAAAATCCATGCCCTGTGGAAAAAAGGAGAACAAACCTTGCATAGCAACCATATCGAGTTACTGGCTATCATCAAGGCCTTTCATGCCTTCCATCCTCTCATCATCAGTTGCGCCATTCAGTTGGCCACATACAATATGAATTCCCTATACTATGTAAACAAGCAAGGGGGCACGCACTTCCTCTTCTAGACCTCACAGTCCACCTTTGGAAGTGTTGTTGCACCCACCACATCTTTCCTGTTTTGGTCCACATTGCCATTCAAGACACCTTTCTAGCAGACTACCTCAGTCGCCTCACTACTCGGACCCATAAATGGGTTTTGGATGACACCGTTTTAGCCCAAATCTGACATCATTGGGATACTCCTACTCTCAATGTCTTTGCCACGCATGAGAATACCAAATGTGTCCAATATTGTTGCAGAGCAGGGAGAGGCGTGAACTCCCTAGGAGACACCTTCATGGTCGACTGGGGAACTGGTCTTGTATATTTATTTCCTACCATTCTTCTCATTCAAAGGATGAAAGGAATCCGCCAGTTCCATCCACTCCAGGGCCATCCTGGTAGCTCCTTGGTGGCTGCAGCAACCTTGGTTCACCCACGTGAAACTGATGTCGACAGACCTCTCACCTCCCTCACCTCCCATACCTGCTAACTCAGGACAGGGGCAGGATTTACCACCCAGACCGGGAGTCACTCAACCTCGCTACGTGGAGAATTCACCTTCCATAGCAGCTGTTCTGGACAGGCTAGAAACCTTTCCACTCAGCTTCTCTACTGCTATAAATGGAAGACATTTTCCACGTTTGCTGCTTCTAAGGGACTCTTGACAACACCTATTTCCCTTGAGACCCTCCTTACATTCCTTCTACATCTTTTTCATCTTGGTCTGTCACAATCCACCTTGAAGGTGTATGTTTCTGCTATTATAGCACATCTGCCACCGGACTCTGATTCTGCTCAACTTTTCTCTCAGCCTACCTTGAAGAAATTTCTCAAAGGCTTTCAAAACATCTATCCTCCTCAACATCAACCACTTCTGCAGTGGTCTCTACAAACAGTCCTCAATGCTCTTAGCCTCCCTCCCTTTGAATCATTTGCCACTACCAACTTCAAACTTCTTTCCCTCAAAACTTTGTTCCTCATTGCCATCACATCAGCCAGGCAAGCTAGCGAGTTAGCAGCTCTCAGGTCAGACTCACCATATCTCCAGTTTCACCCTGACAAGGTTACCCTCTGTCCGGATGCCTCCTTTCTACCTAAGGTCATGTCAGAATTCCATCTCAACGAACCTTTGGTTGACCCTTTTTTTTTTTTTCCATCTCCAACATCGGATCTCGAGTGCATGCTCCACACTCTAGATGTTAGGCATGCTCTTGTTTTTTATGTTGACAGGAAAAAAAATCTTTTACGAAATCTTCACATCTCTTTATCTGCTGTCACGGTCCTCACAAAGGCTCTCCAGCTTCCTCACAGACTTTATCAAGGTGGATAGTCCAAGCAATCACCTTGGCCTATGAATTGGCAGGAAAACCTTCACTGGACACTGTTAAGGTCCATTCCACCAGGGCTGTTTCTACCTCTACCGACTTTCTTCGCAATATACAGTAAATGTCTCCAACATCTGTTGAGCTGCTACATGGTCTACACCCTCGCTATCATCTGGATGTCAGAGCAAAGAATGAAGCTGGCTTTGGCAGAGCTGTTCTTACATCCTTCTTAACGTGATGTCCCACCAGCCGGTAAGTGAGCTTGCTAGTCACCCATTTGTGTGTATTCACAGAGACCACAAAGAAGAAAGAGAGATTGCTTACCTGTAAGCATGGTTCTTTGAGTGGTCTTCTGTGAATCCACACATCCTACCTGTCCTCCCCTCTGTCTGTCACATTGTCTCTATTTACTTTTCTGACAGCGGCGGACTTGTTGGGAACTGAGGGGACTTCAGGTGGGTGGAGCATGCGCTCCATGGGGTAACGTCCCACTAATCACATATCTTTATGCTCTAGAAACATCCAGGAGGTTCTGTGCAGGTGTAGAATAACCCATTTGTGTGGATTCACAGAAGACCACTCAAAGAATCATGGTTACAACACTAACCATGTTGTAACCATGGTTACAACACTGAGGCTGGGCCCTCGTTATCTCCACCTGTGCGGGGGATCTCTTTTGCTACCTTGTTTGCTTCAGTTTGATCTACCTTTATAGGGGCATCTACTGAAAGCAGCTTGCCTACCAAGATGAGTTTATTTGGCTTATATCCTTCAGATTTTTTGTATTCTTGTGGGGTTTCCATGGTAACATTTTAGAACTGTTCTAAGCACTCTTTCTGTGACTCTGAAGCTTAATGTGAGTTACTGTGGTATATGTGCTGCAATACAAACCAAGAGCAGGAACATTTTTACCTGCTAGGATCATAAGTAGAGATGGGGGTATACATACACAAATACGAATACCCCCGCACAGGTGAAAATAAAGAGGGTCCTGCCCCATGGTACCGGATGGTCCACTCACTGATCTGCTGGTGCTGCAGGCTTCGCACTAGCGTCCTGTTGCTCCGTAGGTTGCGATCGGTAGGCACTCTTCAACCTGGCAGAGAGATTTTGTCGTCCCACCTCCTGCCAGAAGTGGCTAGCCAATTGCAAGTTCCGGAGCGATAGGATGGGAGCACAGAACTCATGGCAGCAGCAGATCGGTATGTGGACTGTCTGGCACCCTGGGGCTGGACCCTCGTTATCTCCACCTGTGTGGGCGATCTCTAACCATAAGCATTGCTAGTTTCTAAAAATTAATGTGCCAAACTGGAGTCCATTTCTCAGTTCTCACATTGATACATAATGTGGAGAGAGATATAGTATGTGTAAAAATAATACTCATGTGCAATAGTGACTTATGGTAACTCTTTTCAGGTTTTCGAGGTAAAGAATATTCAGAAATGGTTTACCAGTCCCTTCTTGTGGGGCAACCTGGTACTGTGTGCAGCTCACCCAGGGCCACAAAGGCTGACTCTTTTTGCAGGAGGCACAGTGGGGAATCAAACTCCAACCTCTTGCCCGACAGCCAGATATCTAAATCACAGTCAGTTATGTTTAAAAATACTACATGTGAAACCCAAGAATAACTATGTTCAGCTAAGTAATTAAAAGAAACATTCAACATCCATTCTTTGTGGAAGAGGAGCCTCATGGCACAGTGTTTAAACTGCAGTACTGCAGCCAAAAAACTCTACTCACAACCCAGGTTCAATCCTAGGTAGATGGCTCAAGGTTCAGTCTTCCATCCTTCCAAGGTTGCGATTTTTCCCCATAGACACCATTTTCCCCCAGCTGACCGGCGGGGGCATCAGAAGGAAGGGGGAGGGCTCCCCTGCGGTCCTTCTCAAGCTCCCGCCAGTCAGCTGGGGGAAAATGCAGGTGGGAGCTTGAGAAGGACCATGAGGGAGCCCTCTTCCTCCGAGGAGGCGGTGGCGGCTGCTCATCCGAAGGCCGGCGCCGAGCGGCACTTCGGCCGGTTTGTTCCTTCCCGGGCCGTGGAGGGGGAAGGGGGAAGAGAAATAGCCCTGGCGCGGCCGGGCACCTGGCTCCGCCTCCCCCTTCACCTCCTCCTCCTCTTCTTCAAGCCGGCAGCCAGCCGGCTTGTTCCTTCCCGGGCCGTGGAGGGGGAAGGGGGAAGAGAAAGAGCCCTGGTGCGGCCGGGCGCCTGGCTCCGCCTCCCCCTTCACCTCCTCCTCTTCTTCTTCAAGCCGGCAGCCGGCCAGCTTGTTCCTTCCCGGGCCGTGGAGGGGGAAGGGGGAAGAGAAAGAGCCCTGGTGCGGCCGGGCGCCTGGCTCCGCCTCCCCCTTCACCTCCTCCTCTTCTTCTTCAGGCCGGCAGCCGGCTGGCTTGTTCCTCCCAGGGCGACGGCAGTGGCGTCAGGGGAAGGGAAAGGGCCGGGCGCCTGGCTCCCCGTCTTCCGCTTCACCTCCTCCTCTTCCTCCGGAGGCTACTTCTGAAATGCCCGCCAGCCAGCTGGGGGGAAATGCCAGCTGATCGGCGGTTCCAAAATGGCCGCCCACTGTTTTCTGGACAGATTCCTCACTTACTGAGGTGGCGAAAATGGCCGCCCCTATGGAGGATCCTCGCTGAATGGTGAGTTTTTGCCCCATAGGAACGAATTAAACAGGGTTTAATTCGTTCCTATGGGGGTTTTCTTTCCGTTTAGCGATGTTTTCATATAGCGACGTTAATCCTGGAACGGATTAACATCGCTATGCGGGGCACCACTGTGTGTGTATATAAAGCAATATCACCAGTTGATTTGTGTCCTTTCTGTAGCATTGCACATATTAAGGGCTGATTCAATGTCAGAATAGTAATATATTGCCTACAAGTACATTAAACTTTTTATTGACAGGCTCCTAGTCTAACTAAAGGAAGCAGAGCAGGCTTCTGGGAAACCCGGCCTGGTCTACTCACTCCAAACAAATGGTAGACATAAGGCATAAAGTTGAAATGATCCCATTTAGTGTTGATTCAGTTAGCACTCCATTTCCTTAGAACAGATCATGAACACTAAGCATAATATTGCAGTATTACTTTTATGCTGCTTTTTATCTGTTAGGTGACAGAGTTGCTTTTAAAATCTGAATTGAAATCTGTTGGGATTTCCATGTGCTGTATATCTTTAGAGCCTGGCCCATAACACTTGAAGAGGGAAGGGTTAAAAATAGGCAGCCAGGTTAACTCCACCCCCTTTTCCTCCCTCAGGTTGGGAAAAATCCTTGGAAAACAAGATTTTTCTCTCTTCTGTTTGTTTTCTTGCTTGTAGCAACAGCAAGCAGATGTGCCTTTTTATGTTTCTGGGCTGTATTTCCCAAAATTCTCCAATAATTCCCCAGGCAGAATCCTAGTGCACAAGCACACACCTACATCTACATTTTGTTCACCTGGATCAGGGCCTACTCCAGATGGCGTTCCTGGAATGTGGCCTAACTGGAAGTCATAATCTTGCTGCCTGTTAAGCTCTATGGAGGGTGCCTCCATAGAACAATGCTTTTTGAATTTGAAGCTATGACTGCTTCCTTTTTTCTTTTCTCCTTTTTTCTTTTATTTATATTTATATTCATATGAGCAACAGGAATCAAAGGCTACACTCTCAGAGGTAGGTCCTTCTCCAGAGGAGTGAAATGTACACATCTGCAGACATGTGTTTGTGGGTTGATACTTCTAGAATTCTGCCTGATGAATTCTTTTAGAATTCTGGGTCTTGAAGTTAGGCATGGGATTTCCACATATTTTCAATTGCAAGTCCCAGAATTCACCAGGAATCCCCCCCCCCCAGCCAGAATTCTGGTACCTGGAGCCAAAAATTCCGAGTCCTCAGAGGAGTCATAGTACTTCACTGGTGCCATGGCAAGTCCTTGTTGGGAACAATGGCCGTTTGCCTAAAGAAGAAGGAAATGGGTGCAAGCAGCTCAGCTTCATGAGAGCCTCAGGAGTTTAGAGATCTGGTCATTATTGACAGACACCCTTTACAGAGCCCAGTTTTATCTTTGTTTAGGCTGTTGCGGGCAAATGAAATAATTTATTGAAAGGGTGAGTGGG